>NC_083763.1:47049909-47387257 GCF_963514075.1 Conger conger | reverse complement strand
CCACAATTAAGCATCAATGGCTAATGGAATGCCCATCATTAGTATGATAAGCAGATAAAACAACTTTCCATTCTAATCATTAGAAGTCAGACCACAAAGCAAAGTGAAACTTGGTCAGACTGGTGAAAATAGTTATGGCATGCAGCATGTGACAGCAGCTGAAGCATTTCAGAAATGTAAAAGGTGTGATTTTGCAAGTGGCTGCAAAGAAAGGCACTGAGTACCAGCTGTAAGTTTCATAAGGTTGGACTACCCTAACCAGGAATAATAATAACTAGCGATTAATTGAGTCATAGCACTTATCAGTCTGTGATGAGAAATTATAGAAAATATGATATGACAGGAAAATACTTTATTGCCTGATTACACAGAAAGGTATGTAGCATCTTAAAGTGGCAAAGTTTAACATACTTTAGATACAACAATGAAAGGCAGACATACACTCACCAAGTACTTTAGGTATTTATTAGACTTATTTTTTACCTCTACCGCTATCCACTTAGAGTTATGGTGCGTTGTGTGTTCAGAGATGCTCTTTTGCACACCACTGTTGTCATGTGTTGTTACTTGCATTACTGTCACCTTCCTGTCCACTTTGACCGTCTGGCCCTTCTCCTCTGACCTCTCTCATTAAGAACATGTTTTTGCCCACAGAACTGCTGTTCAACTGGATGTTTTTTGGTCTGGCACCAATAATCATTTCACAGTCATAATCACATAGATCACATTTCTTCCCCATTCTGGCATTTGGTCTAAAAAACAGCTGAACCTCTTGCATTTAGTTGCTGCCACATGATTGGCTGATTAAATATTTGCATTAACTAGCTGGTGTACAGGTCTACCTAATAAAGTGCTCTCTGAGTGGAGCAGTTGTCTGGCAGTCAAGAGATAGGGCTTACATTAAATTTCCAAATAACCAAGAATATCGAATTGAAGATTCCCCTGTAAGTACGTTTGAATTTATAATTGGTAAATGCGTTCCACTCTCAAAAAGGATGTGTTTATCCAATGCACTTTTTGTGTTACTACTTTTTCAACACATTTTGTGTCAAAGTTGCTACCTTTGTGGGTGTCTCGGTGGCGCAGCCTGTAGAGCACTGACCGCATGCTCATTGCGAGCCGTGACGTCAGCGGTTCGAATCCGACCGTCTGACATTTGTCGCATGTCTTTCTCTCTCTCGCTCCATTCTTCCTGTCTCTCTATACTATACTGTCCAATAAAGCTGAAAAAAAAAAAAAGGTTGCTACCTTTGTGTTACAAATGTATAATTTATGCAGGGGTACTCTAGATGCCCACATGTAAATCTACAGGAGATACAGAAGGCCAGAACTTAATTTATTGCTCACATAATTTGTGCAGATGTATTTACCGTTGCTTTTTCATATGTAAGCCATTGTCCCATCTACATTTGCTTTTTTATCTAGATTTTCATTTTAAATGCAAATTAGCTTGCAGTGTACTTATCTAGGGCTGCACGGATGGTGCAGTGGATAGCACTGCCGCCTCACAGCAAGGAGGTCCTGGGTTCGAATCCCCGTTGGCCGGGGCCTCTGTGCGGAGTTTGCATGTTCTCCCCATGTCTGCGTGGGTTTCCTCCGGGGACTCCGGTTTCCTCCCACAGTCCAAAGACATGCAGGTTAGGCTGATTGGAGAGTCTAAATTGCCCGTAGGTATGAGTGTGTGAGTGAATGGTGTGTGTGCGATGGACTGGCGACCTGTCCAGGGTGTATTCCTGCCTTTCGCCAAAGGTATGCTGGGATAGGCTCCAGCCCCCCTGCGACCCAGTTCAGGATAAGCGGGTTCAGATAAGTACATCCATCCATCCATCCATTATCTAGTTAAAGGGTACCTGTACTCCAAACGAGCATGAGCCTGGATTTGTTGGTACGGGGCAGCAAGGATGGTGCAGTGGGTAGCACTGCAAGGAGGTCCTGGGTTTGAATCCCGGTTGGCCGAGGCCTCCCCGTGTTTGCGTGGGTTTCCTCCAGATACTCCAGTTTCATGCAGGTTAGGCTGATTGGAGAGTCTAAATTGCCTGTGGATATGAGTGTGTGAGTGAATGGTGTGTGTGCCCTGCGATGAACTGGTGACCTGTCCGGGGTGTATTCCTGCCTTTCACCCAATGTATGCTGGGATAGGCTCCAGCCCCCTGTCTCATGGTGGGAGGTAATACCTGTGGTGATCGCCAGAGGGCCTAGGATCATTGGTAACACCTGTTCCTCGTTTGCACCAGGGGAATTGCCTCCCAGCAGAGTATTTAAGGCCAGTTCTGACTGGCCTTCAGTGCTTCTGTGTTACTGTTCGCCCTAGCACAAAGCCGGTAAATGCACAAGGTATACTCTGTGTTTATACGAGTCAGGTACTGTGCATGTGTGTGTATTTAAGCCATACAATTAAAAAAGAAAAAGAACTAAGGTAAGGAAGGCGCTCGGTTTAGTTGTTCACCGACGCCTTCCCTAAGGGTTTTCATTTTTGTTTTGGGCTCGTGTGAGCCGGTGGTAGAGAGACATTGTCCCCGGTATATGTATTTTAGTTTGTGTTTTGCCTGAGCTGCGCCTCATGGGTTTTTTGTTTCATGCCTAGCGGTTTTTGCTAGGTTGTACTTTTATTTCTGAACTCCACGTTTATCTGTATCTGTGCTTGCCTTTAAGCACAAATAGTGATTTGATTATTCGCCCTGTTTTGTGAGGGTCGTTTTATTTTTCTTCAGCCGTTTTGGGCTTGTTTTCTGTTTCCTTAAGAATCGCCTTCGGGTTAGTTTTTGTTCCTCCCTTTCTTCTGGGAGTAGATATTGTTTTCCGTTCCTGAATATCCCTTTAAACCAACCCCAGCATTCAGGGGCGAACCCTAGCGTGTTCACTCAGTAGGGTTCTTCCTCTGGTCGCCCCTGGCTCTCTGCTCTACCCCCACCTTATAGAACACAGAAGCCACCTTGGAGAGACCAGCGACTAGTTCAGGGATGAATGTGGGAGATTCCCCACTGGAGGCGGTGGTAGCCGCCCAGCAGGCTGCTCTAGGCAGGCAGGAACAGGCGCTGCAGGCATTGCAGGCACAGCAGGCTGCCACCACCGAGCAGCAAACCATCGTGTTTCAGCGCCAGGATGAGATCCTGGCCAGGTTAGGTAGGCAGCAGGATGTGCTGTTGGAACTCGCTGATAGTTTTCGACATTTAACGAACGAGTTCTGCTCAGCACAGGGACGAGCACCATCCCCTGATCCACCTCACCCACCCACTCCCCCCCAACTTGCAGTACCCTCTTACCAGCCTCTTACACCATTGGTCAGGGAGCCCAAGTTACAGCTGCCATTACGGTACAGGGGGGAGGCGGGTAAATGCAGGGGGTTCCTATCACAGTGCTTGATATTTTTTAAAGCGCAGCCCTCACGGTTTTCGACCAATGACGCCCGTGTGGCTTTTATTCTGTCTTTATTGACTGACAAGGCTCTGGCCTGGGCAGATCCGGGCACAATCCCCCTTAATGAATAACTCCCAGCTCCTCATACAAGAGATGACACGGGTTTTTGACCATAACGTCATGGGCAAGGAGGCGGCGGCCCGACTAACTTGGATGAGGCAGGGAGCTCAGAGTGTCGCCAAATTTTCCTTGGCATTTCAGGCCCTGGTAGGGGAGACGGGGTTGGCGGACGAACCGCTAATGACTCTATTTACAGGAGCCTTGTCAGATCCTGTCAGGGACGCGCTGGCCACGTTAGAGCCACCAGGGGATTTGGGGTCGTTCATTTCTACCGTGATCTGGATTGATAACCGGGTTCGGGAGCGAGCGAGAGAGAGCCGGCAGAACTGGCGGGGTAAAGTGGCCGGTTTCACCTCCCCTAGACAGAGGTATAGTGGCAGAGGGGAGACAGGGGGCACACAGGGTAGAGGAGCCCATGCAGCTGGACAGTACCATGCTGACGTGCACTAAGAGGCGACCTGGGAGAGTAGGGCTGTGTTTTTTCTGCAAGCGGCCAGGGCATATGGTAAAAAACTGTCCCGTCCTAAAAGTAAAAGATCAGTCCAAAGGGATTAGCTTTCGCACTACTATCCCCCTCGAATTGACATGGAGAGGAGTTGTGGTTGAAGCAGAGGCATTTATCGATTCCGGGGCGGTGGATAACTTTATTGACCCTCAGTGGGCTGAACAGAAAAAACTGCCAGTTCGGTCAATGCCACAGCCCCAATTTTTACTTGGTGGAGTCCCTGGCTTACCCGGTAGTCTTGGTCGTGTCTGGCTTGTAAAGCATCAGCCGCGTATCAACTGGGGTAACCGGAGCAATCCGGTGTCTTGCTGGGGTCCACAATGTGCGACTCACTCCAACCCGATGCATACGTCCTCGACTCCTCCCAGGGAGACTGACATAGGGTCCGAGTTGGACGAGGAGGAGTCCGGGGAGACTCTGGACCCTAATATCGGTGAGCCGGAGGAGGAGGAGCAGGGGGGAGGGCTTGAGTGGGACTCGGTCTATGATTGGGAAAGTCCTATTGACGAATGTGAGGACAGTGATGGAATAGACTGGGACACCCAAAGCCTTTCCCAAATGGCAGGCAGTGAGTGTGGGGGTCGGATGGTAGGGGCTGTTGAATTCCCGCTGCCAAATAATGTCCCGAGGGAGTATAGCAGGCTAGCAGAGGTGTTCAGCAAACAACGGGCGACCACGTTACCTCCACACCGATCGTACGATTGTGCGATTGACCTGTATCCGGGTACTACCCCACCTCGGGGCTCACTCTATTCGCTGTCGGTGCCGGAGAGTAGAGCCATGAAGGAGTACATTCGCGATGCTTTAGCCAGCGGGTTCTTAAGGTCATCCTCGTCACCGGCGGGGGCAGGGTTCTTTTTTGTCAAAAAGAAAGACGGGAGCTTAAGGCCCCGCATTGACTATCGAGGACTGAACGCTATCACTGTTAAGAATAGATACCCCATCCCGCTTATGAACTCTGCATTCGAGCATCTACAAACGGCATCTGTATTTACCAAATTGGACCTCCGGAATGCGTACAACTTGGTGCGCATAAAAGAGGGCGATGAGTGGAAGACGGCTTTTAACACTCACTCCGGACACTACGAATACTTAGTTATGCCGTTTGGCCTCACCAACGCCCCCGCTGTATTTCAGGCGCTTGTCAACGATGTGCTCAGGGAGATGTTAGAAATGTTCGTCTCCGTCCATCTGGACGATATTCTGATATTCTCCGTCACTCTCTCAGAGCACATCCGTCACGTAAAGCTGGTATTGACACGCCTGTTAGAGGCTCGCCTGTTTGTTAAGGCAGAGAAGTTCTTTTTTGGGGTTTATTGTGTCGCCAGGTAAGACGGAGATGGATCCGCAAAAGATTAATGCCGTTAAGAACTCGCCCACTCTGGAGTCTATTTAGCAGGTGCAGAGGTTCCTGGGGTTCGCCAACTTTTATCGGCGATTAATTCGAAATTTTACCACTGTGGTCGCTCCCATTACCGCGCTCACGAAAAAGAGTGCACCCGCACGCTTTGTGTGGACCCCTCGGGCGGCAGCAGCGTTTGTGGAGTAAAGAGCAGGTTCTGTTCGGAGCCTATTCTTTTAACTCCAAACCTGTCGCTGCCCTTCATTGTAGAAGTGGATGCCTCTGAGCTGGGGGTGGGGGCCAGTCTCTCACAGCGGTCGCCGAAAGATCAAAAGGTTCACCCCTGTGCGTATTTCTCTCGGCCTCTGTCCCAGGCTGAGAGGAAATACGACGTTGGGGACAGAGAATTACTAGCGGTGAAATTGGCCTTGGAGGAGTGGCATCACTGGCTGGAAGGGGCGGAACATCCTTTTACTGTGTGGACGGACCACAAGAATTCAGAATACCTCCAAACCGCTAAGACACGCAATTCGTGCCAGGCGCGCTGGGCGTTGTTCTTTGCGCGTTTCTCTTTCATGGTGACGTACCGGCCAGGGTCCAAAAACGTGAAACCAGACGCCCTTTCACGAGTCTTTGACAAGACCGACAGAGAACACACTCCTGAGCCAGTTCTCTCTGGGGCGCGAATAATGGCACCTGTTATTTGGGAGATTGAGGCAGCAGTGCAGAAGGCATTACACCTTGAGCCAGACCCGGGGGGGGGGGGGGGGGGGAGACCGTGCTACCCACCCCGGGAAGACCGTGGAGCCATTTTGCTCTAGACTTTATCACGGGGTTACCACCCTCCGAGGGCAAGACGATCATTCTGGTTGTGGTCGACCGGTTCTCTAAGGCAGCGCATTTTGTGGCGCTGCCCAAGTTACCATCAGCAGCGGAGACTGCGCGGTTGGTAGTGGACCATGTATTTAGGATACACAGTCTTCCCCAGGATGTGGTGTCTGACCGTGGACCGCAGTTTGTGTCCCGTTTCTGGCGCACGTTCTGCTCCCTGGTAGGCGCCTTGGTGAGCCTCTCATCGGGTTTTCAACCAGACTCTGGAGAATACGCTCCGGTGTCTAGCCGCGGCCAACCCCACGTCCTGGAGTCGCCAACTCACTTGGGCGGAGTACACACATAACACCTTGCGCAACGCCTCCACGGGGCTCTGGCCTTTCGAGGCACAATTTGGGTACGCTCCACCGCTGTTCCCGGAACTGGAGCGGGGGGGCTGAAGTGCCTTCCGCGGAGGTGCCGGGCCACCTGGAGTAAGGTACGAGCCGTGCTCTTGCGGGCCACCACCACCCAAAAGAGACCGGCTGATAGCCGCCGTCCTACAGGGTGGGGCAGCGAGTGTGGCTGTCGTGATTTGCCTTTGCGGGTCGAATCCCGCAAGCTCGCCCCTCGCTACGTGGGTCCATTTAAAATTATAAGAAAAATCAACCCGGTTACGGTGCGCCTCCAGTTACCCAGGTCTATGAGAATTCATCCCACCTTTCATGTCTCTCGCCTGAAACCGGTGCTCACTAGTGCGCTGGCTCCGGCAGAGGTTTCCCCACCACCTCCACGGCTAATCGACGGGGGCCCGGTCTACACCGTGCGCCGCATCTTGGCGGAGCGCCGCATAGGCAGAGGCAGGCAGTACCTCATTGACTGGGAGGGTTTTGGCCCGGAGGAGCGCTGTTGGGTGCCTTCAAGGGACATCTTGGACCCGGAACTGATTTGGGAGTTCCACAGGCGGGGGGCTGAAGGAGTGTCTGGGGCCACTCCTTAGTAGTGGGGTCCTGTCATGGTGGGAGGTAATACTTGTGGTGATCTCCAGAGGGCCTAGGATCATTGGTAACACCTGTTCCTCGTTTGCACCAGGGGAATTGCCTCCCAGCAGAGTATTTAAGGCCAGTTCTGCTCGCCTTTAAGCACAAATAGTGATTTGATTATTCGCCCTGTTTTGTGAGGGTTGTTTAATTTTTCTTCAGCCGTTTTGGGCTTGTTTTCTGTTTCCTTATTAAGAATCGCCTTTGGGTTAGTTTTTGTTCCTCCCTTTCTTCTGGGAGTAGATATTGTTTTCCGTTCCTGAATATCCCTTTAAACCAACCCCAGCATTCAGGGGCGAACCCTAGCGCGTTCGCTCAGTAGGGTTCTTCCTCTGGTTGCCCCTGGCTCTCCGCTCTACCCCCACCTTATACCCCCTTTCGACCCTGTTCAGGATAATCGGGTAATAATGCTAATAATGTAACATATTGCCGAATATTTGACGAAGGACCAGGTCATTGTGATGTCAAGTCATTGCGAGCCAGGAGCCAATGCAAGCCACTTATTTTATCGTTGGTATTGCCAGGACATTGACATTACTTGTCAATAAGTGGTTAGATAGGAACAGGTCACACTATAAAAATTTTCCCATTTGGCAGGAACTCTGTTGTTTGCGAGGATCATTTCAAGCCTGCCTGCTTTGAAAGAAACCTAAATGCAGAACTTACAGGATGCCCTAAGAGAACAAAACTAAACTAAAGTCTGGCACCGCACCGTGGCAGTCGGAGGGTTGCTAGTTCCCGCCCTGGGTGTGTCAAAGTGCTTAAGCAAAACATCTAACCCCTAATTATCCTGACAAGCTGGTTGATGCCTTGGATGGCAGCCAATCGCTGTTGGTGTGTGACAGTGTGTGTGAAAGGGTGCAAAGGGATACAATCATAGAGATAAAGGAAAAAGAGCACAAGGCGGTTTTAGATCCTGCTGTTTGGACACCTCTTTTGGCGACAGAGCCATTGGGTGAGATGCTATTACTTTCAGCATAATCATCAAAAAAAGAGCATAAATTGAATGTGTAGGACAGAGGGACGGAAGGCAAGAAAGTGCTGAAAACAGTCATCTGAAATTGTCAAGGAGCCTGCTTAGTTACCTGACAACCTGCTTAGTTACCTGTGACTCATATCCTGGAAAATATATTTACTTGTCTGGTCATTCTCTCATTAACAAGGCATTTCTGTCTGCAGAACTGCTGCTCACTGGATTTTTTTTGTTTGTTTTTTTTCACCATTCTTTGCAAACTCTAGAGACTAGTGTGCATGAAAATCCCAGGAGATCAGCAGTGTCTGAGATACTGAAACCACTCTGTCTGCCACCATCAATCATTCCACGTTGAAAGTCACTGAGATCACATTTTTGGTGTGAACATTAACTGAAGCTCCTGACCTGTATCTACATGATTGTATGCATTTCACTGCTACCACACAATTGGCTGATTACATAATCGCATGAATAAGTAGGTGTAATAAAGTAAGAAATGTTCATAATAAAGAGAGTGGAGAGTATATATTGCTGCATTTTAAAATAGCCTGAAAAAAAGCTTACAAGTTTATTTTTGAGCTTTGACATCGTACTTTGCATGAGAGGCATGTGACCATTACCTCACTGAAGTCTACTTCTGTGTGGGTGGATTCCTGGAAACAATTTAAAAGGAGTTATGAGTGCATGTTTCTCACTTGAAGTCAACTTTGAAAGGAGATGGCAAGCTATAAAGTAGAAATTCTACCAAGACCAAGAGATAGGGTTTACATTAAATTTCCAAATAACCAAGAATATCGAATTGAAGATGCCACTGTAAGTACGTTTGAATTTATAATTGGTAAATGCGTTCCATTCTCAAAAAGGATGTGTTCATATCCAATGCACTTTTTGTGTTACTACTTTTTCAACACATTTTGTGTCAAAGTTGCTACCTTTGTGTTACAAATGTATAATTTATGCAGACGTACTCTAGATGCCCACATGTAAATCTACAGGAGATACAGAAGGCCAGCACTTAATTTATTGCGAGCATAATTTGTGCAGATGTATTTACCGTTGCTTTTTCATATGTAGGCTATTGTCCCATTTACATTTGCTTTTTTATCCAGATTGACATTTTAAATGCAAATTAGCTTGCAGTGTACTTATCTAGTTAAAGGGTACCTGTACTCCAAACGAGCATAAGCCTGGATTTGTTGGTACGGGGCGGCAAGGATGGTGCAGTGGGTAACACTGCAAGGAGGTCCTGGGTTTGAATCCCGGTTGGCCGGGGCCTCCCCGTGTTTGCGTGGGTTTCCTCCAGATACTCCAGTTTCATGCAGGTTAGGCTGATTGGAGAGTCTAAATTGCCCGTGGATATGAGTGTGTGAGTGAATGGTGTGTGTGCCCTGCGATGGACTGGTGACCTGTCCGGGCTGTATTCCTGCCTTTCACCGTACCAACGATATGTGTACACAAAAAGGAGAATACAAGCCGTGTTGTCACAAGCCGTGATGAATGTTCTGCCAGTTGGGACAAGAAAAAGGCAAAGATCATTTGTCGAAACTGATATTACAACTGTGTGTGAGCCAGTTACTTCAATTCACCCCCCTGTTTTATGTGATCCTTGCGAGCTAGCGATTGTGCTGGAGGTTCCATAATGAATCATCTGAATCGTCACTTTCTCCACCTGAGCATACTAAATGGGCACAATGTCTCTTCAGTGGTTCATACAAATAACCAGTCAAAGTTTCTGAATGATTTTCACGACTCATAATGATACCTAGATTTTTTTTTTAAAGCATGATACTCAACTGTTTACATTGGATTTAGCGGTTTCCTGTTCATTTATATATAAATATGTTGTTATGTGTGACTTATTTAGCTTATGAGAATTGGAAAAGTAATCTTTATGATATATTGAACAGATGTAGGCATATGCTTGTTTTGGGTACGTTTACCCTTTAAATAAAAGAAAATATTTCGCTGCAGAGCTAAACTGCTCGCAATCAGTTTTTATTCGGGCTATGTTCAACTCCATGTAAAGAAACTGCCCCAAGACCAATCAGCTCATTGGAAAATTGTCATGTGTTGTTTTGGAGCTTCTCCCTTGTGGGAGCATGAATTATCCTGTAATAATTTAAATGCAAATGCAAATCGGAAGTTGCATTTCACATTAATTTGATGTGACAATAATCATGACAATTCAAATTCAAAGGCTCAGTTTGCTGACTGCAATGCAGACCTATGCACTTTATCTGACAATTTGAAAACTGAATGGTTTGTCTTTTTTCCATACACTAGCCTATGTGTCACAACGCTGTCATAATTCAAATGGAAGTGGAAACCATCAAAATGTATAGCCTACTACCATGGTACAGGCCGACAATGAATTGTAGTTCTTCCTTTGCAATTGTTAACCCTTGTGTGGTCTTAACATTCTGTATACTTCACTTGTCCTTTGGGTAAAAAATGACCCGCCTTCACTAAACCCCTGAAAAAAATCAATTTTGCATGTTGAAACAACTCATCACAAACTTTGTCATCAAGTTTCAAGATGAAAAAATATCATATAGGGGGTTTTCTCTGCTGTTAAACATAGTGGCGGGTCATTTTTGACCGTGAGGACAGGTTGTTTCTAAGATGTGCTTATGAATTCATGAACCTACAAAAATAAATTATCTCCGTTATGTGAACGTATATAGCTTTGGATTTAGTTCCACGGTTGGCGAGTGAGTTTATAAATAGCATTGCGATAACTGTTATCCATGATTGCCATGTTTAGGATTTTCTGACCTGGTTGTCTTGTATTTCACTCGACTAAGTTGAGATACTTTTGTGATACAGGCCCCTGCTTAACCCCATCCACACTGCCCCATTGTGGTTCAGTTGTCAACGTCTCAAATTATTGTTGCGTTCATATTTATGTCATACAAAAAACTGTGACGTAATGAAATTGCAAAGCGCCAATGCCAGATTCTTAAAAAGACTCTCTGCTAGTGAGAACAGCAGTTTAGATTCTTAGCAATATGTTATTGCAATTGAGGGTAATACAGCAGAACAACAAAATCTTTTTCTAATATAAGAACAAAATATACAATTCAGAAGTTGCATGAATAAACAAACATGCTCCTCAAAAAAAGTTTGGAAATTTGTGTTTGGTCAATCATATCTCTGTTGTCACTATATTATTAGCATTGTATCTTATATCATTAGAAATCCTGTTCATTTCCCTTTACAATGATGTCCCATTTGTAAGGATAATTCATTTGTGGGATGAGCAGCACAGCTGATTATGTGGGTGGGGTCCCAAGTGAAATGTGCCAAATTTCCGTGCCATTGTGAAACAGTGTATTCTCCTGTTGGGATTAACTAATGACAACATTTTTGTAGGAGTCTATAATCTGAGTAAGATATCATTATCATTCTTTCAGATTCATAAGATATGTTTGAAGATTATTCTGTGCCATTTGTTTATCACCAATACCCCATTTCTGATTTTTCATGAAGAAAAATTGTGAAATTTCAGGATCTACCAATGAGATTTGTGATGCTGTACCTTGGACCTCGTTGATCGGAAATCCAGTTCTTGGCATGTCCACAACACCGTCCAAGTGCAATAAAAACTCAGTGTTAAAATCCTTCTTTTTTTATTTTTATGGGTCGCCCCACAGGGATAGGGGCTAAATCCCACTTCTGACACCAAATGTAAAAAAGGCTTTAAAAACAACTGAGATAAAAAGTTATAATTTATTTTATCAACCCAGAAATGAACATCGGGGCTAGCCTTTTCCATCTCCTTTTCAAACTGATAGACACTTAAATGGCAGAGACAAATAGTTGCAGCTGTGTTCCATTTTAAACACCTGGCTCAAGTAAATCAATCAACCAATTAAATTCTATTAATTGACCAAATCTGGTGGCTGGTGAAGGGCCACTCCTTCACAGGTATTATCCTGAAAGTTGAATAGTTGAGGGATGATTTGCAGCAGTAAACAGAAAAAGGTAAATTTGCCTGAATTCTTTCAGTGGAACAGTGTTTTCCTTAACTCGACATGAGGTTGTGTCAAAAAAACATGTCATGTCTTCTTTGTAACAAATCTGTTTTGAGAGTGTGAGAATAAAATAATTTGATAATTTGATGGAAAACAACTCTATATATTTTATAGTGCATATTGTTGCATTTTAAAATAGCTTCCAATTTTTTTTTCGAGCTCACTTCTTTCATACACCATACACTATCACATTCTGGCAGTTGTGTAACTAATCGTTCTTGTCCCACAAGACAATTAAGTTAAACGAAGAACCAAAGGAAATCATCATCCGACGGGAGAGAACTTGGCGTCGTATTTTCACATCATGGCGCTGCATGTATGTGACCATTACCTCTTTGGACTCGGAGACGGAACTCTACTTCCCTGTCTTCAAAGACATTGGCTCAGCTGGGTTGGCTATCAAGGAAAATTCAGGTGAGAAGGATCAATCCCTGAGTTTTATCTGTAATTTGACATATTTGTCACAGGAACTCTTAAATAATTTATAATAAAAATAATAAGCAAAATAATTTACAAATTAATCAATTGAGGTTGAAACCATGTGATGGGACTCTTATTAAGGTTGTGGTGTACAAAGTGAGGAAGGAGGAGGTGTTTCTTTCAGGTGAGAGCATGGCCTGAAAGAAACACCTAGTGCATTGAAATGGTCTACAGTGCTGAAGATTCACTATGCATGACATTTTTTTATATTTTTTTCCAAAAATGGGATTCATTCAAGTTTCACAATTTTAATGCACATTATTAACCATATTCTTAATCTTAATTACTGTGACCATATTTCCATACATTAAGCGAGTACTGATTTCACCTGTTACTAGGGATATACGTAGATATAGCTAGTGAGAGAGATAGAGCGAGATCTAGGTAGCTAGCAACTGTTATGGCTGTCTGGCTTTGTTGAGCATTACCTATTGGGGCCGTGAGAGGGCGCTCTTGTCACATTCATGTCTCCCTCATGTAGTCTGGAATTACTGATTGCACAAGGATTGGGTAATCGCAAACCGGTGCATCTGATCTATAGAAGCCCAGTCTTTGTTTGTTACTTCTCCATTTCTTGTGGCATGTTTCAGTCTTTTATTTTTGTTTGTGCACTGATGTGAGGTGTGGACGGACTAGAATCATTTACCTGTTGCGGTTAAGGGTATGGGAGCTGAACACGCAGCAACCCTTCATTTTAGGGTGATGAGGACGGCCTGCCTCACGTTCACTTTCACATTTTATTTGGTGCACAAATAGCAGCCGCAACAGTTGGAAGACAGGATTCCTTTGGGAATTGAAACCCTGTCTGAATTTTCCTTCAGTTTAGGCCAAGAGTTAGGGTTTGAGTTACTTCAAACCTTTTCTTTATTCACGTGCTTTGTATGCTGTTTGTCCATGTAACTGGCTTCTGTCTAAATTTAAAAGCTACTTTTGGGAAGGAAGGAGCTCTAGGTTGAGTTGAAGGTGGACCCAGGAGTGCTGAGTCACTCTTGTAATTAAAGACTCGCTCAGACTCCCTACAGCTTTGATCAAGCGTAAGGGATAAGTCAATATTCACCCTATTCGTATGTGGAAATTTTTCTTGGATATGCCGGGAGGCCGCAGAGTTCTCTCCAGTGTTCCACTTGAATACCCATACTTTTTCGCCTCGGGGGCAGCTTGGGCTTAGGCGGTAAGAGCAGTTGTCTGGCAGTCGGGGGGGTTGCTGGTTTGATTCCCACCCTCGGCATGTCAACGTGTCCCTGAGCAAGATGTCTAACCCCCAAATGCTCCTGACGAGCTGGTTAGTGCCTTGAAAGGCTGCCAATTGCCATCGGTGTGTGAGTGTGTGTATGAATGGGTGAATGAGAAGCATAAATTGTACAGCACTTTGGATAAAGGCGCTATATAAATGGCAACCATTTACCATTTATTTGAGGCTTGACATTTTTAAAAGCAACCTTTAAGATTGGTTAAAGTTATGATTGGATCACCAAATCCAAATCCCCATCCGAGGGATCAGAATTTCATTAATGAATTTTGAAAGATTACTTTTATCCTCTCAGAAAAGCTAGGTGACCAGGGAATACATTTTTCTGTCTGTTTTATCATTGAAAACTAATACTACATAAACTAACATACAAAACGGTTTGTAGAATTTCTAATACCTCAATGATATTTGCCTTTTTGGCACATTTTGTTTTATTTCAATTTCAGCTAAGCTACCTCAAAATGATTCCTCTGATGAGAGAAAGGAATCTTTGCAGAACAATCTCAGCTTCCAAGGTAAAATGTAAACGCCTGCCTCACTTCTTCCTTCTTACGACAGCATATGATCCACAAAAACTATGGATTTGAAATGTTGCTCTATCAGTTATATGAAATATTTTACATGACAGGAAGATGCCAAACTGGCACCTTTCCCAATTGTTTTTTTTTGTCCACACAACAAAACACTACAAAAATAAACAACAACACAAGTACAATTAAGTTACAAATCAAGTTCACAACTTGTAACTCCATATTTTGCTTTTACACTCTCTTGTCTGACTATGTCTTCCCAAAATGTTCAAAATGTACCCATAGCTAAAATGGTACATTTTAAGCCAATTGTCTATTCTCTGCAGTTCTAAGTTTTCATCCTGTTACGACCTAAGGCTCGATTTGGCCGTAACATAAAATGGACACCAACAATGAGGTGAAGGAATTACAAATATTTATTAATTACCTTCTTTTACTGAAGACTTATGCAAGCCTTTTAAACAAGTGTCAAAGCCAACAACCAAATACAAAACACAATGCCAGAGAGAGGCAGGAGCATTCGCCGTGCAGCCATGACCTAACGTGAGCTAGCTCCAGAATGGTGAAGCTGTGCTTTTAAACCCCCAGCTTCCAGGTGTGTCAAATCCAACAATCAGCACTGGCTCAGTTCTCCTTAGCTCCGCCCACCTTTCCGTTCCTGCAATCAGAGCACACGAGCAGAGAGAAAAACCTAGAGCGGATCGCGAACCTGGGTCGTAACAATCCAAACAATGTAATGAAATATAGTATGATTTTCTGAAACTGCATATTTTTGGTTATAAGTTACATTTACAGTGCAGTACACAACAACCTGGACAGTGACCAAGATTGTTGTTGTTTCGGCTCTGTCACTCCAGAAATGAAACAAATTTGAGGTTAAAGTGCTGTATGAATTACAGCCCGTTTTACATACAGTAGTACCCCATTTTAGGTGACCAAAAGTAATTGGTCAAAATTACATAACATTAAACAAAGTCATCATATTTAGTACTTGCTAATATTTAGTGTTGCTAATCCTTTGCATTTGCTGACTGCCTGAAGGCTGAGACCCAAGGATATAACAAGATGCTAGGTGTCTTGCCTGGAGATGCCAGTGTTATGCCGGGGGGGAACAGAGGAACCAGTAGCAGACAGGGGTGCAGAAAAATTGCAGGTTTTAATACAGCAGGGGGCAGACAGAGCATAGTCAAAAAACAAGCCAAGGTCCAAATCCAGGGGGTCAGTCCAAACAGGCAGAGGTACAAAAAAATCCAAAACACAAAGAAGCAGGATAAGTTTAAGGGATAAGGGATAAGTTTGCTGAGAGACCCTAGAGGGAAGTACAATTTCAAGTGCTACCTGTACAACAAAGATAAGGACGAGGGCCAATTTTTTTTTTTTTTTTTTTTGAACAAAGAAACAAACCGAGCAAAAGTGACCAAAGTTCACTATCCAAACACTGCTTACCTAGCTAACTAAAAATACCGATACACAAAGCAAGTCACAGAGACAACAATTAAGGTTCACAGGGAGGTAGGGAGGGATGGGGAGAGGTGCTGCTTGAAGAGGTGTGTCTTCAGCTTGCGCTTGAAGGTGGGGAGAGATTCTTCAGTTCTGACCTCAACAGGGAGTTTGTTCCACCACCGTGGAGCCAGAACAGACAGTAGTCGTGAGCGTGAGGTGGAGGTTCTGAGAGGGGGAGGTGCCAAGCGGCCTGTGGAGGCTGAACGAAGAGGTCTGGCAGGGGTGTAGGGTCTGATGATTGTTTGTAGATAAGCTGGGGAGGACCCCTTAACTGCTTGGAAGGCTAGCACCAATGTTTTGAATTTGATGCGAGCCATGACAGGCAGCCAGTGGAGGGAAGTAAGCAGGGGGGTGACGTGTGAGTATTTGGGAAGGTTGAAGACCAGACGAGCTGCTGCATTCTGGAAAAGGTGGAGGGGTCTGATGGCGGATGCTGGGAGGCCAACCAAGAGGGAATTGCAGTAGTCCAGGCAGGATAGAACCATCACTTGGACCAGGAGCTGGGTCGAGTAGGGGGTGAGAAAGGGGCGGATTCTCCATATGTTGTTTAGGAAGAACCTGCAAGACCGGGTCACCGCCGCAATGTTATCGGAAAGGGACAGTCTGCTGTCCATCACCACGCCGAGGTTTCTTGCACTGGGTGATGGCGTGAGTGTGGTATCCCCGAGGGAAATGGAGAGATCAAGATGAGGAGAGGTATTAGTAGGGACAACAAGCAAAAGCACACCAACACGAAAACAACATAAGATATGGTAGAAAAAACAAAGAAATAAGCGGTTCCACAGCTTCACAGCAAACAAAATGGTGATATTGTTAGACGTCGCGCTGAATAAAGAAACATTTTTTTCCAGTTTTAGGACTACGGTGTCATTTTTTTTACATTTACATTTTTGTCATTTGGCAGACGCTTTTAATCCAAAACGACTTACAAGTGCATAGGTTCTACCACAAGTCAAAGCATCACATCCATAACTAGGAAAATACACATGGAATGCTGTTCTAAACATCTAGTCGTCATCATAAGTGCAAATTTGTTTTTGTTTTTTTTGTTTTGTTTTTGTTTTTTTGGGTTAGACAAGGACAGGGATATCCGAAAGGGGGGGCGGGGGAAATCAGGAGGGAGGACTAACGTAGAGTTTGAAAAGGTGTGTTTTGAGGGGAGGGATTCTGCTGTCCTGACAGTGGTAGGCAAGTCATTCCACCACTGAGGAACCAGAATGGAAAACAGGCGTGAACGTGCAGCTCGACCGCCAGGTGCTCGTAGAGAGGGAACCATAAGGCGACCAGAGCTGGCAGACCGGAGTGGTCTAGCTGGGGAGTAGGGAGTGATCAAGGATTGTATGTAAGGTGAGGCAGTCCCCTTAGCAGCCTGAAATGCCAACACTAGGGCCTTGAATTGTATGCATGCGGCAATAGGAAGCCAGTGGAGGCCAATGAGGAGTGGGGTGACATGAGCCGACCTGGGCTGACTGGTGACCAGGCGGGCTGCAGCATTCTGGACCAGCTGGAGGGGCTTGATGGCACAAGCTGGGAGACCGGCTAGGAGGGAGTTGCAGTAATCCAGGCGGGAAAATGACGAGCGCCTGGACTAGGAGCTGGGTGGCTTTCTCCGTTAGGAGATGACGGATACGGCGTATATTGTAGAGGACAAACCTGCAGGTTCTGGCAGTGGAGGATACAACAAAACAAAGAAATAACTATGGTTAAACATCGCTCCAGCCCACAGAGGGGGTGGGAAATTGTCAGTTTATGAATATCATTTAAAAGGCAATTAGTGCAACATGCATCCTTTGTAATGTACAATTTTATTATTTTCATAAAAACAGTCCAATTAATGTGGTATTTTAGTAATATTATTAGCCAACTACAACTGTAGAATTATTAGTGTACATATTGCTTTACAGATTGAGATGGAACTAAGTGCAACAACTGATTTCAGAGGCTTGTCGTCATAACAGTGGTGGCCACTAGCAGAGTGAGCTGACAACATCGATAAAGGTATAGCTAAGAGTGGTCCAGACCAACCTTATGAAAGTAAGACTTACAGAAGGTATACTTAGCTAAGAACGTTTCGGGAAACACTGAAACGTTAAGGTAGAGCTTAAGGTACAACTTACGAACGACGTAGCATTAAGAAGGCTTCGGGAAACGCACCCCAGATATTTATGATCGTACTGTGAAAGGGTCAATGACAGCAACAACAATAATACAGAATTTTTTCATCAAACCAAAGGGGCACATTAGGTACTTGGGTCAAAAGAGGCAGGTGCTCGGGCACAATTACTTTTTTCAGATATGGAGTAAATAAATGAACAAATAATAAAGAAGCAATTTTTAAAGTAGATTTTCACTGTCCAGTAACAACCATATGTCGTATGAGTATATTTCTCATATATGCAAATCCTTTCTATGTTTTGACCGATAGTGCCAGACCCAGCTCCTGAGATGCCTTCAAGTTCTGCAAACCATCTCGCTCTCAGTTTTTTCCTGTAAGTACAAACATTCCAAGATGTTTGTAAGAAATGAAATGTAATCATTACAAGGTCAATTACAAGGTCAATATGATTTAATTTGTCATAATATGCATTAAAGTTCCTCTTTCCCCAGAGGCAGGTACACTCCAATGTTTGTTTTTCAATCATGTCATTCTTACCAAATTTCAGAAACTGTGTTATAACAAAATATACACTTTGTTTTGTAGGGGCATCATCAGAAATATTCCTGAGCAGTTGAAGTAAGTATTTAACGATTCATTTCTCAAATGTACTGTATATACAGTATATGGGCTTATGCAGATCAGATTTTCTCTGAATAATGATGAACATAACACAATTGTGTTCAGAGACATACTTTCTAACCATTCACAATTATATTTAAAGATGTTTGTTTAAGCAGGATTGTAAACATCATCATCATCATCATCATTCATTCATTTGCTTCTTCGCTGCCCTAGAGCAGTAAAATAACCTACTATAAATGCCACAAGACCAGTGGTTCAGTCCAACTCCCTCTTTTTGTATTTTCGCAAAATGCACAATAGTTTCTCATTCTAAAAACTTTCTAATTCTGATAACCTATAATCTTCTGAGCCTGTTGCAGTCTGAGAAAAGCACAAGGGAAGGGAGAGGTAGGGGGAAGGTGACAGGTGGTGCAAAGTGCAAACCATTTTTTCAGGATAAAGTGCTGTATTCTTTAGTTAGCAAAATACAGTGTTTTACACATCATAAGACCCATAATATAATTTAGTTTCCATGTGTCCTTTTGGAGTCTCCAAATGTCCTTTTTGGAAAACATCCTATACATATCTTAGAAAAACAATGCAGAATGCTAATTTTCGTAGATATTGTCATCAAATTTCAAAGGGGATTTATCCAGTGTTTTGGCTGTGGCTCTACTGAATTTCTAAGTGCGCAAGGTACCGCCACAATAATCTGTATTCTCTCCAAAAAAAAATGTTTTGGTGAGAAAAAAAGCTTCCACTGTGTTTGAGAATCTATTACTTCCGGCTTTTGGGAAACAAACCCCCTTTCAGGATTGTTCCTGTTGTCAAAAGTGTTCAAGAGTAGTAACCATTTTATTTTGGGTATAAACTAAATTATATTTTAGGTTGTCTATGAGGTGTAAAATACTAGTGCTTACAGAATAATAATAAACTATTTTGAGAATGTATTTATCTGTGTTTTATGCAAGCCCAAACAATACACAGTTGGAAATGTAATTCCATTCACTGAAATGCTACTCAGTTGTCACTCTAATGCCATACTCAAAATTGATTGTACGATCAGAAAAATTATACTGTCGGTGATTGTTCACAGAGAGGGATGAGAGGTTGTCTATACCATGCAACTGCGTTACTGGGACTGGTCAGAGAACCTCCTGCTCCAGAGAGCCAATACAAAATGTAGATAACTTTTGTAGAGAACTAGCATTCGTATATACAATAATTCCTGTTCACGTATACAACGGTGAAATGGACAAGAATGATAATTTCTCCTGAGAAATTTTAAGTAAATTTGAGTAAGCATGTTTTTGGAATGATAAATTATTATTATGGATTTGGTTCACTGGATCCTCGCTGTGAAAAGAACATCGACATTACCCTGATTTATCTAGCTTGTGGATTCCAAAAATGCACTTTACACCCCGAAATAAGGAACTGTTCTCGCTATATACAGATAGAAAGGCAAGTTTAAACACTTCCAAACACTATATGCTGTGACCATATTGATTTAAAATTGCACCATGAAAAAATGAATGAAAAAATCCCTCTCTGGCCCGAATACAGGCCGTTGCGACAGGTTAATAGCAATTTTTTGTGTCTATTGAAAAAATATGGACCCACAATACGTTTTATTTACCATTATTTAATCGTAAATATGTTTCATTAAAATATTTTAGCATCCTTAAGAGGAGTACTTATGTTCCTTTTTTAATGGGTGCAAGGAAGTGACTCCCAGATGACGAGTCTAAATACCTGCCTTGAATTCACATGCAATTTCAACTTTGCAAAACGTGCTTAAGGAAGTAAATAAGTTTGAATGATTTGCACTACATTCTTTATTTATTGCAAGGAGCTTGCTATGTAGCAACCTAGCATCTTGATCACAACTGCAGTTAATGAAACATTTTTTCCTTTCATTTCCTGTCCAGAATTGTCAATAAAGTTGTTATATTTAATTTACTTGAACGGAACCCAATTCAGGGAAGTGTTTTTGCCTTATTCAATATATTTGATTTTGAAATGTTTTATACATACGTATGTTGAAAT
This sequence comes from Conger conger, assembly GCF_963514075.1. NCBI lineage: Eukaryota > Metazoa > Chordata > Actinopteri > Anguilliformes > Congridae > Conger > Conger conger. The sequence goes on along the minus strand of NC_083763.1, from coordinate 47,366,546 downwards.
ATGTTCGATGTTATGTCTTTGCTTTATAGTTTCACTCACCAACCTGGCCTCCCAGGTTTTGTGAAAGGACAGAACTTCTTTGACTTGCCAAAAAAGCTATGGTTTGAGACCTGCAAGGTGGTTACATTGATTTACAATATAGTCAAGAAGTAAGTGGAAATCCAATCTTTTCACCTCATTGCTTGCTGTAATAGCATACTGTCAGCAGTTCCAAAATAAATAAAAAAGCCCAATAATTCAGTACAACCTAAATGGATATATTCCTGTTAAAGGAATACAGCAACATTTTGGGAAATATATATATATATACAGTGCATCCGGAGAGTATTCACAGCACTTCACTTTTCCCACATTTTGTTATGTTACAGCCTTATTCCAAGTTTTTTTGAAATGTATTAAAAATAAAAAACCAAGAAATCACATGGACATAAGTATTTCAAATTTCAAAAAAACGTCTTTCATGTTGTCATTATGGGGTGTTGTGTGTCAAATTTTGAGGAAAAAAATGAATTTATGGCTGTAACATAACAAAATGTGGGAAAAGTGAAGTGCTGTGAATACTTTCCGGATGCACTGTATATATTTGTTTTTGATTGAATTTTTGTGCATTCACTTAGTTTCCATGTTAGCATAACATGTTAGCTCAGCTTAGCTTCAGTAGCCTACGTCCTTCAAAGTGAGAAAGAGCTAGATCTGGCACAAGAGCAATATACCTTCAGAAGGTGCGCAGATCACTGCCCTCAACCAGCGGAAGACGGAAGGATACACGTGTGTTCAGTGGTTATAGTTCCAACAGTCTAACTTCTCCAAAAACCTCTCTCATTTTTATTATTTTTTTCCTGCACATGTATTTCAAATACACATGATACCTTGTGTAAATAAGACAGCTTTGGAGTTGCTACGAGGTGTATTTCTTCACTTTGAAGGAGGTAGGCTATTGGCTTGAAGTCTTTATGCAAAGGGAACACAGTATGCTAACATGGAAACAGAGCCAGTGAATGCACAAAAATCTGGGTATGTCGGAAAACAGGTATATTTCCCAAAATGTTGCTGTATTCCTTTAATTTTCCTGAATGTGTTAAAATCCTGGTAAGAAAACCTGCACGTCCTCCTTGTTAGACGTTTTGATTCAATATACAGTCATAAATATTTGGACATTGGAAAAGTTATTGTTTTTTTTAGCTGTCTACCACAGGATATTGGAGTTGGGAGTAAATAATGGAAATGGAAGGCACTGACTTTCAGCTTTAATTTGAGGGTATTTACATCTAAATTGGGTGAACGGTGTCGGATTGAGTCTTTTTTATACATCTCCAAATTTTAGGGTCTCAAAAATAATTGGATAAATTAACATAATCATAGATTAAATATAGTTTTTTTTTATACTTGGTTGCATATCCTTTGCATGACATGACCTCCTGATGTCTGTGACCTATCAACATCATCAGAGTCAGGATGTCTTATTTTCAGGTTATCCTACAAGCAATACTAAAACTCTGCATTTGAATGGATCTCTATGAGAATTTGGGGGTGGGACTAGATTCAGCTGTGAATCACGCTGATATGGTATAGAACACATTCCTTGGCTAAATGGCTTTAAGTCATAAAGGGTCCAAGGTATCAAATTGGCCTCAAACCATCATGCTGTTGTCAGATATGCAGCAGACATGGATGGATCACTTCACAGGTTGTTTCTCCTGAATAATATTTCCATTAGGATCTAAGTGTAGGGCATTTTACATAAGCCCCCAAAAGGAAACAGACTGTGCTGACCATGTTGACACAGGGTCAGCAAGGTTTGTTGAAAAGACAGTGCTCCTCAATACAGGACTATTGCTCCCATCATTGTGCTGCCTCTGCATAATTCTGCCACCTCAGTGGAATGCTCCCAGAACTGATGAGTTGAGAGAGTACTGTAAAGACCATGGGTTTTCCACATAAAGTGTTTGGTATCTTTAGATTGGTGGTGTAGTACACTGGTTGCTGAATAAAGATCTTGAAACAGCATTTAGAAATAAACCACAGGTAATGGAAGTTACCTGTGACTCAGCATCCAGCTGTGCTACAAAGCTTAATAGATTTTTGAGACACACAGCGATAATATGACCTCCGCACCATTCACATATAGCCATTATATTACATTACATTATTGGCATTTGGCAGACGCTCTTATCCAGAGCGACGTACAACAAAGTGCATACCCATAACCAGGGATAAGTTCGCTGAAAGACCCTAGAGGGAAGTACAATTTCAATTGCAAAAAGTGACCAAAGTTAACTATCCAAACACTGCTTACACCATTACACCTTGTAATTCTTGTAACACATTGTAATTCTATTTCTGCACACTTAGTAGTTTAGAGTCCTAACAGACATAGACAACCTAGGATACCTGCACCCTGTGGTCACTCGCCTATACACCAGTGCCGTCAAAAGATACATAAATGTATCATTGTAGGCTATACAGGCCACAGGCACGTCCACGTCTATACAAATAGATAGCGATCGTATAGAGCGCCACACTATTGGTGGGCATTTGCAGTTCCTTTTGTTGAACTGTTAGAACAGAGGAGCTGTTGAACTTATCTTTGGAGTCAGATAAACGAGAACAACGTTAAATTAACCCTGTTGCAGTAGCACTTGGTCAGACTACACGCAAATACCTCTCAAATACTTCCGCTTTTTGTTGTATTTGAAGTGACTTCATCATAAGTGATAAGTGACTTTGATGGTATGCAGAACAGCATCTCTGAACACAACGCATCATAACTCTAAGTGGATAGGCTACAGCAGTAGAAGTATAAAAAAGAAAATTAATGACAATTGCAGTTTAAATATAATCTATTTTTAATCACGGTTGCCATCTTTTGTAATGTACATGTATCTTTTAAATAAGTGAGGCACAGACAATTTTCCGGAGACTTTGGAACTTTTGCCGCAAGTGGGAGGAAATTGATGACATCAGAAATGTGTTTTGGTTTCCGAGCAAAAAAGCAGGTGAGTCAACTTTCAGCTCTTACGCAAGTTTAACATAAAAACCATGTCATTCTTGAGCAGTTCTTTTCAATGCTAGCTGAAATTATTATTTTTTAAATAAAATCATATTATTCAGTTCTTATTCATCATATTAGTTTTAAATAATATACAATACTGTGCAAAACTTTTATGCAGGTGTGAATAGAAATGTTATTTTATTTTTATCAACTAACAAAATGCAAAGTCAGTGAACAGAAGAAAAATCTAAATCAAATCAATATTTGGTGTGACCACACTTTGCCTTCAAACCAGCATCAATTCTTCTCGGTACACTTGCACAAATTCAGGGATTTTGTAGGCATATAGTTAGGTATGTGATTAACCAATTATACCAAACAGGAGCTAATGATCATCAATTTAATATGTAGGTTGAAACACAATCATTAACTGAAACAGAAACTGCTGTGTAGGAGGGTTAAAACTGGGTGAGGAACAGCCAAACTCTGCTTCCAAGGTGAGGTTGCTGAAGACAGTTTAATGTCAGAAGACATACACCATGGCAAGACCGAGCACAGCAACAAGACACAAGGTAGTTATACTGCATCAGCAAGGTCTCTCCCAGGCAGAAATGTCAAGGCAGACAGGGCAACATTGAGGACCATAGACACAGTGGTCGGCCAAGGAAACTTGATGAAAGACACATCATGCTTACTTTCCTTCGCAATCGGAAGATGTCCAGCAGTGCCATCAGCTCAGAATTGCAAGAAACCAGTGGGACCCAGGTACACCCATCTACTGTGCAGAGAAGTCTGGTCAAAAGTGGTCTTCATGGAAGAATTACAGCCATACCTCTGATGTGGAAACAAGGCCAAGCGGCTCAACTATGCGCAAAAACACAGGAACTGGGGTGCAGAAAAATGGGAGCAGGTTCTCTGGACTGATGAGTCAGAATTTGAAATATTTGGCTGTAGCAGAAGGCAGCTTGTTTGCCGAAGGGGTGGAGAGCAGTACAAGAATGAGTCTGCAGGCAACAGTGAAGCATGGTGGAGGTTCCTTGCAAGTTTGGGGCTGCATTTCTGCAAATGGAGTTGGAGATTTGGTCAGAATTAATGGTCTCCTCAATGCTGAGAAGTACAGGCAGATACTTATCCATCATGCAATACCATCAGGGAGGCATCTGATTGGCCCCAAATTTATTCTGCAGCAGGACAACGACCCCAAACATACAGCCAATGTCATTAAGAACTATCTTCAGCATAAAGAAGAACAAAGAGTCCTGGAAGTGATGGTATGGCCCCCACAGAGCCCTGATCTCAACATCATTGTGTCTGTGTGGGATTACATGAAGAGACGGAAGCATTTGAGGCTGCCTAAATCCACAGAAGAACAGTGGCTACTTCTCCAAGATGTTTGGAACAACCTACCTGCCGAGTTCCCCAAGTTCCAACTGTGTGCATGTATACCTAGAAGAATTGATGCTGTTTAGAAGGCAAAGGGTGGTCACATCAAATATTGATTTGATTTAGATTTTTATTCTGTTCATTCACCTCTTCTGTTCATGCATTTTGTTAATTGATAAAAATAAACTATAAAAATTTCTATTTTTGAAAGCATTCTTATTTTACAGCATTTTTTCACACTTGCCTAAAACATTTGTACAAGTACTATACATCAAACATGTTGATTCATATTTAATAAACAACAATGAAAGAAAGAATCTCAAAATGTTTTTATTGTTATTTTGATGTTCATTGGTAATTTGCTATGATCACCATTGCATTGAATCTCTTGAGAGAAAAGGAATGCGAAGCAGTAATATACACCCAAGGATATTCTTAAAATGTCTGAAGCGTATGTGCTAATGTAACATTTTATGTGAAACATTTCTGTATCATAGCATATATCTCACAAAACTGGAAGAATGATGCCTTTTTTGGCAACCTGTACCTTAATGGTTGTAACCCAATAATGATCAAGAGGTACACAGAAGATCAGCAGAACATTCCAATGGAGACTTTGGAAAAGGTGTACCCTGATATTAAGGAAAATATCCAGGTGAATTGCTATCGCATCACTTGGAAACTTTATGAAAATGTTTTTTTTAACCGCCACATGCTTCGAATATTAATCTGTATTAAACAGAATTAATTGTTGCAATAATAATAACAGTTATTATTATTATTATTATTATTATTATTATTGTTATTGTTATTGTTATTGTTGTTATTATTATTATTATTATAACATTTTTGTTTTTTAAACTCTTAAAGAATCCTGGCCCTCAAAATAACTGGTAGTAATACTAGCATTAAAAGCAGTCAACAAGGTTTAGTCTGAATTTGGGAGTTTTCCATGTACAGTAGCATACAGTAACAGCCGTGTTATAGTTAGTGTAGGATTAACCATTTTTATGCTACACTGGACCTGATCAAAGTGTTGTATCTGATTCATGGAAATTAAATTATGTATATTTCAAAATGTATCTAATGGGCGTTGAGTTCCAGAACCAGGAGTGAATTCCATCAGCCTCATTGCAAAACATAGAACAGATTTATGCCTACTGAATCCACTTCTATTCCACTAGAATGGAGGCATCTATGTGGTGGACTATGGGATACTGGATGACAAAGTGGAAGGTATACTCAAGGAGGCACCACATTTTGTGGCTGCACCCATTGTGCTGCTTCAACAGACTGAGGAGGAGCTAAAGCCTATTGCCATACAGGTAAATCTACAGTGTCGTGGAACAAGATGTTCAAACTAATTAAATCAAACTTTAGGAGGATGGGACAAACGGTGCATCTGCAGCAAAAAACTTCAACTAGATTGGGAGAGTTTCATCATTTAGATTAGGAGAGACCCACATTTTTGCATACAACTGTAGCTAAATGTACAAAACATTTAGCTCAATGGAAATGAAATTTAGAAATGAAGAGGCTTTACAAATAAACTAAATGTTTCATATATTTAGCTAAATGTTTCATGCATTTGGCTACATTTTTCAAACATTTCATTTTGGAAGCCTATTGTTTGGCATGTGCCTCTGACACACTGTGTATGTCACGTTGATTGAAACCAGTTTTATGAAAACCCCAATATGGTATTTTAAGATCCGTTTATTTTGAGTCTGATGTGAATCCACTGTTTAATTCCTGTCAAAGATGAAGCAGCAAGGAAGAACAGAACAGAAGTATTTACTATTGACAGAAAATCACCCCAAGAAGGTGAAAGTATGCAAAACAACCTTAATCAAGGTTTTTGGTGAGATGGATTTTTTTATCCAGAGATGATATTGCTTAGAACGCAAGTAGATTTCCCTCAAAAGGATCCTGATGAATACTGGGGCTTGAAATGATTTGTCAATAATTTTATTGCATGTGTGAATTTATACCATTTTGTTATAGCATTTTGCCAAAAAATAATTTATTGCATTCATTTATAATTTATTTTGGCAAGCTAATTTTATTTGAAACAGGCATATTACATTAAATAGTTCATCAATCTTTTGTGCTTTTATGAAATGCAGCATTTTATTCCCATTTATTAGCAAATAGTGGGACAACAAAAATGGATATCCTAGATAGTGTTTTGCGATGAAACTTAATTAGATTTCCATGAGCTCTTTGTTAGTGATGTTTGTTGATAGGAGTGTTTAGGACATTTTCGTCACATTAAATTTTGAAGAGTAATCTAGACAACTAATTATGTTTCACAAAAAATATATATATATATATATATATTTATATATAAATACCCATTTCTTTCACAGTTGAATCAGAAGCCTGGAGAGGACAATCCAGTTTTCACCCCACAAGACAAGCCTGAAGCCTGGCTCTTAGCCAAGATCTGGGTCCGGAATTCTGACTTCTACTACCATGAGCTGGTTTCTCATCTTCTCAGAGCACATCTGATGGCGGAAATATTTTTCATTGCTAGCTACTCTATGGCTGATCAACATCCACTGTCAAGGGTATGTGCAATGTGCCATTCTATCATCTTATGTCAGCATAAAGGGGCCAAAGAGCAGGACTAAATCTCCAAACTCTGATCATTGTCCTGATCCTTCACCAGATCAAAAGAGATCAGTGTTAATTTTTACAGTAAAATAAAGAAAAAGAATGGGTTTGTAAAAATGTAAATAATAATTAAACATTCGATACAGACATATCTATGGAACCAAATATCCCACCTGGTTATGAAGCTATGACTCTTTTCTGACAAACATTGAAGTTTATTCAGTAATCCGTTCAGTCATTTTAGAGAACTATATTTCTCGGGACTATAGTTGAGTAAATGTGTTGTTGTTGCATAAATGCATTGCTGGGTCATTTCAGTACTGAACTAATGTAAAGCATGGTAATCTTCTTATACAGGGTTTCCAACCCTTTCCAACAAGGTATAATGTCATATTCAGGTGACGGACAGTTTAGGGATATCGATCTGTTCACAGGGCAGAATGGCATTTTTATGCTAACATTCATTTATTTGTTTACTTTGTTTACTTTACTGCTTAGTTTTTGTTTTTTTTTGTTTTTACATTATGAGATTTTAATTTGGATGTTCAGAGCTTTCTCCTGTCTCAAGTCGGCTCTTTGTAGACTGGGTTTTAGGGCGAGTAATCCTTCATGGTGTGCTTTTTGGACACTTTTGGCATGCTTTATAAAAACATACACTAATATACACTCAGTGATCACTTTATTAGGTAGACCTTAATACCAGCTTGTGAATGCAAATCATACTGCAACAACTAAATGCTTCAGACCAAATGTCAGAATGGGGAGGAAATGTGATTTAAGTGACTTTGACCGTGGATTGATTGTTGGTGCCAAGACAGGGTAGCATGTGACATGCAGAACAGCATCTCTAAACACAGAATGCATCATAAGTCTAAGTGGATAGGCTACAGCAGTAGAAGTCTAAAAAATAAGACAATTAAAACCTAATAAAGTGCTCACTGAGTGTACCTTTTGGTTTCAACATGTTGAAATTACATCAGTCTATATATAGTCCCCCACATTCCAGGGCACCATAATATTTAAGAATATTTATTGACTAAAAGCCATTTTACCAACAAATGTGGTCCATACTGTATCAGCTGAATCTAGACCCACCCCCAATTCCCATAGAGATCCATTCAAATTCAAAGAATTTTCGTATTGCTTGTAGGACAACCAGGAAATAATATATCCAGACTCCAGACAATGTTGGTAGGTCACAGATATCTGGAAGTCATGGCATGCAAAGGATATGCAACAAAATACTAAACATGACTACTTCAATTTAGATACCATTGCTGTGTCCCAAATACTGTATTATGGTGCCCTGATATGGGGGTACTAGGTATAACCCTTGGCAATGAGTTGGCAATGTCACCGGCAACACCGACAAGATCAGATCAACTTTCCTTTCTATTTGGATGAAAAGCCATGTAAAATTGTTAATCACATGTGCACTGTCCATTTTCGTTAACCTGGTTGTTGTGGGAGATGCATACAATGGTATAATCTTGTGCAATGTCTACCTATTATTGTATGTCCTTGTAGGTAGCTTATGACAAGTAGCCTACCGGAATGCTAAAAAAAAGTGAAAATGATCTGCTTGGCTCAACTATTACAGGATCAATGCTTATCTGAACAAAATGTAGAAGTATGACGTACAGGCCATTTCAATTAGCAGACTTAGAAGATCACATGGCAGTGTAGCTAGGTAGACTTGTCAGAATGGGGAGGAGCTGTTTAGTGAAGCACCATAGAGGTGACGAAACAATTCCACAAGAACATTAATGCATTTTTGCTGACTAGTGGACCTGCTTGAAAACTATATTGTAAATAATTGTTGTTGAAGGGATGAAAGGATGGACTCAGCTTTGATAGATGAAAGCAATTCTAAATTGGGTATGTAATTCTGGAAGATTCTGCCACAATGTCAGTTATTTTGAATAGCAAAATCCAGTGGGGACTAATTTACCTCCAACCTCTATAATCAATGCCAATATTAACTATATACAAAAATATTAACCTTAACCTTGGTGGCTTAATAAAACATGGGGTTAATAAAATAATGAAAATCTATCTCTGGCATCAGTAGTCTCAGTGGAGTTTATAACAAAGCAGCACTACTGAGTTAGCTGGATACATTCACAGTAAAACCTGGAACCCTTCCAAAACTGAAACATGTACTGAACTAGGCTAGAAACAGCTGTTCCAGGTTGTACTGTTCCAGTAACTTATTCTAACTTGGTGATCCTGCTTCGTGTACCCTGAATGGGAAATAAGGAAAATTGAAGTGGAACAGCACAGGTAACGGAAATGGCTAATGAAATGGGTGAACACCTCCAGTCCCTAAAAGGTAAAAAAAAACAAAATGGCTGGCGAAACAAAATTATCTCCAAGCACATTTAAAATTGACCCGGTTAGCTTAAAAAAAAGAATTAAGGAAACATAACAAAACAGGCGACCGTTCCCACACTCTGGTTATTTAGCGATTTAGCTAGTGACCGTGACAGGATCACAAAGTTACCGAAGATAAATCGGATAACCACTGATATAATCTAGGAACCCCTCACGAGTGTGTGGGGTCACCAGAGGAAAGGAAAAAAATAAAACGGGAAAGAAACTCTGGCGAAACACCAACTGAAACAAAACCATAAAATTGGTCGAACAGGGTATCTGCAACTAGCACGGAATTCCCAAAGAAACAGGCAAGTCTCATTTAAAAAAAAAGGGAACCAAAAGTCCCCGCCATTTCGGCAACAGAAAATTGACCTGTGAAAAAAACGTTGGTCAGGGATAAACAAGATTCCTCCGAAGCAGCAGAACAGTCTCAATGAGGTAAAAAAGCAATTTAGTCCTCCAACTACCTCTTTACTCAGTGCACATGTCAGAATGAAACACCAAAGCCCAGCAGTGCCATTAAGAGACTTAAATAGCTCTCCACGCAGCTGACAGAGATCGGCAATGATTACACCCACATTCCACATGCGGAAGGTACTTCATGATGAAGAACGTGGCCAGCGCGCCCTCTCGTGGTCTAGAGAGGTAAAACATCTTTGTCAAATTCTGAAAGAGCAAGGTGAAACATAAAAGTATATATCCTGTAATTAGGCGTAAATTAGGCTTTGTGAGCCACTAATGTAATTAGGCGTAAATTAGGCTTTGTGAGCCACTATACAGCTAGTAGAAAACCAAGTGAGCTTTTGTCTCTAGGCTAATGCTCTTCTGCCTGTGCTGGTATGCAATAATTACAGACACCTTTGAGAACATTGTGTTGGTACTTTGGGTCTGTTAAGTGTTCAATAGATACATGCTTTTTTAGTTTGCGTACACATTTTATTTATCAACTGATACAGTATATTTTTATTTTAAATGGAGTATTTCGCTCTAGCAACAATATAACATGCAGTTACGTGTTAACAGATTCTTCGTGCAACTGGACGGTACACCATACCAATCAATATTACTGCCAGAAACACGCTCATCAATGAAGGTGGATTCTTCATGAAGGTCAGTATGAACTTTACCATTAATTTTCCAAGATAATATCCACTTACCACTAAAGTGTACCTAATGCTTAGTTTACCTAAAAGCTAGTGTCTTGCGCTGGTCAAGCCTGGTCTTGAGTTTCTGCCTCCGCAACATGACCGGGCAAGCTATTCCACACAGAGACCACTCTCTATGTGAAAGAATACTTGCTAATATGAGCAATATCTGAACAATACTTTCAATGTCATTATTTAAATGAGGAAGAGCAGTGGTCCCAGCAGAATCAGAATCAGTTTATTCGCCATGTAGTTTTTACTTACAAAGAATTTTCTGTGGTATGTGGGTGCATGCAGACAACATAAAGAATAATACCAAAAAATAGAAACATAGATATAAAATAAGGTGGAATGTGATGTAGAATATACATAAAAAATAAAAATAAAAATAAATATTTACAAGGCGGCACAGATGGTGCAGTGGGTAGCACTGCTGCCTCACAGCAAGGAGGTCCTGGGTTCGAATCCCCGTCGGCCTCTCTGTGCAGAGTTTGCATGTTCTCCCCGTGTCTGCGTGGGTTTCCTCCGGGTACTCCGGTTTCCTCCCACAGTCCAAAGACATGCAGGTTAGGCTAAATTGCCCATAGGTATGAGTGTATGAGTGAATGGTGTGTGTGCCCTGCGATGGACTGGCGACCTGTCCAGGGTGTATTCCTGCCTTTCGCCCAATGTATGCTGGGATTGGCTCCAGCCCCCCTGCAACCCTGTTTAGGATAAGCAGGTTCAGCTAATGGATGGATGGATGGATATTTACAATACAACATGATGCTAAAGCGGGGTATGTGAAGTATTGTTAAAGTGCAAAATATAAAATATAAAGTTTATGGGGGCGGGATAAAAGTCTGTGACAATGGGGGGTCCCGGGCCTAGTTGACATTAATCACAGGGAGTGCGTTGATGTAACGTGTCTGTAACGGTTGTAACGGTTCTGTGACAGTGGGGGGGTCTCCCGGGCCTTGTTGATGAGGCCAGCTGCTGATCCATGTGGGAATCCACAATACCCTGCTCAGATAAGATCCCTCCAACTACTAGTGATAAATAAAATACGTCATTCCCATTCTATCCCAGTAATTGCAAGCTCGGACTCTCACATGTCATTCAAATGAAAATAGCCATCATTCTGCACCATTCCTCTTTGCTGGTTCTTGACCCCTGCCTGTCTGATGTGCGATTAAGTTAATAAAGAACTTCTGTTGTCTCGCTATCGGGTTCATTGTTCTAGTGCCTGACACAGTTTAACCGCGCTGTATAAGATCTGGCTCTTTCGCGAAATGCAGTTTGTTGGCAGTGCTGACTGCATAATGAGCTGTAGCCTTTGTAAATCAGACGTTAATTTCAGGCAGACTGACCAACATACACGTGTCAGACTGCATTTTGTGCTGCAAGTTTCATGTACATAAATCTGGCCCATGGTAGCTTCCTCAAAGAATGACAAAACGTTTGTTAGGCATGACCTTCCCTTGCAAAAAACATGTTAACTACTCCATAGATATGATTCTTTTCAAGAAATAATTATAATTTGTGTCTAATGATGGATTCCAGTATTTTACATGTTATGTCTGGCCTGTAGTTTCCTGGATCACTATGGTCCCATTTCTAATACTATATTGGTATTATATTACCATGTCTGCAGTCATCTGGTATTTCTCCAGTTTCTGGACTGTCTCAAAATATTTGATTATCTCACTTCACTTATTTGTCTTTAGTTCATTTATCTTGTACTTCTTTATCCTCCAACTCAATATCAACTAAGATATTGATCTGCTAAGACTACGGTTGCCACACGTTCTGGTTTTCCCAGGATTGTTCTCTTTTTTGAGTGACTGCCCGGAAGATGACTATTCTTTCCCGGGACACGAATTGTCCCACTTTTTTGTACTACTAAATGTCAGAATTCCAAATAAAACAGGATTCTTCTACTGCTATTCAGTTTTTTCCTCTTCACGTTTAGACATCCAATCCCGTGTCTGTAAACAGGTAAAAATTAGTAAAACAGAGACGATTGGCCATATGCTTATACTTCTTTTTAATTGGTAGCAGAAATATGAAAGTTTACCTTATCACCTAGCAACTGCTGCACGGTCTGTCAGTCTGGCGCGTGCCTTCACTTCAAAGACCCTACCGTGGGAAAGTTCAGCTAGCTACTAGCCTAGAGGTAATCGCCTAATATTTCTGATTTATTTTTCAGTTATTTTGTCAGTTTTATAAAATGCATAGGTGCCTTAATACCCTCAGAAGAGGGGAAGAACCTATGTTTGTTTATTTTTGTTTGAGCTTTTTTTTTTTTGAGTGCTTAAAACTGCAACAGTCTTGTGTCTCACTCAAAATTATATGCACATCTCCCTGATTCCCCATCTGGTTGCCATAGAGTGTATCTACGGCAGGAAAAATAGACGTAAGAGAAGCAATAGGGAGTCCTACAACTGTTAACATAGTATATTTGCAAATATGGTTTAACGCCCCTCGTCGCACATCAAATGTCCTAGTTTTTCACAAATCAAATGTGGCAACTCTAGCTAAGACATTCTGAGTACTGGATATGCTTAACCTCCTCTCTGATAAAACTGTCAACAAAGTAGCCATTTAAGGCATCAGTAATATCATTATCATGATAAAGCAGTGCTCCTTTATTCTTAATGCCTCTTTAACTTTCCTTCTCCTACTACAGTATCAAAATAAATGTTTTGGATTATTTTTAGCATTTTGCCTTTTAAGGAGAGGGGGTGAAATACCCCAAAAAACCTCAGTCTGCAAGAACTTTTTGCCGAATCAGCTAACCGGTTAGAGTGCTGATCCATCTTACCTTGCTTATAATATGAGTTTTATAAATGTGAACCTATATCAGCTACCTATTTAAAGCACAAATAAATCTTCTTCCCCAGAGTATCCACACTCCACACACTCCAAAAACGAATACATTATGAACAGGATCAGGAGTATCGGGCATGTAATCCTGCAAAGCTTTTGAACTATTATTTTAAGCTAGTTCTGATATGTTTCAAAGTCTTATGCTATGAAGTCTTGTATCTTGTGAATACCTATTTTCCCTTTGAATACTTTTTTTTTATGTAAGAGCATTTTTTTTTTAGGAAAAACATCTACAGTGGGCTCCAGAATTATTGGCACCCCTGACTGGCAATGCACAAAAAAACACTTAAAAAAAAAAACTATATAATTAATGAGAAACTCAAAATGCTGAACATGTGATAAATACTGGACTTTATACATTTTTCAGTGGATCAACCAAAACAAGGCATGAATTTAACCCTAGGTTAACCAGAACCCTGTTAGCTCTGTTCGCCAGTCTGTCTGTACACTCAGTGAGCACTTTATTAGGTATTTATTAGGCGTGTCTCAATAACAAGGCATTTCCATTTGCAGAACTGCTGCTCACTGGATTTTTTTTTGTTTTTTGTTTTTCCCCATTCTTTGCAAACCCTAGAGAATAGTGTGTGTGAAAATCCCAGGAGATCAGCCGATTCTGTGATACTCAAACCTAGAACAATTCCGGTCAAACATGGTCAAAGTCATATTTGTTCCCCGTTGTGACATTAGGTCTGAAAAACAGCTGAACGTCTGGACCACATCTGCATGCTGTTATCTATTTAGTTGCTGCCACATGATTGGCTAATTACATATTTGCATGAAAAAGCTGGTGTATAGATCTACCTCATAAAGTGGTCACTAAGTTTATATTCATTCTGCTATGTGAACGCAGTGATATTCCTTAACTGTCCATTACCTGAATATGACACATTATCCCTTGTTGGTAAGGGTAGGACATTTTGTTTTATGCTTTGCTGGAAAATCCATCTCAGCCAAGTCTCAGCCTTGTGGTAGAAACAACCAGATTTGCAACCAAAATTGCCTGATGCTTGGTGGAATCCATTTTTAAATTGATTTTAACTAGTGCCTCTGGAATTAAAAGAGACACAAAACATGATGCATAAAAGATGCGCCCTGTATAGAGGAATGGGCAAAAATCCCTCCAAATTTTGATTGGTTCTATTGAAACATTGATAAAGTCAAGTATTTTTCAGATGTTCAGCATTTCAATTTTTTCTCAATAATCATATTGTTTATTTTAGTAATTATTTTTGTGCATTGCCAAGCAGGGGTGCTGATAATTCTGGAGCCCCCCATAGATGTTTTTTTTCCCCACAAAAAATGCTCTAACATAAAATCTTTACACCTCTTATTATTATATTATGTTTCTATATAGAATCCATAAGAGTAAAGCAAGTGCCAATCCAGCAGAGCCAAAGACAGTGTTACTGTATAACTCTGTCACCATGGTGACTTTGTTTAACTATTTTTCTCCCCCTTGAGTACAGCTTACAATGTTTCATGTGTTAAAAAATGCAAGTTTGTGCTACCCAGTAAACAATACCATATTTTACATTTGGGCCTACACAGTACACAGCCATTGGGGAAAAGCATTTGGACGTCTTAATGAAAGCAACTGAGAAGATCACCTATGAGAGCCTCTGCCTGCCAGACATTGTGATGCACCATGGCATCGAAAATCTGGAGAACTTTCACTACAGAGATGATGGCATGGCCATCTGGGATGCAATATATGAGTAAATAACTTTATAGCATGGAGGATGTCTTTTCTGTGGTGATATTTCTGAATTCACAAATACTATGAATGCAAACTTGTTTATTTAATTTAATTAATTATTTAATATATCCAGATTTGTTCATGGAGTGGTGAATGGATGTTATAAAGATGACCAAGATATACAGAAGGATCCAGAGCTCCAAAAAATGGTGAAGTTCATATACAAGTATGGATTTCAGCAGAATTCAGGTAACCATTAATTATCATTATTACTCATTCAAAATAAATAAAAAATCCTGTCCACACTAACTTAAAAAAATGTACAACCTTAAAGGTACAAGATTTTTGTGTAAAACAGTATTACAAGACCATGTAAATCCCTTCCTATCATTGAAAGAGCCTCACTGACACATTGATTCACCCTCTGCCTATGTTCATAGTCCTTAAATTCAGGTTTCAAAATATACAGTTGCTGGGCCGGCATTCTGTACCAAAACATATTGCTGTACAATAATTCAAGCTCATTGGTTGAAAATTGGTTATAATTGCCATAGCCAATGGCATTTCAACATCAGCGTGTTTACAGAGAAGGGGGACGAATAAACAGTGTTATGGTTTGAAGGTGTTTGTTGCTACTATTCCTCTCATTGACCAAAATTACCTATTGTGACTTTAAATGTATCATTTAAACTTGATGGTAAATTGGGGAAGCCCCACCATCCACACACGCACATAAACGACAAGTTGATTAAAAACTCCCCATCGGGTTTTATTAAAAATATGTTCTCAAATACTCCATCCATCCATCCATTATCTTAACCCGCTTATACTGAACAGGGTCGCAGGGGGGCTGGAGCCTATCCCAGCATACATTGGGCAAAAGGCAGGAATACACCCTGGACGGGTCGCCAGTCCATCGCAGGGCACACACACCATTCACTCACACCCAGAGGAAACCCACGCATACACGGGGAGAACATGCATGTAGTTAGGATTTGCTGCCTGTAGTGACTAGTGTGCACTTTGGCATAATGACACATTGGATTTCCACATGTTGGTTAACTCATTGTTTATTTCTCAATTATTGCATTGTTGTTGCCATCATTATGATGTTAAGCTAGACTAACACCAGTCTATCAATAATCAGTGTCTGTTGGTGGAGGTACTTTGCAGAACCAATGGACCACATGTGCTCACAGTGTTACATTTAAATAATGTTATCGCTATTGAAAGTAGACCAAGTGCAAATGTCTTGAAATGGACATTGGTAATAATATTTTAATTTTGTATGTGTTGTGTTGGTGTGTTGGTCATTAGGCCCCTCAAGCCTGAAAACAAGAGATGAAACCATTAAATACATCACCATGATTATGTTCACCTGCTCTGCCCAACATGCTGCTGTGAACCATGGGCAGGTACTGTACCCTACAAGAAACATTCATGAATTACCACAAGAGAAACATTGTATAGATTAAATCATAGGTTATTGTCATTTGTTTATTTTTGCTATTAAAATGCTCAAACTCTCTCATTCAAATTATGTGGACAGCAAGTGACATAGAATTTGTCAGGAGCACCCAGAATATTACATTTAATTTCACAGTACAAGATGGATTTCATCTTATTTTCCTTTGTGACAGCCAATTCATTATAAATGTGGATCGGGCTTACTTACAGATTTTTCCTTAACACATGCGTTTGGTTGACACTTAGAATATACTGTAGGCCAGGGCTGTCTAACTCTGTTCCTGGAGATTTACTGTTTTGTAGGTTTTCATTTCAATCCTAATTTGGCACACGTGATTCTAGCAATTAGCGGCTCAATGTGTGCCCTAGGCCTGCCAAAGCTGAGTATGTCCGGCACACGAGGGAGCGGCACAATTGGGCCACCAGGGAGGGACTCGGCAGGGGAGGATCGGCCCATACAAGAAGCGCCTCAGATTGCCAAGACGATGCGGCTTGAAGAAGGCGTGTCGATCTCTTTCCAGCCACCGGGGGACGGGGTTGTTGTGGTGTTTCCTCAACATGGGTGATTGAAATAAATATGGTACATAAACAGGAGAAGAAAAAAAATTTTATACAAAAATCAGCAAATCAATGAGTTATTTAGCTGTTGAATTAGTATGCGGAAAACCTACAAGACTGTAGATCCCCAGGAACAGGGTTGGGCAGTCCTTCTGTAGGCCCTCATATTGCTGCAGGTATTGCAGTAGCAGTCTTGCAGTGCCAGTGCCAGTTTTATTGCTTTCCCCTGTCATTATCAGTATGACATCTATGCATGGATGCCAAATGGACCCGCAACAATGAGGCAGCCAACACCCAAGGACAAGGAGGTGACTGAAAAAGACATAATGGACACTCTTCCAGACATTACTACAACACTTGCAACTATGAAATTGATTTGTCTCCTCAGCCATGTTCCAAATGACTTTGTAAGTATTTGGCTATTTAGATTCCTTCAGAAATGATACTTGAATTATTTTTAGCATTAGAACTTTGTGAAGAAACAGATGTCATAGGCATATGAGACCAAAAGTGAACTTCTTGGCCATGCACACCAGTGCTGGGTTTGATGTTCATGCTGAAAAGGATGTCATACCAGTACCTACTGTACATTAAATATGGTATCTTTGATGTTATGGAGTTGTTTTGTATCTACTGTACTTGTCTTGGAGTTCTTGTTTTGGTAATCATGAACTCTAGGAAGAACCAAGATATTTTGGCCTAGTTTGAAGTTACTGAAGATTTCAAATATTCTCTGGAACAAAAAAAAATGTTTTGAACGTGCTCAGAGAGCATTTATTTGGGCTTTGGGATGTAGACAAGTGTTCCCCCTTCAAGCTCTGGCCCTCATTCCTGGTTACTTTCCCTACAGGTGCCACTTGGAGAGTACCCTGAGGAAGTTGCTTATGAAAGCCATATGAGAGATCCCCTCATGGAGTTCAAAAGCACACTGAAGGGAATTGGAGAGAAAATCAGGAAGAGGTCTGCCTGCCAAGAGTTCCCCTATGAGTACTTGCACCCTGAAGGGATGGAAAACAGCGTCACTATCTAATGTATGTCTGCATGAACTATCTTTTGGCACAGACTGAACATGCACCTTGACTGCATTTTGGTCCCCCTCCCATCTCTACCCAGTAACACCGCTACCTTTTGTCCTAATCCAGGTTATGGTATTTTATGGTCTCCGGTTAAAATTTATACTTTTGTCCTTGACTTACATAGGTAATTTATACTAGTCCTTTAGTGATGTTTCTGCTCTGGGAATGCTGTTAGCCAAGGCTTACACTATTGCTAATATTAATAAAGTATGCACATATGTTTCTCCATGAGTGTAAGTCACTATGGATAAGAGTCTCTGAAATTAATATGTAAATATGCTTGGGAGGATTTTTTTGGCAGCAAGAGACATTATGCATAGACTGTATCTTCATCTGGAACCATGTTTCTTTTACATAATAATGTATACTGTAGTTGCTTATAACTTGTAGTGTTGCTTATACCTTCTATAATCCTCTTTGACATTATGATCATGTGGTGTTGAAAATGGTAAGTTGCTTTTCAAAATAAATTGTGATTAAAGTAATGTGCCTTGAAAAATCTTTCTTTACCCTGGATATGCCTCCGTTCTGACAAAGGTTAAAATTCCTCATAGCATTTGAGTATTTGCATTATGTGATATTATTTTCCCTGCCATTGTATTCCTAGAAGGTAAGGCCAATATCATACATATTGACATTAAAATTTAAATTCTGATTTAAAGTTGATCTTTTGTGGATAAATTCAAGCTCAAGGTATTTGTGTCTGTGAACAACTATTGGCATGAGGGGCTCCTGACTTCATTAATGAGTAATGTTTGAATGTGTCCTTATCCTCTATTCAATTCTCATGATTATATTTTTGAGTCTCAAAATGTCAGTTTTCCAAGAGGTAGAATTACTCCTTATATTCCAAATACAGAATTTTGCTTACTAAACTATACAACTTTTTTTATCCTGAAAAAAGGTGTTTGCACTTCCCCTCTGCCTGTCACCGTCCCCCTCTCCTTGTGCTCTCCTCAAACAACAAAGGGTTGAGAAGATAACATCTTGTATTTAAATATATTCATTGAGGTCCATTGATTGAAATATTTGTTAAATACCCCACCCCCATCAAACACATTCCACAATTTCACATGCTATTTTTTAATCAAAAGCAGGCTGGCTCCTTATTTATAAGCTTACTGAATAATAATGATAATATATTTTGAGAATGTATTTAGATGTTCACACTATACAAAATTGGGGCACATTCACTTAGTTGGTTCTTTGCTGGACAGAAGTTAGACTGTAATTGATTTTGCACAGATTGGGAAAACACCTATGCTTATCAATTGCAGTACTGTTACTAGTCAGAGAGGCTTGTATGTTGGAGAGCACATGTACAAAACATAGATAATGGCATTCATATGTAAAAGTACTTTTGTAGCATTATGCAACAGTGAAATTAACAACAATGATAATTCCTCCAATTCCTAAGTAAACATAAAAAATAAAAAAATTGAATTAGAAGCTATTATGCATTTGGTTCACTGGATCTTTGCCGTGAAAAGGACACTGATGCTGTATTTCATGTAGTATGTGGATTTCCAAAGTGCAGAGAAGGCGAGGTCCCCCCCACACCTGTTTTGCCACTCACAAAATAAGGTACCATTGTCAATAAAGCAATGGCATCTTAAAATGTTCCAAAGATGGAACTGTGCATCTTAATGCTTTCAAATGGTATATCCTGTTACCATACTGATTGAAAAAAGTACAGTGAAAAAATGAAAAAAAAAAACAAAAAAAACATACCGGCCCAGTGTTAAGGGGTTAACATAAAATTACAAGTACATCATACAAGTACATCATAGGAACAAACTAATTTGTGTTGGTAACACAAAGTTTTGGTAGAATGGAGCAAGGGAAGCCTAAAGCAGGGGCAGAAGTAAGAGCAGATTTAAGAGTAGTAAACGCATCTTCACACTCACTTGTCCAATCAACTGTCTCCAGTGGGCGATGGGAGCCCTTCAAAAGAGTATTGATTGGTGTTGCAATAACAGAAAAGTCAGGTATGTGGTTCCTGCAGAAGTTAAAAAGTCCCAGAATCTTACGAACATCACGGACAGTGCAGGGTCGCGGAGCAGTGGTGATAGCAGTTCTCCTGTCAACAGTGAGTTGCTTTGAGCCCTGGGATATGGTAAAGCCCACATACTGGACAATGTCTTGCGCGATTTGGGCCTTCTTTGGACTTGCTTTCATATTGTATATTTCCAATGCTTTGAGTAAAGCTTCCAGAGCCTGGAAATGTGAGACAGGGTCAGAGGAAGCCAAGAGAATATCATCAACGTATTGGAGGCACTGTGTTCCTCCATACTGAGACCATAAAACTGTTGCTAGAATTTTGGCCAATGCGTGATGGAAAAGTGTAGGGCTGTTATGAAAGCCCTGAGGCATACATTTCCATGTGTATTGCGTGTTCTGGTGTGTGAAGGCAAACCAAGCTCTTGAGTTCTCAGCAACAGGCAGTGCCCAGAATCCATTGGCAATGTCTATCACAGAAAATATACAATGAGTAGTATCAGCAAGCAGCGTGTTTGGGTCAGAAACAATTGGGGCAAGTTTGTCTGCAGCAGCATTAATTGTTCGGTAATCGATTGTCAGGCGCCATGAGCCATCTGGTTTTTGGACAGGCCAGATAGGAGAATTACAGGGTGAGACACATGGTTCAATGACTCCCTGTGAAAGCAAGGACTGAAGGTTGAGCCAACTGCTTGAGCAGCTTCTGGCTTAATTGGGTATTGTTTCACAGGTGAGGGCATTGTCCCTGTTACCTCAAGTGGTGGTAATGGAGCAGCTCCACAATCCAGTTTGTGCACAGACCAGCATGCAGGGAACATTGCACATAAAGCTTGGAACTTGTTGGCCAAATCCCAGGAATGGACAATAGGTGTTGCAACAGAGGCTATAGCAGTATGAGAAAGACTATGAGCAGTTAATGGCAATGTCTTGCTTTTATGAGAAGCATCACAAACTGAAAAAGCCATAGGTGAGTATGCAACAATAGCTTTCAATAGTTTCATGCCGTCTGAACCGAGGATAGTACCTTCTGCAGTCTTACAAAAAAAAATGATTGTGTCCAATAAGCATTACTGGATTCGACAAGTACCGGTAAGGATTTATATGCGCGGACGGAATTACCCCCAATGCCGGCAAGATCAATGGAATGCCTTGTACAAGGGAGCGGCAGGTCAGTGATAGAAACAGAAGCGCCAGTATCAATTAGCATATCGCATGGCCGGCCTCCTAACCACGCACTAAGATATGGTCTACAATGAGCCTGAGTTTCTATACAACTGACTGAAAAGGAGGCCGGTAATTCCTAGGCTTTCAAACAGTTTAACATGACGACAAGTTGTTCTCGGTTCAAATGCGTGTAATCATCATTGGAACCGTGCCCTGTAGGCACAGGTTCTTCGTTTGAGGCTGCGTATTCACCACTGGAGGCGTGTGCCTTAGGTAGGGCAGCTAAACATTGTGGTGCTCGATGTCCCAGTTCTCCACATCGAAAGCATTTATCTCCGTCCTTGTTTTGGGGAGTGTAACGCCTATTTTTCCTGTGGTCCCTCCCTCTGCATCGATCCGAGGTATGACCCATTTTCCCACAATTAACGCACTTTGGAAAGTTGTCACGCACAGCAACAATGGGATGCAAAGTTGACGTTCTCTTTCGTATCTGCTCCTCCAAACGTGAGGTCCACGAAACAATGTCTCTAAACGTATTACCCGGGTGTATGCCGATTGTTAGGACCTTCTGAATATGCGGGGCAGCATCTGCCAATAATTGTTGTGTAAAAACAGCCATGTCTTTATTTGGACTAGGGAAGCCACAATGCATTTCAAATGCTTCATACTTTCGATCAGCGTATTCAGCAAATGGCAAGCTACTTTGTACTATTGCCGTGAAACGATGCCAGTTAGGTGCACCTTTACCCAAAGCAGTTTTTACAGCGTCGCAGAAATTGGTAATTGCGTTTTGCAGTTCATTATGATTCGCCCAAGGGCCAGACGCCCATGGTTCCTGCCGGAGGTCAGCTGGTTCAATTTTGTTCCAGCTTGAAATGGGACATTTTGCACGCATGACTGAAAACATGTCTAGCGGGTGTAGGGACATGCTACGTTGTAGCTCATTTAGTTGGCGCCAAAATGGTAAATTGTCGTCTTGCGCATTAAGATTCGGCAAATCCTTTAGTAGCGCCCTCATTTCGATCAGACTTAAAGGAAGGTGATCAACATGCAGTCGCTGTTCAGATCCTCTACCACGAAATTTAGTAACCATGGGTGCCATGGGCACCGTGTTATTCTCCTTTTTTTCAAAATGCAATGCGTCAGTTATAGTGTGACAATTTAAATTGGGGTACAAAGACGGAACACATTTTAATTCAGCCGGAATACACGCAAGCGCGGTGGTCTGAACAGAGCTGTTGACTTTGTTCTCAAGATCTTCTATCTTTTTACGCAGACCAGCCAATTCTGTATCTTGCGTTTGCATTTCGTCACACTTCTCTATGAGCCTCATATGCTCCGTGATTAGTACAATGGTACCGTAAGCCGTCCTATTCTTTTTTTGCGTTGCCCACCATTCTAAGGAATCCGGAGTGGATCCTTCGGGATCCCAGCCGTTTTTAGTCATCGCCTTTGCTTGCTTTACATATTTTTTCTGCAGATATGTAGTAATACTCCCGTTGGTATTTTGCTTGTTTGGGACCATTTTTGCTTGCGATTTATACTTTCTGTAGGTACTAGCTACGCTTCTATGTATAAACGTTACTGGCCAA
This sequence comes from Conger conger, assembly GCF_963514075.1. Classification (NCBI taxonomy): domain Eukaryota; kingdom Metazoa; phylum Chordata; class Actinopteri; order Anguilliformes; family Congridae; genus Conger; species Conger conger. The sequence continues at coordinate 47,343,615 of NC_083763.1, read as the reverse complement.
TAGGCTGAATACAACCAACACGAAACAAAAACTTTAGGACAATGACAACGTAAAATTCAACAACACACAAGACTGGTCGGAGGTGCGACACACACGCTCTCTCACAACATGGAACAAAGACAACAGCTACCCAAGTAAAAGACACACCTTTGTCTCTCAACCCTGGGCCCGGGGCGTCACACACTGACTCTCCCGTAGACGAACAAACAAAGACACGGTATGCGCTTCTTAGGTATCTTCGACCTAATACCCAGTAGTGATAATAATTAGTCACTTCTGTGCTGTGGGCGACACACTCGCGTACCACGGCCACGCAACCACTTACAGATTTTAGCCTTTTTGGCGTGGATTCACACTCCACAGGCAGGGGTGACTCACAAACACCCAGTCACAATAGGCTTTTAATACACAAGCCTGTCACACTCAGCAGCACTGGTACCACGTCGTCAGCACTGGTGGGTTTATCACAAACAGTAACGTAACAACAAACGTTACACAAAAAGGACAGTTTTTTTCAGCACAAACAAATGATGGCTTCTACACCGGTCAATATATAGGTTAACGTACCACTGAGTGGAGCGTTCCAGATTTCCGCAGTTTTGCCGTCCAATCGCCAAGCCAATGGCAGTAAACACGTTTACTCACTTGTTGGTCAGGAAAACAACGAAGGTCTGGAAAACGGATCCACCCTGCTCGCAGCGCCAATTTGTTGGTAACACAAAGTTTTACCAAATAATTAAAGTGACCGTTTTCTCTGGAAGCAGCAAATCCGATGTTTGTGTCTTGAGTCAGGAAAGTATTTATTGCAGGAAGCCAGCATGAAGGATTCACACAAAAGTATCCATCGAACCATTGGAGTTCGGGGACTTTATACAAGTACATTTGCATGTATTCAAATTTGGGTGCTAAATACAGTGTGACCTCTGATTGGTCATTCGTTATACAGGGTTGCCCTATAGGCTGCAATTTCTACCGCTGTGTTTTATTGGTTGTCTGTAAAACAATGGAAGCTTCCTGCGGACATTAACATGCATATGTGAAGTTTTTGTAATACACAAATCTGTCTGTCTCCCAACAGTCCCTCCTTTTTGACACAACATGAATCTCATGGTTAAGTCAATTTTACAGTTACATTTTATTTTAGTCATTGTTCAAGGTGAGGGCAAAACCTGTCAAAACTTGTGTTAAGAATACTTTAGGCGAAATTCCCTCACGTCCCCCTTACGGGAGAACAAGATATACTCCAAGAACATGACTTGGACGAAAGAAAGTCCTTCTGTGGCTGGCTAGATGAATAGTGACATTGGTTTGGTGGGGTTTCTTGCAATCACTCCTGGTTTGTAGCAGCTTGGAGAGTGGTGTCCTCGGTGCCGGTATGGTGTCGTAGAGGTGTCCTCTCCGGCATATGAGGAAGAGAACAGAAAACCATGTGAGGGTATTATCAAGTTATTACAACTTGGTTCTATATTATGTATGCTGTTGGAGTCCTCTTATAGTGCACAACTTGTGTGGTTTAAAAAATAGGAACGTTTGCACCTGATTCGTGAAGGCTGCAGCCGTCCGTGGTAGTGAGGTCTTCAGGCTTTTTGATGTCTTCAGGTGATGGGCATGGTTTGGTCCGGGAGTGGTGGATCCAGACCGGGATGCCTGTAATTCGAAGAGCATTCTCAGAGGTTAGTAAGACCTGATGGGGTCCTTGCGGCTCATTTAAAGCTGCTGCTTTGGCAGCTTCATCCGCCCAGTGATTTCCCAAGCTGATTGCATCTTGTCCTTTGGTGTGCGCTTTGACTTTTACAACTGCTAGTTTGTCTGGTAATTTAGAGGCAGTTATGAGGTTCTGAACAACTCCCCCATTTTTTATCGGGGTACCTGATGAAGACAGGAAACCCCGAGATGACCAGTTAACCATGAAATCGTGGACAACACCAAAAGCATACCTGGAATCAGTGTATACAGTAAGGCGTTTCCCAGAACCTAACTCGCAAGCTTGCGTGAGGGCTACAAGCTCAGCCACCTGTGCTGAATCCGAACTTGGAAGGCGGCCCGATGCCATAATTTGGCCAGAAATGTCAACAACTGCATACCCTGTAACAGGGTGGGCTCCATTGTAGTATTCAAATTTGGGTGCTAAATACAGTGTGACCTCTGATTGGTCATTCGTTATACAGGGTTGCCCTATAGGCTGCAATTTCTACCGCTGTGTTTTATTGGTTGTCTGTAAAACAATGGAAGCTTCCTGCGGACATTAACATGCATATGTGAAGTTTTTGTAATACACAAATCTGTCTGTCTCCCAACAATTAGTAACCAAACATGTGTTGTTCTCTTATTCAAGTTATCCCCTTCCTTGAAATATCAGTCATCAAATTAGACAAAATCAGCTTTTGTCTACCCACCTAATCATCCCCTACATCTGATTGACAGCACAATCTCCAGTATTTCCTACCCACTTTGATGTCCTAAGTTGTCACTGCAAGATAATTAAGTTTACCTGCAATGTGAAATAAGGGCAAAGATTATACAGTGCCATGAAAAAGTATTTCCCCCCTCCCTGATTTCTCAATTATTGCATATTTGTCACACCTGAATGGTTTCAAATCTTGAATATTAAACAAAAAAAAGTAAACCCAAAAAGCAGTTTTTAAATTACTGTTTCATTTATTTTTTGAAAAAAGAATTGAATTTTAGCCCACTATTCTTTGCAGTACTGCTTTAATTCAGACAAATTCAGGACACTTGTTCTGGTACCAAGCAGAATTCATGGTTCCTTGAATAATGGCAATTTGTCCAGGTTCTGAGGTAGCAAAGCATCCTCACACCATCACACTCTCACTGTTAACTATTGGTCTGATGTTCTTCCTGTGGAATGCTGGATTTGCTTTATGCCAGACATAATTACATTCTATTTAGCAAAGCGATGTACATATCTGAATGGCATGTGCCAAGTTCATGCTACCCAGAAAATAACAGTCATTTTGTAAAAGAGATAAATATTTGACCTAAACATGCACGAACAGGTAACATAACTGAAACAACAATTTTGCCTTCTGGGAAAATTTCAACATGGAGAGGATATTCTACTCCTCCGCTAAATTAATTTCTTGGCCTCCATCTTTGCTAGACCTGATTGTGCTGCTCAAAAGAAAATGGTTAATAAGTTAATAAGTTATATAATATACACTGACTGAGCCCTTTATTAGGTAGTCCTGTACACCAGCGTAATGCAAATATTCAATCAGACAATCATGTGGCATAAAAGCTCTGCATAAAAGCATGCAGACATGGTCAAGAGGTTCAGCTGTTTTTCAGACCAAATATCAGAATGGGAAGAAATGTGATCTAAGTGATTTTGACCGTGGAACAGCGGCGTCACCAGCATTGGGCTTCCGGGGCTTCAGTCGGGAATCTTTTTTGAAAAGCCCCAAATCTGTGTTCTCGCCGTGTGCAGAGTTGTTTGCTAACTTCCTGACTGACTGATAAAAACATAAGCACTGATGTCGGCCACACTCCCGTGATTGACATTGCAGACACCCAATGAGAGTGTAACTGTGGGCAGGGTGTCTGAGACCAATCCAGCCTTGTAACATTTCTCCCTTTTATACAGTCTCCATGATTCAAGCAGACTCAACTCCAAAAGTTATGCTGCGTTCTATTTACCATTGGAGGTCATAATTTCCCGGTTGAAAGTTCCAACTTCCGACCTGCAAGCGTTCCAGGTGAACGACGCCAAACATAAACAAAAAACATGGCCGAACATTAAACTTGTGGTGTAATAGCTTTTCTGCAGAGAAGATAAGCTTCAGAGATCATTTGCCCTAACCAAGTAACTAACTTTGTTTCACATCAGTTTGGATGCAGAACAGGTTATACTACATGACAGTGTGTTTTATTTGAATGTCATGCAGGAACAAATACTTAATTGATGGTTTTCTATTCACGATGTGTGCCTCCATGAGTGCTATGGTTGTTAAAACATTTGGTTAAGTAAAAATATCTTAAATAGGTTTTTAATCCACCCACGAGGTGGCTGTGAATGCACTATGCACCTATTGCATTATGCACACTTCTCAAATTACTTCCCCTCCTTAAAATCCTTATCTCGCAAAAACAAAGCTATCATTTTGTTTTTGAATAATATTTTTTGAAATATCAACTTAGAAATATTCCTTCAATTCTTAAAAACACAAAATAAGATTGTTTCGTGAATATGAGAAAAGTGAACTATTACGTGTTATTATTTGATGTATGCATAGATGACATGAGTTGGCAATGGCTGCCATTTATATAGCATGCTTTTATGATGCTTCTCATTCACCCATTCATACATGCACCCACACACCAACGGCAACTGGCTGCCATTCAAGGCACTAACCAGCTTGTCAGGAGCATTTTTGGGGTTAGCTGTCTTGCTCAGGGACACTTCGACACACCCAGAGTGGCATCGAACTGGCCACGCATCAACTGCCAGACGTTTGCTCTTTCCACCTGAGCCAATGTTGCCCCATTAAAAGGATAAATGACACTTTGGGAGTTGGTAACATAATTTGGAGAAATGTGAGATGAACAAACGACCTGCTGCTTAAATGGTTATATAATCTACTGTCATCAGGCTCTTTGTTTATTATATATATACATACAGACTGATAAACATTACAGCAGTTTCACCGATAAAGTTAAAATGCTCTTCCCAGCTCCCAAATGTATTCAAACCTTGGTGACACCCCTGCCATGGAATGATTGTCGGTGCCAGGCAGGGTGGTTTGAATATCTCAGACACTGCTGATCTCCTGGGATTTTCACGCACCGTCTCTAGAGTTTGCAGAGAAAAACATCCAGTGAGCAGCAGTTCTGAGGGAAAAAGCATTATGCTAATGAGAGTGGACAGTGGAGAAGGGCCAGACCGGTCAAAGCTGACAGGAAGGTGACAGTAACACAAATAACCACACATTACAAAAGTGGTATGCAGAAGAGCAACAAAAATTGCTCAGTGAGTGTATGGTTAATGCTGTTAATTACCTCTGCTAGATCATATTTAACAATTAAAGTGCCATTCCTTTCTTGTGGAAAAGTTATGATTAATGGAAGAAAGCCACTATTATGAAGGCACAGATCAGGTTTATCTCTAAAAAAAATGTATTAAACATTAAAGGTTTTCATGACTATTGCTGTTTATTGTTTTGAACTTAAACGCAAAACAATTTCGCAGTTTTCATCACTTAATCTCAAAAATGTATCTTATAATTATGAAATAACAGTGGATAACACAGACCATGGTGAGTGTGAGTGTTCATGTGCATACCTGTCTCCAATGGATAAAACAGAACACTGAGTGTATATGTGCATGCCTGTCTACACACCACATGATGGACTGAATTTCTGTGTGTGTATTACACATATGATCATATTGCATATGGTCTTTGTGTCTGCTGATAGTCTTCTTCTGATTATATTGATGGATTATGGAAGTGACCCACTGACTGTGATGTAAAGTCATGTATCTGTTTTGTCCCTTCCCCAATATGTTGGTGTGAGTGGTACAACGCGAGAACATTTTCAATGTTTATAATGCTTTGGAATAACACTGTGCAGTTTACTAAGAATTATAAAGAGGGCAGGCAGACAGGTTATTGTTCCTTGGAATGTAACAATGGTGCAACCTTAAGGCAGGTGTGTGTGCGCATATGCAAGTGTCAAGTCAAGTCAAGCTTATTTACATAGCACATTTTCATATACCGGGCAACTCAAAGCGCTTTACATAAAACATAGAAAGACATTTCATAAAGGTGTTATTAAACTAAATTATATTAAGTTAAAGGAAAAACAAGAAGTAAAACAGTCTGAAAAGATTTAAGTATGTATAGTATATACTTAAGAGTTTGGGCATTTCTAATATCTGCTGGGACTTTGGAACAGAAGGCTGCCTCTCCAGATATATGAAGAGATCGGAGATATATGAGGGCCCTTGCCCATTTTGTGACTTGTACACAATGTTTTGAACTTAATTCTCTGATTTATTGGGAGGCAGAGCAAAGACATAAGAATTGGCGTGATGTGATCAAATTTTCTTGTTTTTGTTAACACTCTAGCAGCGGCATTTTGGATAAGCAAATAAGCTTTTCTACGTCCTTTTTAGGCATAAAGTCTGATTCTTGCAATATTTTTTAGATGATAGTAAGCTGATTTTGTTATTCAATTGATATGGCTATTGAAATTTAATTAGGAAATTTAAGTGGGTGTGCGCACATGTGTGTGCATGCATATACTGTATTTGTGTGGTATTTAAACCAAGTCATATGACCTGTGTGTTGAAGGTTGCTGTACTGTACTGTTTTGTTTCAGTGATCTTCCCACTGGGCAAGCATGACATTCAATAAACTTTTACTTTTCTGTAGTTAGTGTTTGTTGAGTTGGGTGAGTTCCTGCATTGTCCCAACATTGATTCCACTAAAAGAAGCTGGGTCCTAACAGTTTGGTGATTTGGAAATATCTTGAATTGGCTCAAAGAGAATCAGGGTATTATTGTAGATTTTCTCATCTGTTCTGGTGCAGCTGGATAGCTACCTGTGGTTACATTTTTCTCTGCATGCCCGGGAAAAGCCAGCACCCAATAGTCAGCGGAGGAGCACTAGTGGGTGTGACTCCAATTGAAGTCTCCTCCAAACAATGCACCTGTCTTCCCGCTACCATCTCTTGGGAGGGAAAGATGAGGAAGATATCCGCCCTGGTCGATTCCAGAGCTAAAGCAAGCTTTCTGGACGCCTGCTTACCAAGATGCCACACTCCCTGGTGGCCAATCACACAGCGGACAGAGACTTGCTAACATTACCCACACAACACAAGCATTCCCTTAAAACTGCTAATCTCCGGAAACCATCAAGAGGAGCTTGTGCTCCATATCATAGATTCCCCACATTCATCTATCATGGCTCACCCGTGGCTGGTCAAGCACAACCCTGAAATGGACTGGGAAAGGCATGAGATTTTGTACTGGCCATTGGGAAGATCGGGTGATGCCATTTGGCAGAGATGTGGACTCGAGTCATTGTGACTCTGACTCGAGTCGACTCGAATCACCTTTTTGACGACTTGCAACTTGACTTGACAGAAAATAATTTACTTGAGACTCGACTTGGACTTGGAAGTTAAAGACTTGAGACTTGATGTGACTTGAGACATGATGACTCGAATGACTTGTTTGTGTTCGTTTTGTTTTCAGTTTAAATATTATTCAAATGTTCAAGGTTACCGGTATGCGAGCGCGTACACTGGGAATGGCATGGTCATGATTGGATGACTGCCCTGTCATGTGAATGTGATCTGATCATGGCGACCGCGACTGTGCCAAGAGTCATCACTTTTGGATTTAAAAATTTCAAATGTGATGGAAAAAAACGAACTGCTGAATGCAAGACCTGCTCAACAACGATTTCTGACAGCCAGAGTACAACATCAAACTTTGTTCGTCATTTGAGGACTCATTCGGATCGGTAAGTGTGAGGTGTGGCTCATGTTAGCTAACGTTAGCCAGATAAAATGAAATAACCAGTGCTTAGTTTGTAAATCAGGAGGTCCCGATACAAAAAGAGGCTGCTGTTCCGTCGCGTCAGGGGGAGAAAAAAAAGTCCTGGAACGCCGCCAAGAGTTACCAACTATCCCGTATTAGCCGGGACATCCCATACATTGGGCTAAATTAGTTTGTATTGACTGCTACTCTACTCTGCTCACTGATCGGAATCCTTGTTGCTTCAAAAAGTTACCGGTTATTTTAGTCTGAACACTGTGGGTATGCTCAGTGAGCATTACTTCTTCTTCCTGTGTCCTTCTGTTGCCGCCACAGCACCCGACCGTGATGCTGCCCCCACACAATTGCACCCCCAATACTCTCCATTCCCAGCTCCCAAAACAGACCACAGACACCAAATGCACCTTAAATAACACATTTAATAAACATAACTTGTACTAAACGTTTGTCAGAAGCCGTTTCTACTTACCTCCTGCCCCGCGCTTTGAAAGCGCTGTAGGACACGGTGTCGTGGAGGAGGAACGGCTGATTAATTTAGTGGCTGTAATGCGACTATCAAAACCAACTATAAGCCGCTGAGAGGGCGAGTACAGGGAGATCTGTCCGACAGGAGTCCAAGGAACGAGCATGAGTCCGTAGCTGCAGTTAAAGAGTGTTTATTGATACTTGGGAGGGCAAAGTGGAGCTTTAGAATGTAGACCGCTGTGTGTGCACGTGAGCTCGCCAATAGATTTCTCACAGAAAACGTAATTTGTCCACTTTTTTACTTTACAGTAGAGGTGATCAAACTTACAATAACTAAGTTCTAGTGTGTTCTAAGCCTTTACTGGTCCCTGTATGATGTTAGCATGATGTAGCTAGCATACGCGAATAGCACAAAGCCATACAATTTGCTTTTTAACGAATCGTCATTAATTCATCTTGTTTCTATCAGTGATTCGGCGTGATCGGACAGTTCTGTAGCTATGTAAATGACGTCAGAAGGATACAGCACAGTTATTTGCTACCTAAACTTTGACGCACGCTCGAGAGCGTTAACATGATTGAAGTCTGACATGTCTATTGTCAAAATCCATTGAAACTATGAAAAAGTAACCAGGGACTTTGGACTTATAAGGCTGGACATACCGAGTACCCAGCAAAAATATTGACCTGGCTACAGTCACACTTTTGACAGTTCGAACTGCCACCAACTGCCATGTATGAGCGCGTGAAGTAAACCAGCAAAAGCTATTGTTGTGTCACCGTTGCGGGAGTGACTCGACTTGGGACTTGACTTGCCGTAACCAAGGACTCGACTTGACTTGACTTGACATAACCTGTGACTTGACTTGACTTGACTTGCCCAAGAAAAAAATACTTGGGACTTGCTTGAGACTTGGACCAAATGACTTGAGACTTACTTGTGACTTGGATAAGAGGGACTTGGTCACATCTCTGCCATTTGGGCTCACTAATGCGCCAGCTGTTTTCCAGAACTTAGCTAATGATGTGCTGGGGGATATGATAAACAAGTTAGGTTTTTTTTTTTTGTCTTCCAAGGTGATATCCTAATCCATTCCAAGGTCAGGGAGGAACACATCGCACATGTTCGCAAGGTCTTTTGGAGAATCATCTGTTTGTCAAGCCTGAGAAGTGTGTCTTTCACTGGTCCACCACATCATAATAAGTACTGTAATTACGACATGGCGAAAACAATATGTACAAAAATGCCATTTAATAAAAACAAGGGACATGCGTCAACTCAAGTTTCACCTTATCATGAGAACTGAAATATACAGTCATTCAGATGAATAGTGCGCCATAGCGACACACAATAGCACATTCTCTGAGTCTCGTGGGGGTGGGGTCGGTGAAGGCACTCAAGCAAACTGATCTGAATTAAACCTCACTTTATCCCAGACAAGTTCCCAAGACAGTAAACCCAAAGCCAAAAATGAACAATATCATTGTTTTCTGGTCACTAGTAAAATTACACCCCTGTCCAGCTTATGCATCATACATTAGCTAGATAGAGAAAAGGCGGATGCCAGATTATACGTCCCCGCCATTGCTTTTGAATCTGAGACTGCCTCTTAGCAAACAACAATTGCCAAACTTTTATGAAACATTCCAAACTATATTGCAATAAACAGATATTGACCATGACAATACTCGATAAACACTCACTGAGCACAGTATTAGGAACACTATACTAATACTGGGTAGGGCCTCCCTTTGGTCTCAAAACATCCTCAATTCTTCATGGCATGGATTCCACAAGATATTGAAAACCTTCCGTTGACAATAGGTGTTGATGATAGTCTAAGTGGGAATGTGTCTGACTTGCTATTCAGTAGCAAACTGAACAACAGAGGATGGGAAATCAAAAGGTTACAGTAACCATGGAAGGCGCGTTTTTTATTTTATTATTAACTGGAAACATCAAACAGACTATGGAGGTAATTTAGAGGCAGCCTACCCAGAGAGAGCAGCCAGGGTGAAATGTGACTTAATGGCTGCTCCCTATGTGACTATGGCTGACTTTCCTGCAAACTCTCTGCTCCAGTTGTTAACAATGCGCCTATGCCTGCAGAACTGCAGCTCACTGTATGTTTTTTTAATTTTTTTTTTAACTTTTCGTGCCATTCTCTGCAAACTGTAGAAACTGTTGTGCATGAAAATCCCAGGAGGCCAGCAGTTTCTGAGATACTGAAACAACTCTGTCTGGCACCAACAATAATGAAATAATAAACAAAGTCACTTACAGTCAGGTCCATAAATATTGGGACATTGACACAATTCTCCTCTTTTTGGCTCTATACACCACCACAATGGATTTGAAATGAAACGAACAAGATGTGCTTTAACTGCAGACTTTCAGCTTTAATTTGAGGGTATTTACATCCAAATCAGGTGAACGGTGTAGGAATTACAACAGTTTGTATATGTGCCTCCCACTTTTTAAGGGACCAAAAGTCATGGGACAAACTAACAATCATAAATCAAACTTTCACTTTTTAATACTTGGTTGCAAATCCTTTGCAGTCAGTTACAGCCTGAAGTCTGGAACGCATAGACATCACCAGCCACTGGGTTTCATCCCTGGTGATGCTCTGCCAGGCCTCTACTGCAACTGTCTTCAGTTCCTGCTTGTTCTTGGGGCATTTTCCCTTCAGTTTTCAGCAAGTGAAATGCATGTTCAATCGGATTCAGGTCAGGTGATTGACTTGGCCATTGCATAAAATTCCACTTCTTTGCCTTAAAAAACTCTTTGGTTGCTTTTGCAGTATGCTTCGGGTGATTGTCCATCTGCACTGTGAAGCGCCGTCCAATGAGTTCTGAAGCATTTGGCTGAATATGAGCAGATAATATTGCCCGAAACACTTCAGAATTCATCCTGCTGCTTTTGTCAGCAGTCACATCATCAATAAATACAAGGGAACCAGTTCCATTGGCAGCCATACATGCCCACGCCATGACACTACCACCACCATGCTTCACTGATGAGGTGGTATGTTTTGGATCATGAGCAGTTCCTTTCCTTCTCCATACACTTCTCTTCCCATCATTCTGGTACAAGTTGATCTTTGTCTCATCTGTCCATAGGATGTTGTTCCAGAACTGTAAAGGCTTTTTTAGATGTTGTTTGGCAAACTCGAATCTGGTCTTCCTGTTTTTGAGGCTCACCAATGGTTTACATCTTGTGGTGAACCCTCTGTATTCACTCTGGTGAAGTCTTCTCTTGATTGTTGACTTTGACACACATACACCTACCTCCTGGAGAGTGTTCTTGATCTGGCCAACTGTTGTGAAGGGGTTTTTCTTCACCAGGGAAATAATTCTTCTGTCATCCACCACAGTTGTTTTCCTTGGTCTTCCAGGTCTTTTGGTGTTGCTGAGCTCACCGGTGTGTTCTTTCTTTTTAAGAATGTTCCAGTTGATTTGGCCACACCTAATGTTTTTGCTATCTCTCTGATGGGTTTGTTTTGATTTTTCAGCCTAATGATGGCTTGCTTCACTGATAGTGACAGCACTTTGGATCTCATATTGAGAGCTGACAGCAACAGATTCCTAATGCAAATAGCACACTTGAAATGAACTCGAGACCTTTTATCTGCTCCTTGTAAATGAGATAATGAGGGAATAACACACACCTGGCCATGGAACAGCTGAGCAGCCAATTGTCCCATTACTTTTGGTCCCTTAAAAAGTGGGAGGCACATATAAAAACAGTTGTCATTCCTAAACCGTTCACCTGATTTGGATGTAAATACCCTCAAATTAAAGTCTGCAGTTAAAGCACATCTTGTTCGTTTCATTTCAAATCCATTGTGGTGGTGTATAGAGCCAAAAAGAGGAGAATTGTGTCAATGTCCCAATATTTATGGACCTGACTGTAGTTCTGTGATCTGCCCTCTACTTGGACCAGTACCTTGGCGAGGTGTAGAGGCTTGCGTTTGCTGAAGACCCTCAGAGCTACGTTGCTGCACTAAATAAGTCATCAATAGAGTCAGTGAAAAGCAAACTCTTTGTCTTTTTTAATTTTGTCTTTTTATTTCAGTTAGTTAATACATTGCATTGATGTTCACAATTACTACATCTCTGTATAATTCATTTCTCCTGCAGAAATCAAAATGTTGTATAAGAATAAAACATACACAGAAAGCCAATAGTCTCTCTGCATTATTCTGACAAGTTACATTTTCTGACATTCTGCATTTGAAGTTGACCGTTCATTTGAAATTCTACACATTACAATTCCTGACATTCAAATTATGTGCATTTACAATAAACATTTCTGACAATCTGGATATTCATTACAAATTCCTGACATTCAAATTATGCAAATTTACAATGAGAATTTCTGACTTTCTGCATATTCATAGTACCAATGCAGTTAATGATATAATGCCTATACATGTACAGAGAGAGCCAGTTACTGATATAGTTAATGATATAATGCCTATACATGTAAAGATAGTGCCAGTTACTGATATAGTTCATGATATAATGCCTATACATGTACAGATAGAGCCAGTTACTGATATAGTTAATGATATAATGCCTATACATGTACAGATAGAGCCAGTTATTGATATAGTGCCTATACAGTTCCAATGCAGTTAATGATATAGTGCCTATACATGTACAGAAACAGTTCCTATACTATTTGGCCCTTGAATTCTGCATACACATGGCGATTTCAGGCCCAGGGCCGGATTCGAATCTGCGACCAGGTGCTTGCCCCTCCTTTCTCCACTGAGAAGAATGAACAGTGGCTTGGGCCCAATGGCTGTGCAGATCTTGTGGCTACACCGGGATTAGAACCACCAACCTTGTGTGTCCCAATAATTTACCTTAACCACTATGCGACAGGCCGCCCCATATCATCATGAGCTTGCAGAAAAACAGGAGCCCACCTAACCACGAAGGAGGGGGCCACACTGGATTAACCCCAGAGTTTAGAACTGTTTCTCTCGGTGTATGTTTTGGCTACTGACTGGAGGGTGACTGGGACTGCCCCACTCTCCCCAGCAACAGAATGTGTATATAAGCTGTAACGAAGTACAAGGCATTGTTCTCCGCTTTGGAAGCGCTGGACCCGATATGCATATTGAATAAAGCTGTTAACTCTCACTTGTGCAGAGCTGTTATTGTGTTGCACATTTGTATCCAACAGTATCCCCACTGAATAGTAATACAAAACAATCTCTGAGGTAGAATATCCATTTACTACATCCTTATTTGACTGAATATGAACCAAAAAGCTAAACATGCTAGCTCGTGTACAGTATTTTCATGTTTTAAGTTTCACCGAATGTATTCACAATTCCTTTCTGTTTTCCTAAATATTCTGTGATCACTATAATATGTGATCCAGTTTGGATCAAGTTTACAGGTTAATGTTGTACGAGCCTGCAAATACTAACAGGAGGAAAGGAAATAGCTTGACTTACTGTTTGTGGAAAGTTATTGGGAATTCTGTTGCTGCAACTCCCAATAGCTGTATAATCATGCACCATAGTTGAACATGCCAATCAGAATGACATGTGCCAAGTTCAAGTTACCCACAATCGTTATATCTGAGAAACAAATATTTCACATGCACTAACATGCAGGCAAACTGAAAATGAATATACTTAGAATATACACTGCGGTCCATAATTTTTGGGACAAATATATATTTTTCTAGGTTTGGCTCTGTACTCCACAATGTTTGATCAACAATGTTGTCTTCATCATGTTGTCACACCCCAACAACAGTCTCCGAAGGCAATTGCAAACTCTAGAATCAAGAATCAACAGCTCTGTTCTGCATTCACTACCAACACAAATGAATACACCTGCCTAAAAAAACATGTTTGTGAAGCCAGTTCAACAATGTACAAAAGGTGCTGTCATTTCTAAACGGTTCAACCGATATGGATGAATATACCCTAAAATTAAAGATGACAGTCTCCCGATAATTTTAATTGTCATTGTATCCTCCTCTCAAACTCAATGTGCTGGAGCACAGAATCAAAATAACCAAAATAAATGTTATCCAATGAATTATGGTGCTCACTATTTAACTCCAGAGTGAGTTCAGTCAAGAGGTTGATGTTGATGTGGATGTGTCAATTACTGCATGGACAGAGAAATGAACGTCCTGGAAACTCCTCTAATCTAGCAAATTGTAGACGTGAGGGATTATGGATTCTACAATGACGGTCCTGGAGTATCTTTTCCTACTCTTTTTTTATTGAGGTTTTTACCAGAATTCAGCATAGCTTTCTCCCAGGAGAAACCATCTTTCCCTCAACAGCGTGTTGTCGTCCTATTTTCAACCGGTTGTGAATGTTCTCCTCAATGAGTCACATGAGGATCACCACTCCCCTATCCATGCAGTTTGTGCCGCTTGCCTACAGGCAAGACAATGCAAACGTTTGGTTCACTTAGAGTGCCTTTTAAGGACTATTAGACTATTTCTGGTTATATTCATTTAACGTTATTACAACGTTAGCTAGCTGGCTAGTTTGCTTTTATAAGGTGATGTCATCGATAACATTAACTAGGTAGTTTGCTGTCATAAGGACACTATATGTTGTCCTTTTATCTTAACTTGGCTAGCTAGCTAGCAACAATTATCATTGGATAAGTCAGCGTCCTTACCTTAGCTATTGATCGCTGATGTACTAAGTTGGGTAGCTTGTGAAAATTCTGTCTTTGTGTCAAAGTGGGAGCACGGTCTGTCAATTATAGCTAATTTATATTTCTCATTACTATGCCCAGACAGTTTGGGAGAACTTTTATGGTAGGAAATTCAGGCTGAGACAAATATGTTTTAAAATGCATTTAAATGACTGAATAATAAATAAATTATGCACATTTGTTTTGTTATTGCCTGAAGACAACTGGCAAGTATGAAATTCAACCACCATGTTACTCCTTCAATGCACATTACATGCAACGCAATCATCTGCATTGAATTCCTTTTCAGGGGAAACAGACGAAGAGAAGCCATTGTTTCCCACCTATGAACAGAGAGCACCGCAAGATCATACACGAGCTGGCTGAGGTGTACGGCATAGAAAGCGTGAGCTACGACAGTGAGCCCAAGCGCAATGTGGTGATTACTGCTGTAAGGTGAGTCTGGGGGTAGCCACATGCCCACTCACAGGGAAGACCTGGGCATGCTTGCTTGTGCCTTTCCTGCAGGAATTAAAAGTAAGAGCCTAATTTGCCACAACAACACAGATGTCAGATGCAGCTTCTTTCTTCTCTTTGTCATTAAACCCCATGAATATTTTGTCTAAAATTGGATTCCAGTAGTAAATGTTTGTACTTCATGTGACCTGCATCGCAGTTCAGCCATGAATCCTCACAGTTTTCACTTGATGGTCTGGAAGACCATGGATATGGTGGCCAAGAGCCTAGGCATTCTTCTCTGTAGTACTTGTCATTTAATGAAGGGAATGTGCTTCACATTCATTGAATTGTCCTTTTTTGAACTGATCCTATTGTATCTTTCGTTTTTTAAATGAAGAAACGGCCAATAAATGTATTTATATATATAAATTTTTTTTTTGAAACTTATTACTGGGTAACCAGTAAATGGTACTTGCATAAACTACTAGCTTATGCTATAGCAGTATGTCATGCTTCATAAACCAATGATTCATGTCAACAGATCTTTGAGCTGACATTTGTACATGATTGCCCAATAGCCATCAAGTCAACAGTTTGGTAAAGTGATATGTCTGCATTATCTAAGTTGTTCCATGAGACTCCCTATGCCCAGTCTAGCATTCATGTTCGCTCAAATTCGGCACAAATATTTCCATTTACAGTTCAAGCTGAGAAGAAAAGCTACCTATATAGCTTGCTATGTGCCACATGGTCTGCTTCACCAGGTTATTGAATTCATAAGCTACCAATGATGATGGTCTCTTAATTCAAGCTCAAGCTTCAAATTCATTGAAGCTCAGTCCTGCCAGTTCTGTACCGTAGTTACGGTCAACGGGATTCTACCTCTTTTTTTGTGTCCTAACAGAGGGAAAGCAGCCTGTCCCAACTTGACTCTGACTGCTGTCATTGAGAGGGAGACGGCAGGGAGAGCTCCACCACCCACCATCCATCGCCCACATCAAACAACACAGCAGCAAGTCAGTCCTCTCATTTCCCTTCCTTCTAGATTTTTGGGCATAACTGGCATTTTATGATCTCTAGGCAAATCTATGTTAGCTTGCTTGAAGTAAAGTACCTGAAATGTGAACAGTTTGCTACTTTTGTTACCAGGAATGACTGTGGGAGCAACTGGCTGAAGGCAGTCAAAGAGGAGCCTACCATTGACTACTTTGATGTCCAGGATTGATCTTGGCCATGAACATGAAAGCTGTTAATCCAGTGCATCAACATCAAATAAAACTAGAGAATGTTTGCCATCGTTGTCCTGTGGTAATTGCTGTAATTTCTGCAATATTAAGTTACATTTCTCAATTAATAACTCTCATTTGTGCAGTCTGATCAATATTCCATTGTTTTTCGACATTGCTGTCCAGAATCTGATTCCTGTAAATTCTATCCATTTAAATGTAAAGACATTTTTGAGTTTCAGGTATTCTATATTATGACTATTTCAATTATCTAGAGCAGGGCTGCACAACAGTCCTGGAGGGCTGGTCTGCGACCTGGTTTTTGTGCCAACCAATTACCTGTGCCAACCGTACAATCTTTAAGATACACTTGCCGTCTGCAGCTGTAGCTGGTCCATGTACAAAACGTCTGCTCAAGACATTATTTAGCAAAAGGAAATAATTAAGAGCAGAAGTTGGCACAAAATGTTGATCTCAAATGCTTTAAAATGGCAACAAGAACCCAAACACACGGAAGAAAACGAGCAACTACTGTTAAAACGGATCGAAGAATAGTCAGAATGGTAAATATCCAGCCATTCATCAGCTCCAGAAAGATGATCTACAATGACCTGTAAGTGTTGTTACAGTCAGAAGACATTTGATTGAAGCTAAGCTATCAGCAAGCAGCCCCCATAAAGCACCATTGTTTAAAAAATGGCGTGCAGAATCGGTTAGAATTTGCCAAGGAACCAAAGAGAAATGGCATAACATTCTGTGGACTGATGAGAGTAAAATTGGTATTTTCAAAAAAATGTATTTTTTTGTATCAGTATGTATGACATTTGCCTTACCATCTAGGAATACAATGACAATAATATCGCATAATATAAAGACACTTTAAAAATGCTATGAAGAATTTAACCTTTGTCAGAAAAGAGGCATATCCAGGGTAAAGAAAAATTAATTACTTTAATGACAAGTTATTTGCAAAGCAACTGAATTACATTCACACGGTTTACAAAACCACATGCTTATAATGTGAGAGAATATGATACCTTGTTGGGTTGATAAGTATTTGCAAATATCTTCAAAATCTTATACAATATGCTGTACCAGCACCCATGTGACTGAATTATAGAAGGAATAAGCAACCCTAGACGTTATAAGCAACTGTAGTATACATTTATGTTAAACAAACATGGTTCCAGATGAAGATAGTCTATGCAAAATGTGTCTTGCTGCAATACAGAAAAGTCTGCCCCAGCATAAATACATATTAATTTCAGATCGATAGTGACTTACAGAAACATAAGTGGATACACCTTATTAATATGAGCAATAGAGTAAGCCTTGGCTAACATCATTCCCTCAGCAGAAACATCACTACAATAATAGTACAAATTACCTATGTAAATCAAGAACAAAATTATCAATTGTAACCTGAGACCATAAAATACCCTTACCTGGATTAGATCAAAAGGTAGTGGGGTTACTGGGTGGGAGGCAGACCAATGGCAGTCAAGGTGCATGTTCAGTCTGTGCCAAAAGATAGTTCATGCAGACATACATTAGATAGTGATGCTGTTTTCCATCCCTGCAGGGTCCAAATACTCAGATGGGAACTCTCTCTCTGATTCTTGTGTTGATCTCTCTCTGATTTTCGTTCCAATTTCCGTCAGCGTTTTTTGGAACTCCCTGAGGGGACCTCTCATATAGCTTTCATTAGCAACTTCCTCAGGGTAGTTTCCAAGTGGCACCTGTAGGGAAAGTAACCAGGACTGAGGGCCAGAGCTTGAAGGGTGAAGACTTGTCTACATTCCAAACCCCTAAGCTCAAATAAATGCTCTCAGGGCATTCAACACAGTGGTGAATCTTTCTGTTTTCTTTGTTATTTCCATTTGTTCCAGAGAATGTTTCAAATCTTCAGTAACTTTAAACTTCAGTAATGTTTGAGCTTCCTGACAGGGAGATGGTTTTATCTTGTCTCATATGCCTATGATAACTGGTTCCTCTCAAAGTTCTAATGCTAAAATAAATAATTAATTTGTATAATTTCTGAAGGAATGCAAATTGCCAAATACTTACGAAGTCTTTTGGAACCTGGCTGAGGAATCTAGCCACTTTCATAGCCTCAAGTGTTGTAGTAATGTCTGGAAGAGTATCCATTATGTCTTTTTCAGTCACCTTCTTGTCCTTGGGTGGAGGCTTCCTCATTGTTGTTGGTCCATTTGGCATCCAGGCATAGATATCATACTGATAATGACAGGGAAAAGCAATAAAACTCACATGGGAATTGCACTGGCATGGCATGGCAATTGCACAGCCATTGTGCTACTGCAATTCCTGCAGCAATATGAGGGCCTACAGGGCTGCCCAACCTGGTTCCTGGGGATCTACCGTCCCATACATTTTCATTCCAGCCCTAACAAAGCACACCTCACTCAACAGCTAAACATCTCATTGAGCTGCTAATTAGTATAATCAGGTGTGCCAAATTAGGGTTGAAATGAAAACCGACAAGACAGTAGATCTCCAGGAAACAGGGCGAGGCAGCCCTGGGCTACAGTATATTGTAAAGTGTCAACAGAACGCATTTATTCAAGGACAGTTGCCTATCTGGACAAAATGTGTAAGTAAGACCAATCTACATTTATAATGAATTGGCTGTCACAAAGGAAACTAAGCTGAAATCCATCTTGTACTTTGAAATTTATATGGAATATTTTGGGTGTCTACCTAATTTCAACGAGGGCATTTTAATGACAAAAATAAAGACATTACAAATGCCAATGACCTATGATTTGATCTATACAATGTTTCTCTTGTGGCAATTTATGAATGTTTCTTTGAGGATACTGTACCTGCCCATGGTTCACAGCAGCATGTTGGGCAGAGCAGGTGAACATTATCATGGTGATGTATTTAATGGCTTCTTCTCTTGTTTTCAGGCTTGAGGGGCAATCTAATGACCAACACATCCAATATTTAAAAAAGATTACCAATGCGCATTTTTAGACATTTGTATTTGGTCTACTTAATAGCTTTGGCATGAATTGTAACACTGTGAACTTTAACTTCAATGATGCTTCTCATTCACCCAATCATACACGCTCTCACACACCAATGGTGATTTTATGGGTTAGGTGTCTTGCTCAGGGACACTTCGACACACCCAGGGTGGGAATCGAACTGGCAACCCTCCGACTGCCAGACGACTGCTCTTACCGTCTGAGCTAATGTCACGCTGGGAATAATGGGGAATAACGAATAGACTGGGAATAACAAATAGGAAGTAGGGAATAAGAAACCAAATTAAGCCAAGTTTAAAACCTTGAATTTAATCAAAAATATCAAAACTGGACTTAGCCATCTGCCTAGCTTCTCTATTTTGATCAGAACGTAAGAAACGTATGCAACCAGAGCAACATTCTGAAACAGTAGCCACTTTAATGGCTTCAAGTAGTTGTAACCAGCAAACAAAGTTTTATTTTGTGGGTGAATTGACTGAAAATATAGTTACTTTGGTAAAAGACCATGGTGTAAGTGGAATAATCCACAATGAGGTGGTCATTACATGGTTTTAACGCACGATGCAGAGGTGAAGAACCACCCGACACGAACTGAAGTAAACCTTCCACTTTTTCTCCCTAATGAAGTCCGTTCTTGTGTTAGCAGTGTGTTCTGGGTCATTGTCTTGCTGCATGATGAAGTTCCAGACACAATGTTTTTGCAGACTTCTGAATTCATCCTGCTGCTATCATCATGAGTTACATCATCAATAAAGATTAGTGAGCCCACTCAAGAGGCGGCCATACAAGCCCAAGCCATGACACTTCCTCCACCGTGCTTCACAGGTGAGCTTGGATGTTTTGGATCGTGAGCAGATCCCTTCTTTCTCTGCACTTTGGCAATTCCATAACTTTGCTTGAGGTTAATCTTGGTCTCATCATACTTTATCGTAATTTTGCCTTCCAATTCTTACTCCTGATGAGTGGTTTGCATCTTGTGGCATAGCCTCTTTATTGCTGCTCTTTAAGTCTTCTTCGAACGGTTGATTCCTGTGTGTGATGTCACTGATTGATCACACACAATGTTTTGGGGGTTTTCTTCACAGCTCTCACTACGTTTCTGTCATCAACTGCTGTTGTTTTCCTTGGTTGACCTGTTTGATGTCTGGTGCTCAGTATGCCAGTGGGTTCTTTTTCAGGACATTCCAAGTTGTTGTAAAAGCCAATGCTTGTGCAATGGCTTATCGATTTCCCCTCTTTTCTAAGCTTCAAAATTACAAATGCAGTCTTCACAGGCAGAACTCAAGGCTAAAACCAAGACATTCAGAACTATTTATTGTTTAACCAGTCAATCTAATAGGACACATCTGGGCAACAAGAAACACCTGTCAGTCGCATGTCCCAATACTTTTGCTTACCTAAAAATTAGGTGGTCTAATTCAAAAGGTGATATGTTTAACAGATCTAGATAAAAAAAATTTTTAAAGTAAATTTGGGGGAGCCGTGGTGGTGCAACAGGCTAAGACGCAGCAGACTTGCGGTTGCAGTTTGCTGCAGTTGCACACCGGGGACCGGGGTTCGATTCTCGGTCCTGCCAAAAGCCAAGTTTGTGAGCCAGGCAGCAATAATTGGCTCGCTGCTCCAGAGGGAGGGACTTGGCAGGGTTATTAGATCGCCGCACAATAAGCTCCTTGGGGGCAACGGGCACGAGACGAGACGAGACGGCTTCTAATACGACTACCTCCAATTGAATCAGACGAGGTGCAATTGGCTACCAAATTGGGAGAAAAAGGGAAAAATCAGGAAAAAAATGTAATTAAAAAATAAAAAATAAAGTAAATAAAAGCTGAAATTCAGATCTGTCATGTAATGTACATATTTTGACCTCAAACTCAGTTGTCCTCTGTGTATAGCAAACTTTTGGAGGGGACTGTATACAAGAAAAATTGAACCAAAAGCGGCTGTAGGCGAATTAACCATTTTTAAAATCTTGAATCTTAATAGTATGAGAGGCTTTGCTAAGCCACCCCCATTGGAACAGACACATGCACACACATACTAACACCCCTCCTGCTCCTGCTCATCTGCAGACCACTGCGAGCTGGCCCTTTGAAGTTATCTGACACTACTGTACTTGCTTTCTAAAATAAACAGCACAGTCACATTGCCCATATGTCAGCCTCTTTTTTGGCAAATTTATAATCGGGATCACGCTTGTTGAACAAGGCAATTTACAAAATCATTCAAACTGTATGAATGAGATGCTCAATAATGTACATGGGACATTTTTTAATAAAAGTGTCAGTAAAAGACACTGGAGAAAGATCATTTTAGTTTTCCTGCTCGCATGAAAAATAAATAGTTCAGGGTGATATCCTGATTCATTGTTAGTGTTTCTGCTGCATTTATAGAAAAAGCAACTTGTTTGCTTGAGACAAATTGATTGCCTATAACGTTATATTTCTAGGTGTGAAGGTAGCCCACCTGAAAACTGTTGACCAGTGAACAGAGGTGACTACCATAGAAAGGAGGAAAAACAGCAGAAGAATGAATGGCAGTCAACAAGAATGATTCATAACAATAAAAACAGAGACAAATAAATCTATCCATCTTTCAAACCATAACAATGACAAATGAACGTGCAAAGGTTTGTTTGGGACTCCAAAATGTATGCTGAGTCTATTTGTTATATTTATCAGAGTTTGGAGGACCAAGAAGTACCAACATTTAATTTTGTTTTACATATTTACACAACAATTATAATTTTGAAATTTATGTGAATGGTAGATTTGATATTCAGGAATGCGATTTTGATATTAACTCAATTTTGACAGGATGGTGTTTTTCACCTCCCCTGTGAAGTGGCCGAGTGCAAGACATGTATCTGAAGATCCGGGTTACAAATCCATCCATCCATCCATCCATTATCTGAACCCGCTTATCCTGAACAGGGTCGCAGGGGGGCTGGAGCCTATCCCAGCATACATTGGGCGAAAGGCAGGAATACACCCTGGACAGGTCGCCAGTCTATCGCAGGGCAGGGTTACAAATCTGTTTGCCAAAACATCTTTCAACCTAGATTGACGGGTATAGGATGGATTCCCTCATGAAATTGTCTAAACAGGAAGTTTTTCATATAAATCCCACTTGGGAGTTTTTACTTCACTTGTTGTTTGTGTGAGTCTATGTGTGTGTGGGTGGATGGGGGGCGAAGGGGCTTCCCCAATTTACCATGGTACATTTCAGGTTAAATGCCTGCCAATGTGGACAGGGCTTTTAATTTATTTTGAATGAGGTTACCTGGCTTCTGCAGAAATCCATAGTTGTATATGAAAGACACCATTTGTTGGAGCTCTGGATCCTTCTGTATATCCTCGTCATTTTTATAAAGTCCATTCACCACTCCACGAACAAATCTGGATATATTAAATAAGTAATACAATGAAATAAACAAGTTTGCATTAATAGTATTGTGAGTTCAGAAATATCACCACAGAAAATACATGTATCCTCCATGTAATAAAGCTATTTACTCATATATTGCTTCCCAGATGTCCATGCCATCATCTCTGTAGTGAAAGTTCTTCAGCTTGTCGATGCCACGCTGCTTCACATTGTCGGGCAGGCAGAGGCTCTTATAGGTGATCTTCTTTGTTGCTCTTTTTAAGACCTCCCAATGCTCTTTCCCAATGGCAGTGTACTGTGTGGGCAAACATTGTAAATATAGTATTGTTTAGTGGGTACCACAGACTTACATTTATTTATGTTTTTCACGTGAAACATGAGCAGTAATCAAGGGGAAAAATGATTCAACAAAGTCACCATGATGGCCGCATATCCAATAATACATTTGAATTAGACCTCAAAGTTCTAAATTTCGACCCATAGATTTAACATGGGGGACACATGCTAATACGAATTAGGCTAATTGAACATTCTATTCTTAAATGGACATGAGAATCGGTATTGCGACCAGTCAGTAAATGACACTGACAGTAGGCTAGTACTGTCCACATTTTTATGAGTAACATACAGCATAGGTGGGTAGCTAGCAATGCATTGTTATGCAATGCCAGCTATCTATATAAAAAGCCCTTTGAGAGGTTTTAATCTTAAACAATCTGCCAATCTGATCAATTTAATTTTCCTGTCTTTTGAGGCTTTCAGCAAATGCAAACATTTCACTTAAAACTTAATAATATATAGAGACAGGGGAAAAATCCACCCTAAAGGGCACCAGGAAGTGTAAAGTTCTGCTCACTGCACATGCTCAGTTGTGTCCATGATCACATGCCCTAGTCACATGCACAGTGAGGAATCTCAGGGTAATTGCATGTGTGCACAGATTATCCAATGAAAAATGCTTGGGCAGTTACCAAACAAAAGTGTAAAGATTTTAAAAATCTACAGTGGTCTTCAGATTTATTGGCACTGAATGGCAATGCACAAAAATACAAAAAAATGAACAATATGATGACTATAAAAAAATCAAAATGCTGGACTGTGAAAAATACTGGACTTTATTCACGTTTCAATGGAACCAATCAAAATAAAACACATTTCGATGGATTTTGGACCATTCCTCTAGACTGACCCTCGATCAAATTTCACCGTGGATCACACGTGCATCTTTTATGCACCTCTGTTTCAATGCCAAACATGCCAATGCGATATCTGACCAAAACAGAAAAGTGTTGTCTCATTTGGTCATTTAAAGTATGATTGAACAAAGATACAGTGGTCAGATAAGAACAAATTGAACATTTTGGTCAGATACAGCATCGGCATGTTCACCATTTAAACAGAGATGCATGAAAGGGGATGCACATGTTCCCACTGAACATTGCACATTGTGAAATTTAGTGGATGGTCCGTGATGTTTTGGATCTGTTTTAATTCCAGAGATCCAGGGACATTGGTTAAAATCAATGGTAAAATGGATTCCAGCAAGTATCAGGCAATTTTGGTTGACAATCTGGTTGCTTCTACCAAAAGGTGAGCATTGCTGTGCTTAATGGCCTGTTTTCATAATTATGTTATGTTATAATAAAAAAAGGGAAAATATATTATCTTGGATAATTAATGGTAAAGTTCATACTGACCTCCACAAAGAATCCACCTGTATTGATGAGGGTGTTTCTGGCAGTAATATTGATTGGTAAGGTGTACCGACCAGTTTCACGAAGAATCTGTTAACACATAAATGCACGTTTTACTGCTGCTAGAGCTAAATACTCTATGGAAAATACAAATATACTGTATCAGTTGATAAATAAAATGTGTAAGCATGTATCTATTGAACACTCAGACCCGGCCTACCAACACAATGTTCTCAAAGGTGCGAGAAGTTACATTTCACTGTAGAATCAGAATCAGAATCAGAATCAGAATTCACTTTATTCGCCATGTAGTTTTTATGTACAAGGAATTTGCTGTGGTATGTGGGTGCATGCAGACAACATAAAGAATAATACAAAAAATAGAAACATAGATATAAAAATGAGATGGAATGTAATGTAGAATATAAATTTAAAAAAATAAATAAATAAATATGTACAATACAACATGATGCTGAAGCGGTGTGTGAGAAGTATTATTAAAGTGCAAAATATAAAATATGAAGTCTATTGGGGCGGGATAAGAGTCAATGGGGGTCCCGGGCCTAGTTGACATTAATCACAGGGAGACAGTGCGTTGATGTAACGTGTCTGTAACGGTTGTAACGGTTCTGTGACAGTGGGGTGTCCCCCGGGCCTTGTTGATGAGGTTTTGGTCCTGATGGACCGCAGCCTCCTGCCAGAGGGAAGTGTTTCTAACAGTCTGTGTCCGGGGTGAGAGGAGTTGGCCACAATCCTTCCTGCACACCTCAGGGTTCTGGAGGCGTACAGGTCCTGAAGAGATTGCAGATTGCAGCCAATCACCTTCTCTGCAGAGCGGATGATACGCTGCAGTCTGCCCTTGTCCTTGGCAGTGGCAGCAGCATACCAGATGGTGATGGAGGAAGTGAGGATGGACTCAATTATGGCGGTGTAGAACCAGGGGGGAACCGGTGCTGATGGTCCGGAGGCAGAGACATGTTTTCCCAGCTTCACGTGCTGCCTCCTGTCAGACAGGAAGTCTGTGATCCACCTGCAGGTCGAATCAGGCACGTTCAGCTGGGAGAGCTTGTCCTGTAGCATAGTTGGCATTATTGTGTTGAAGTTGAAATCCACAAACAGGACCCTGGCGTAGGTTCCTGCGGAGTCCAGGTGCTGTGGGATGAAGTGAAGAGCCATGTTTACTGCATCATCTACACACCTGTTGGCTCTGTAGGCAAACTGCAGGGGGTCCAGGAGGGGGTCTGTGATGGATTTGAGGTGGGACAGCATAAGGGGCTCAAAAGACTTCATCACCACAGAGGTCAGGGCGACGGGTCTGTAATCATTCAGTCCTGTGATCCTTGGCTTTTTGGGGACTGGAATGATGGTGGAGGTCTTGAAGCAATCTGGTACATGGCAAGACTGCAGTGAGGTGTTAAAAATGTCTGTGAACACCGGAGACAGCTGATCAGCACAGTGCTTCAGGGTGCACGGAGAGACAGAGTGTGGCCCGACAGCTTTGCGGGGGTTCTGCCTCTTGAAGATCCTGTTGACATCTCTTTCCAGTAAGGACAGAGGTGTTGCTGAGGTGAGTAGCTGTGGAGTGGCCCAGGCTTCTGCTGTGATAGAGGAGGTGGGGGAGGAGGGGGGCTGGAGCTGGAGCTGGTGGCTGGTGTCATGGGGGATGGTGTCAGGACTGTCCCATTGACCTTCAAAGCGACAGTAGAACTCGTTCAGGTCGTTGGCCAGGCGTGAATTGTTCATGGAGTGGCGGGTTTTTGTTTTGTAGTTGGTGATCTGTCTGAACCCTTTCCAGACAGAAGCAGAGTCATTGGCTGAGAACTGGTGTTGCAGCTTCTCGGGGTACAGTCGTTTAGCGTCTCGCACCTCCTTGCTAAACTTGTACTTGGCCACTTTAAACATGACTCTGTCCCCACTCCTAAATGCCTCTTCCTTCTCTGACCTTAACTGTCTGAGTTTTGCTGTGAACCAAGGTTTGTCGTTGTTGTAACCCACCCTGGTGTGTGATGGTACACAGCTGTCCTCACAGAAGCTGATGTAGGAAATCACTGCCTCTGTGTACTCATCCAGATTGTTGGTAGCAGTCCTGAAAACATCCCAGTCAGTGCAGTCCAAACATACCTGAAGATCCTCCACAGCTTCACTGGTCCACTTCTTTGATGTCCTCACAACAGGTTTAGAGAGCTTTAATTTCTGCCTGTATGCAGGAATCAGGTGGACCAGCGCGGGGGACGGCATGATAAGCACTGCTAGCTGTGGTGTAACAGTGATCCAGGATGTTCTTCTCTCTGGTCGGACATTTAATAAACTGTATGTATTTGGGGAGTTCATGGCTGAGGTTTCCTTTGTTAAAGTCGCCGAGGACAATAACTAAAGAGTCTGGGTTTGCCGCTCCGGGTTTGTCCGCTGTAGATATTGCGTGCCAGTACAGGCAGAAGAGCATTAGCCTTGAGACAAAAGCTCCCTTGGTTTTCAACTAGCTCAATAGTAGCTTGAAAAGCCACTTAAAATCCCAATATACTCTTGTCTCCTTCAACCACAACACCACAAAACAGGAAATGTGTAAGTGCGTATCAGGTGCATCAGGCACGTAAACCAACAGAAATAAGCAGACAACCAGCAGATTATGGACCTGATGATTATGGAGCAGATCACCACTCATTTTCACCATACCATTTTCAACGGTATTGTTAGCCTAAATTATTTTGGAACAAGCTACATGATTGGCAGCTTCATAATATGAGCTCACTTTTCAATTTTTCTTCTGTGAATTCAAGACAAATTAAATGTATAATAATCATGAAGAAAGTAACTATAATAAACTAGCTGATTACCTATCTAGCTGATTAACTTGTAACAAGTAAGTAAACTGTATTTATATTGCACCTTTTTAGTCACAAAGTGCTTCACAATCTAAACATGGATAAAACATGATACAATTACAATAAAAAAACAATTACAGACACAACACTAAATTATACATTTTTATCTTTTTGCTGTGCACAAATGTGTAGTTATACAAATTCCATAAGTAAGCAACCGATGCAGGGAGTCTATTGTCAAATATCATCCAATACCATGTCCCTGACTGCATCAAATTTTACAAATCAATTATTTTTCTTTATTTTACTGTAAAAATGGACACAGATCTCCCTTGATCTGGTGAAGGATCAGAACAATGATCAGAGTTTTAGTTTTAGATTTAGTCCAGCTCTTAGACCCCTTTATGCTGACATATGGCGATAGAAATGCACATTGCACATACCCTTGATATTGGATGTTGATCAGCCATATAGTAGCTAGCAATGAAGAATATTTCCCCCATCAGATGTGTTCTGAGAAGATGAGAAACCAGTTCATGGTAGTAGAAGTCAGAGTTCCGAACCCAGATCTTGGCTAAGAGCCAGGCTTTATTGTCTTGTGGGGTGAAAACTGGATTGTCCTCTCCAGGCTCCTGCTTCAACTATGAGAGAAATTTGTATTTATTCATTTATTTTTTTGTTAAACATAATTACTTGTCTGGAGTACTCAACAGTAATTGTGAAGAAAATGTCCTAAACACTCCTATCAACAAACATCATGAACAAAGAGCTCATGGAAATCAAATGAAGAGTTTCATTGCAAAATGGTATATAGGCTCTTGAAAATCTTATGTGTGTTTCCCAAAAGGTATCAAGAGCTATTCCAAGAGTTACATGAATTAACACTTCAGGCATTGGTAGTAGGTGACTTTTTCAATCCGAAGGTAAAACGCCTTTCGGAAATAGGTGAATACTAATGACAATTTAAAGGGAAATGACGTAAGCGGGAGACAAGCGAGAAGAAAAAAAGTTATTTTATTTTTGTTTAGCATGACCATGAATCGCTTGCTAGTAGTATTTCACTGATCAATTGGGTGAAGCCAATGAGTCATAAGTTCCCGTTAGCAATAATTGCTTTGCCACCCCTGACATATACATATAAGCTACCAGAACAGGCATAGCGAGAAAGACAGCTATTGCCCGGGTTCCTTCGCTATGACTTCCTGTTTGTTGTCCCTATGCTGCTATTTTGTCTTAGATTTTGTGATACTGACGTACATTGCTAAACAGCTGTGTGTGTCCTAGCGGAATGTTTTCCCTGTGTCTAATAAGGTTCCCGTTGAGTTCTTCCTTGTTTTTACTGTGTTCCCAAGGTTATCCAAATACTTTGCAAAAACCCGGGCCTTTAAAAGACTAGGGTAATAGTATATTGGAGCTCTAGACTACATATATTTGCTGTGTTTCCACTAGGGGTGTGAACAGTTAACCAAAACCGGTTTGTAGCTACACGTTAACCAAAAATAGTTAACCGATAACTGATTCTTTCCTTTCTAAAGCTGAAATGGTAAACTCGGTTTAATTAAATAAATGCGTTTTCACCATCAGTGACAAAACGCACAAATTAACAATTAAAAGAAAGAGGTGGTTAAGAATGCAAACACCACAGGGAATTGAATGCCGCAGTATTACAATTAAATTAATTTAAATCTGTAGCTGTTGGTTCACTTTTGATGTATTGTATGGCGTTTCTTAAGGTTAACAGAGGACTTGACACGCAAGTCAAGTGTTATGGAACGAGAACCTGTGGTATATCGTGGGTATTGGCACAGCTAGCGGGTGGTTAGGCACGACGCGAAGCAGTTGCTTCTAACTACAGGTTGCGAGCTGCAATTTCAATCAACACAACTGCGATGGTGTTAGCGAACCACAAACTACGGTTTTCAGAAACACTAAATCGTCTAATGATGATTCTTCCAATGGAACTTTGCGGTCATAGTTACCTACACAACATTTGGACAGCAAATAAAAAATTGGGGAGAGCCCATGATAGAAATTGGAACATGGGCCCTTGTTGATTATGATGCCGATCTCTATCCTGGTAATTTTACAAAGGTATGACAAAAACATTTAACAAGCCATTTGAAGTGACTTTTGTAATCCAAAGCAGAACCTGCTGTCAATGTAATTATTTGGCAGATTTTAATAAATTAATAGTTTTTCAAAGCTATTTATTATTACTTCCATTTTGAAATTATGTTGCGGTAATGAGAATTTAATTGGTGTATCTCCAAAAAAGACAGTCTAAAATCTACATAAACATTACATTAACATTACATTCTACTCAATTATATGGGCTATGCCAGTATGCTATTTTTCTGAATTTTTGGTGACACCGTAAACAGTTTCATGTGAATTACCCATTTTGCGATGAAACTCTTCTAATCTAGTTGAAGGTTTTTACTGCAGATACAGCGTTTGTCCCATCTTCCCAAAGGTTGATTTAATTTGTTTGAAAGTCTTGTGCAATGAGGCTGTAGATTTACCTGTATGGCAATTGGGTTTAGCTCATTCGCAGTCTGTTGAAGCAGCATAATGGGTGCAGCCAAGAACTGTGGTGTATCGAATATAGCTGCCGCTATTTTATCCAGTATCCAATAGTCCACCACATAGATTCTTCCATTCTGGTGGAACAAAAGTGGATTCAGTAAGCATAAATCTGTTCTATGTTTTCAGAATCACAACATCTGGTTCTGGAACTCATCACCCATTAGAGACATTGTGAAATATACATAAGTTAGTGTTTTGCACTAACTCCATCAATCAGATAAAATACTGGTTCATCCTACAGTGGCTACAAGCACATTCTATTTGTTTCAGCAAGTACTGAAATTGTTTTAGAGGACTGAGGATAGTTATAACTATAACATGGCTGTTATTGTATGCTACTGTACATGGAAAACTCTGAAATGCAGACTAAACTGTATTGACTGCTTTTAAAGCCAGTATTACTACCAGTTATTTTGAGGACCAGGATTCGTTAAGAGGTTAAAAAACAAAAAGTACTATTATTATTGTTATTATTGCACCAATGAATTATGTTTGATACACATTAACATGTGGTGCAAGTGGCTGTTAAAAAACATTTTTATGAAGTTTTACAAAGCGATGCAATAGCAGCTCACCTTGATATTTTCCTCAATATCAGGGTACACCTTTTCCAAAGTCTCCACTGGAATTTTCTGCTGACCTTCTTTGTACTTCTCGATCATTATTGGGTTACAACCATGAAGAAACTGTTTGCCAAAAAAGGTATCTTCCTTCCAGTTTTTTGCAACATATGCTATAATACAGAAATGGGTCACTTAAAATGTTATATTACCATATGCTTCTCAGACTGCAGACTGCTTCTCAGGGTGTACATTACTGCTTCGCATTCCTTTTCCGATTCACTCAGATGGTGATCTTCACATATTGTAACTCTGAATATGTGTCAAGATTTTGTGAGATCCAATCCTTTACTTAAATATACAACAGCAAAATAAGACATGCCATTTTGAGAAAGATTATTTATTTTGTTGTTGATTATTAAATATAAGTGTCAAAATGTTTGATGTATGTTATTTAAAACAAGTTCCCAACTGACTAAGAACTGAATAATATGATTTGATTAAAAGCTCTAGCATTGAAAAGAACTGCAATAACTGCTCAAGAATTACATGGTTTTTATGTTAAACTTATGTAAGAGCTGAAGTTGACTAACCTGCTTTTTTGCTTGGAAACCAAAACACATTTTTGATGTCATCAATTTCCTCCCACTTGCGGCGAAAGTTCCAAAGTTTCCGGAAAATCATCTGTGCCTCATTTATACGTGTACAAAAGATAGCAATTGTGATTAAAAACAGTACATTTAGACTGCAATTGCCATTAATTGTCAGCCACATTCAAAAGGCTTATGACAAATATTTCCTCTTAAATATATCGACTGAAATTGAAACTTGAAAATTGAAAGTGTCACAAAATAATTTTTTGGTTTGTCAATTCATACTCAAGTCTGAATATGAATGTGAATTGAATCTCTTACCACCTTCAAGCACAGACTGAAGATGCACCTCTTTAAGCTGCAGCCTGTAAACCTTAACTGTTGTCTTTACTTTATTTACTAGTGTCATAAGGATGATACCTTTGCTAGTTTTGTTTGGCTAGGCTATGTGCTCATTCATATATTTGTGTGGTATTATTAAAATAAATTAATTAATTGAAAAAATTATAATAATTCCGATGATCAAATAGGCCCTAGTCCCTATCTTTGTTGTTCTGGCAGCAGTTGAAATTGTACTTCCCTCTAGGGTCTTTCAGCGCACTTATCCCTGGTTATGGGTATGCACTTTGCACTTTGTTGTACGTCGCTCTGCCTAATGCCATTAATGTAATTCAATGTAAGGAAGGACTAATTCTAAAATAATTCTTATTTAACCTGCTCAGAATAGTCTGCATACATACATAGTATATACATGCCTCTGAAACTTCTGTGCAGAACCACAATTATGCTCTCACAAGTACACTTTGCTGGGGGTGTGAAAGGGAAGCTTAGATTTTAATAACCTAGATCCTGACAGGAGACTGACAGAAGAAAAGATTTGTCTGCTCAAGAAGTGGGTTTGAAAACCACATTTACTGAATATAATAACATATCAAACTGCTCAGCATAAAAACAACAAACTATTCCAAAGATAATTAATCCAGGGAAGTTCTAAATAAACAATGGACATTCTATCAACGTTTCTTCATCACATTTACATTATTGGCATTTGGCAGACGCTCTTATCCAGAGTGATGTACAGTTGAATATACTAAGCAGTAGACAATCCTCCCCTGGAGCAATGCAGGGTTAACGGCTGTGTGGATATTATTCTGGCTACACCGGGGATTGAGCCACCAAACTTGTGGGTCCCAGTCATGTACCTTAACCACAACACTACAGGCTGCCCTGGCCTGCGAGAAACTATTATGCATTTGGTCCGCTGGACACTTGTCGTGAAAAAGACACTGTCATTGCCTTATTTCTAGTATGCAGAAATTTCCAACATGCAGAGAAGTTCACCCCACACTTGTTTTTCCACCCAGATTACAAAATAAGTAACTGTTGTCGCTAAAGCAATGGCATCTTAAAATATTCATTCATCATTCATTATCCTAACCCACTTATCTTGAACAGGGTCGCTGGAGCCTTTCCCAGCATACATTGGGCGAAAGGCAGGAATACACCCTGGACAGGTCACCAGTCCATCGCAGGGCACACCATTCACTCACACACTCATACCTATGGGCAATTTAGACTCTCCAATCTCCTAAACTGCATGTCTTTGGGCTGTGGGAGGAAACCAGAGTACCCGGAGCAAACCCACGCAGACACGGGGAGAATATGCAAACTCCGAACAGAGAGGCCCCAGCCGATGGGGATTCGAACCCAGGACCTCCTTGCTGTGAGGCGGCAGTGCTACCCACTGCACCATCCGTGCCGCCATCTTAAAATATGTTACACAGATAGTTTCAACAATTTGAGTTTTAACGTGAGTTCACGCTTTCAAACGATATATCCTGTTACCATAGTGATTGAAAATTGCACCCTGTAAAAAGGAATGAATGCCAAAAAACTCTTACCGGCCCATCCCATTTTCAGAATTATTAAAGCATATACTCACTCAAAATGTTGTATTTCGTTAGAATGTCTTTGTTGTAGATCTATAAGAGCATACCTGCAGTCTGCTGTTTCAGTAAGCAATGATGTGAAAAGATTGGTTTTCCACTTACATCTTGACTGCATTGTAAGCCAATGTAACAATCTTGACAGTCTCAAACCACAGCTCTTTTGGCAATTCAAAGAAGTTCCCTCCTCTCACAAAACCTGGGAGGCCAGGTTTGTAAGTGAAACTATAAAGAAAAGACATAATGTAGAACATATGTATAAAACATTAAAACTAAATTTTTTCTAAAATATTTAATTGAAAAAGGCTACAAAACTTGATAGCATTTCCCTGAATTGGGTTCCCTTCAAGTAACTTAAATATAATAACTTTATTGACAATTCTGGATGGGAAATTAAAAGAAGAAATGTTTAACTAACTGGAGTTGAAATCAACTGAAGTCTCCATACTGCAAGGGCCCTATTCAGAATGATATACTTGCTTAAGCATGTTTTACAAAGTTGAAGTTGCATGTGAATTCATGAAGGTATTTAGACTCGCCTTGCGCACATACTCATCTTCAAAATTGGGTGTCACTTCCTTGCACCCGTTGAAAAATGAACACATACGTAATCCCCTTAAGGCTGCGAAGATGTTTGAAACGAAACATGTTTACAATGAAATAATGGTATATAAAACTTATTGTGGGTGAGCCCATATCTGGATTTTGAAACAATTGCCTATGGGTCAATGACCCAAATTAATTCCTGATGGAATAGAATGGTTTCTCCATTATATAAGACATTGTATTACATAATTTAATATTTAAGGTATTAAACGGTTATATTGAGTCTGATGTTCATATTGACTTAGTTTCTTTCTTACTTTTTCATACTGTAACTGCAGGATTACATAACACTGGTCAAAGGAAGGATTCTTGCCAGGAGTATTGATTTACAGCCCATATTCTGTTCTTATTTGATCAGGGTGAGCTTTCTTCTGGCTTTCTCAATAGAACACTTGTGTGTTGCAATGAGTTGTCATACTGTATCATACTGTATATATTGCAGCTCCAAGGCACCTCAGAAAAGGTTCTCAA
The DNA here is from genome assembly GCF_963514075.1 of Conger conger. Classification (NCBI taxonomy): domain Eukaryota; kingdom Metazoa; phylum Chordata; class Actinopteri; order Anguilliformes; family Congridae; genus Conger; species Conger conger. Next base: position 47,309,583 of record NC_083763.1, on the reverse strand, counting down.
ATGTGCAAATATGCCAATCCATCACTCTGTATAGTACTACATAAATGCCTTGGACACCTAAAATGAGTGGCTGTTACTGCGGTCGGGCAGTCAAGAACCGAATGCATGATGCTGATGATGGTGATATCTACAATTCTGCATAAACAGATGTTTAGAAATATGATTGTTACTGGTTAGAAAATTCAGTCTGTGAACACAATTGTATTGTTCTTCAGAGAAAATCTGATCTGCATAAACCTATATATGTAGATGTAGATTATGAATATTTCAATACTTACTGCAACTGCTCAGGAAAAATGCTGATGATGCCCCTACAAAGCAAAGTATATATTTGGTTTCTGAAATTATATTAGAATGACATGATTGAAGACAAACATTGGAGAGAACTTTAGTGAATATTATTACAATGAAAATGAAATCATATTGACCTTCATTGCAATTTGATACTACATTTCATTTCTCACAAACATCCAGGAATGTTTGTACTTACTGGATAATACTGAGAAAGATATTTTGTCTAGAACCTGTCGGAGAAGCTTCTGCCACGTTTGAAGACATCGCAGGAACTGGGTCTGGGACTATGAGTGAAAACATAGAAAGGATTTGCATTTTCCCCATCAAAGATTATCCTGGCTTTTAAGCATTTATAGATATCTATATTCAAATAAGTAAGTGTTTAAATATACACAAATAAATTAATACAAAATACAGCTGTTATTGGACACTGAAAATGATCTTTTGAAATAGCAAATTCTTGTTTTAAAAATAGTTTTTACTAATTACTAATCAAAATGCATTTATTTACTCCGTATCTGAACAAACCACTGACAATTCACAATATTTTATTTTCCCGAAGGTCAATAAGAAATGCCTTTAAATATATTCTTAGAGCAGCAACCTGAATGTTAATCTTTTTTGGTGTATACTATTCAAGAACAAGTGACAACTTCAAAATATACATTGTGATGGGACCAGCAAAGGACTTGGGCTATTTTCTATTTTACATGTACTACTGATGAATATGCTTTAACTGTAAAGATAGAGCAACTTTTGTGCAGTGTTGGGTAGTTATGTACAGAGGGGGTGGCTCTGGGTGGCTGAGCACCTGCCCTTTTGTCCCAAGTGCCAAATGTGCCCCTTTGGTTTGATACATTTTTAAAAATATTATTGTTATTGCTGTTATTCACCCTTTCACACGGACAGTACCATGACAAATATGTGATCATTGCAGAACTGGCCCAAAAACACAAAATCACAAATATGTGATAGATGCAAAGATGCATCATTAGAAGTTTCTGTTTCTTACAATGTTATTACACGGCTTCTGAGCAACGTCACAGAGGTGCGCACTAAGCCTTGGGTCAACATATTCAAAATAAATCAATATCAACTTGATTTCCAAAGCTGAAATGGCTGATACTTGGAACTTGTTTTCTATTGCATGTCTTACTTTCATTGATACTGAGCTAGCTTCTGGCAATTTGGTGGTTCCTAACCTTTTAAACATGGTCTATAGCAATCGGATCCTAAAAGTGCGAGCACAATTCCAGTGCAGGGCATACGAGTTGTTGTTGAACTGAAATTCTAATTTTGTTCCGATAGTCATCATCACAGTCTTTATCTCCTCGATGTGAGCATTTATTTATACATAGTCACACTCTCAGAAGTAACGTTAGCAGCAGGAAATAATATTAGACCACATCAGGTTTGCTAACAGACTGCTGGCTGCCAAAATGAGCTACAGACAACATAAACAATATAATGGTGATTACAATTTTCAATGTATCTCAATGCCAGCTCATTTTTCTGCATTCAACAAAATATCATACAACACATGGCAGAGATGTTCCCCTTGCTCCCAACACATTCTCTAAGGAATGTATGTTCATGGGGTTACAAAAAATAACCTTATACATGGTTAACATGAAATATTAGTACGACTTACCTCTTGCATGATGATCAATTGTTTCTGTGGGGAAAAAAAGAATGTTACATCATTGACACAGCATTTTTGGTTCATTGTTGTGGTTTGTCATTCATATATTGTAGGAAGTAGTAAGAAGTGAAGTATGTGTACACATTTTACCTCGAAACTTGAGATTGTTGAGCAAAGATTCCTTTCTCTCCTCAGAGGTATCATTGTGAGGCAACTTAGCTGAAATTTAAATGAAAAATGATGTCGGAAAGCCAAATATCATTGAGATATTAGGAAATTCTGCAGACCTTCAATAGCATTTAAGTATGCCTCAAGACCATTTATCAGGGTCGTAGAACACCAGACCCAGATGCAAGACCAATGCGCAACTTTTCGTATAGAGTCTGTGTTTAAATAAAGGCAGAAACAATCAGGAAGTGAAAATGTAGGTGAAACGAATAATAATTAATGAACGCACTGACAGGGTGACTACGGTGTCCACAGGGTACTAAAACACGGAAACGCAACGCACAACACAACCAGCTCAGCTCCCTCTTCACCACAACGGTCCGGTGCAATGCCCGCATTACTGCTGACGCTGCACCGATCTGCCTGTCGATCTCACGCTCCCTTCTACCCTCACTCGTGAACAAGACCCCGAGATACTTGAACTCCTTCACTTGGGGCAAAGACTCATTCCCAACCCAGAGGGAGCAATCCACCGTTTTCCGGGAGAGAACAATGGCCTCAGACTTGGAGGTGCTGACTCTCATACCGGCCACTTCACACTCAGCTACAAACCGCTCCAGTGCGTGCTGAAGGTCACGGTCCGATGAAGCCAGCAGAACCACGTCATCCGCAAAAAGCAGAGATGCGATTCTGAGGTCACCAAACCGGACACTCTTCTCACCTCGGCTGCACCTTGATATCCTGTCCATGAATATCACAAACAGGACCGGTGACAAGGGGCAACCTTGGCGGAGTCCAACACCCACTGGAAACGTGCTTGACTTTGTGCCGAGGATGCGGACACAGCTCTCACTTTGGTTATACAGGGACCGGATGGCTCGTAACAACGGCCCCGGTACCCCATACTCCCGCAGTACCCCCCACAGGATTCCCCGGGGGACACGGTCGAAAGCCTTGTGGACTGGATGGGCAACCTGACACCATAAAAGTACGACTTTTCAATAATAAAACAGGTTTGAGCTGGATAACATTAATATTTTTCAAAGCTTTGGGACACCTTGGAAGGGAGGATCCAGGGCTGATTAATTGAGAGCAATGGCCCTTATTGCTAAAGGAACTGTTTTGTAACTGGTGATGATTTGGGGGAAATACAGCCTATGTCACACTCTGTGCCGGTTCTGTTTTGGCATTTTCCATTCTTTGTCTCATATCCGTGTTTTGTGTCCACTCTCGCTTTCCATAGTCTGTTCATTCAGTCATTCATTTCACCTGTGCCTTGTTTATCTGTTCCTCACACTCACAACGTTTGTCATTTCAGTCCAATTACCTGTGCATTTGTATCCATATGTTTGTGTCAATTCTTTGCCAGATTCTCTAACTCTCCATTATCTGTTCTTATTGGCACTTTTTGTGTATCCCCACTTTTGTTTCTTGGATTCCGATTCTGTCTCTGTGTTGATCTGCTGGTGTTGAATTCGGACTGAACTTTTGGATTATGTTTTCTGGATTTCCCTTTGTAATTTTGCCTGGTGTGACTGTCTATTCGTGAACAAACTCTTGCCTGTGACATTGACTGTTTTGGATTACCTAAATTGCATCTGTCTGCTGGCTATCGACCCATGCCTGTTTTACCACCCTACAAGTTAATAAAGACTTCAATTCTAGGCATTCTGGGTTGTGATTGGTTCTTCAGCCCTGGTGTCTGACAGAAATAATTAAAGAGCCAATGTCCACTAAAAATTCTAAACCTTAAGCAGACATTTATTCTTGTCTCCTGCATATTTTTGGCTTTTATTCTCTGCTAAGCATGCTCTTATTATTTTATCCAAAGGTGGCAATGTAAGGCGGAAATTATTAATTATTATTAATTATTAAATTATTATTCTGGCATTATCACTCAGGGCTGGTCAGCTTGCTGGCTTCCTCTGGTATTGTGGAATATGTGGCTGTAAAGTAATTTAACCCAGGAGCATGCACCATTAACCCCCACTATCTCCGCACCCATACGGGCAGGAGCCTGTGGGGGAAGACTCAGGCCTCCAGCCGTAAAACTCGTTACGACGGGGCAACATCCTTTACGGCACGGGAAGGTTTCAGAGGGCACGGCCTGTTAGGCCCTGACCTTCTCCTGAACTCCCCTTTATTGCTCTCTCCCTCTTTACTCAGTCACTAAATGATGTGTACAGCATTGGATGTTTCATGACAAAGTCAGTTTAGATAATATTCATGTTTGGTATTATTCTGATTGTTTCAGTGCGACTGGTGCAATGGTTTTATTTCTGCAACAGCAAACCCTGGACATCATAACCAACCAGGAACCAGAGGAAAAACTGTGTGGAGCTCTGCCCCAGTGAAAGTCATGTGCCTCAACCCCCTTGCGCTTCCTGGGGAGGCGTGGCTCCAAATTACAGACGGGTGACCCATTTTTAGGGTTAACATCAAAGGCCAGATTTTGGATTTAAGGACAGCAAACTAAGCAATCTGGGAGAATGCAATCAGCCTCCCGTGCACACAGTGCACGTAATTTCTACGTACAGGGTGTCTGTAGCCAGACTCCCGTATGTAGGTTTTATTACCAGGTATGACTTTTAAAACTCCGTAATTTGGTTTCCGTTGTAATGTTTTGTGATTTGGAACTAGTATGTAATTACGTGTATGTAACCTGCCTGGTAAAATAAATTGTTAAAACTTGATCTGTGTGGTTTCGCTTACTGACACTCAAAGTTATACAGGGAATGCTTGGTTTACCCCCTCGAACTGGTCTAGGGAGGATGAATATTTCCACTTAATGTATCACGGTGTATAGCACCCGTAGACCTATGTTGGTAAATCCCTCGCCTCCGCATGGTAGTTAATTCATGTCGAGCACAGCCGTAGCTAGGTTGGTCTGCTTGGGTCCCTAGGCTGTAAACAGATATACCCAAGAGTAGCTATTACTGCAACCTCTGATGACTACAGATAGCTAGTCAGTTCGTGAGACGTGCACATTACGCGCGATGTGACATGCGGTGGTACCAGCAGAGGACTGTTCGGAGAGTAAATCTCAGTACAGGATTCCTATAGCGATCAAGTCAAAATTATAAATACGACATCCACTAATGTGGATAACTAATCTAAATTATTATTCTAAAATGGAGTCAGATAAACGAAGGTGAATCTATTGGCCCTATTGTGGAGATTCTCGGTCAGCCCGGACCAGTAAAGAGCGGAAGGCAGAGTAGTATTACTGCCTTTGTATCGTGGTTTATTTATTGGCTGATCTAGACTCTCTGCTTAGGGGCCACTCATTTTTAACCCTATTAGTATTCTTTCAGCAACACCAGAAGGACGGGCACGCTGATACCTTCAGCCCTCGCTAAATTCCGTCGTTGGGTTAGCGTGGGGTTTTACAGCAACATAGAGGTTGATAAAATGGCAGGAAATCTATGGCTATGCAGTGTGCTAAATGCAGATTTCCTTATCTGGACTATTTTGCTCCATATTAATACATATGAAACTGGTGATTACTGAAAGTATGTGTGAAATAATGCCTGAAATTCCATTTACTTTCACACTTTTCTGTTAGAAAGAAAATTATTATTTAAATAATTCAGCTAGGGATAGTTTTGTTAGTTTCTACCCAATCCTGATCTAGCGTTAGTCGTTTTAGTAAATAGACAAATGGAAACAATTAGGGAGTGAATGACAGAAGGAGCGAGAGAGAAAAGGCGGAATGCAAGGTTTGCGGAAAGACATGTAAAAGTGTATGCATAAACAACGACCAGTTAACGTAACAATAAACATAAATCAAAACATAATACAAAACGAAACTAAGACGATAACCATTCAACATAACAAGGTAATATAATCGTAACGAAACATAACTAGACATGACGAAAAAATAAATCGTAACAAGAAATAAACTAAACAACATGACAAACCTAGACTAACATAATACATGATAAGACACTACGTGACTAAGACAACATGAATAAACATAAAACATGGCGAGACAGACCTGAAACGTGACAGGACCCCCCCCCTTAACGACCTACTCCTGGCGGTCCTTGGAATTTATCAGGGTGGTCACGATGGAAGTCCTTGATCAATGTCTTATCTAGGATGAGACTGGGAGCTACCCAGGAACGCTCCTCAGGGCCATAGCCCTCCCAGTCAACCAGATATTGCACACCACGACCCCTCTTACGAATGTTCAAAAGCTTTTTCACAGTGAAAGCAGGGTGGTTATCAATGATGCGGGGGGGAGGGGGTGGGGGATCGGGCGGACAAATGGGGTGAGAGGATACAGGCTTGATACATGAAACGTGGAATGTGGGGTGAATTTTAAGTGAAGCAGGGAGTGACAGTTTAACAGAGGATGGGTTAATAATGCTGTGGATCTTAAAGGGACCAATGAAGCGGGGTTGCAGTTTGTGAGAGGTGGCTTGGAGGGGAATGTCCTTAGTGGACAGCCAAACGGAGTCACCTGGTTTGTAGGCTGGTGCTGGTGTGCGGTGGCGATCAGCAAAACGCCGATTACGATCTGCCGTGCGTAAGAGCGCGGCCTTGGCATCCCTCCAGATCTTAGCACAGCGCTTCATGTGGGTGGCGAGGGAGGGAACAGCAATCTCGGCTTCCTGGTCAGGAAACAGTGGAGGTTGGTAGCCAAGAGAGATCTCGAAGGAAGACTTTCCGGTGGCGGCGCAGGGCAGGGTGTTGTGCGCGTATTCAACCCAGGTGAGCATCTTGCTCCAAGAAGCCGGATTCTGGGTTGAGACACAACGAAGTGCGGCTCCCAAATCCTGGTTGGCCCTCTCGGTTTGCCCATTGGACTGGGGGTGATAGCCGGATGAGAGGCTGGCCGTGGCACCGAGGGCCAGACAGAAAGCTTTCCACACTTGAGAGATGAATTGTGGGCCCCGGTCGGATACAATGTCTGAGGGGATTCCGTGGATGCGGAACACTTCCTTAATCAAAACGTCCGCAGTCTCTTGGGAGGTGGGTAATCCAGGTAGGGGGATGAAGTGGGCTGCTTTACTAAATTGATCCACCACGGTGAGGATGGTGGTGTTACCTTCGGAAGGGGGAAGTCCGGTAACGAAATCCACCCCAATGTGGCTCCAGGGTCGGCTGGGCACGGGCAGAGGTTGGAGCAGACCAGCAGGGGCTTGGTGGGAGGCCTTGCTTCTGGCACAGGTGGTGCATGCCTTGATGAAGTGTCTGGTGTCGGGGATCATGGTGCTCCACCAGAACTTTCGCTTAAGCACCGCCAAAGTGCGGGTAAAGCCGGGATAATAATAATAATAATAATAATGCATTTTATTTATAGTGCACTTTACATTTGGAGACCAAATCTCAAAGTGCTACAGGGTAAAAACAGGGAATAAAACACCCAATGGCATGTATAAAAAAAAATAAAAACTAAGAAAAGGCTTTAGTAAAGAGGTAGGTTTTTAGCCCTCTTTTAAAAGCATCAGTGGTCTGCGGTGCTCTCAGGTAATCAGGGAGGGCATTCCACAGGCGGGGAGCAGCCGAGCAGAAGGCTCGGTCGCCCATGGTGCAGAGCTTGGTCTTGTGAGGACGGAGGCGGTTGGTGTTGGCAGAGCGAAGGTTTCGAGTGGAGGGTTCTGGGGTAAGTAGTTCTTTGAGATAGGGGGGGGCATTTCCATAGATGCACTGATGGGTCAGAAGGGATATTTTGTATTCAGTCCGGGAGGTGATGGGGAGCCAGTGAAGTGAGTGGAGGATCGGTGTGATGTGGTCGTACTTACGCACTCTCATCAGGATCCTAGCAGCGCTGTTCTGGATATATTGGAGCCTCAGGAGGCTCTTGCTAGGGATCCCGATGAGAAGTGCGTTACAGTAATCCAGCCTGGAGGAGACAAAGGCGTGGACAAGTTTTTCTGCATCTGGGAGGGTGAGTGTGGGACGGAGTTTAGCAATGTTCCTGAGGTGGAAAAAGGAGGTTTTGCACAGGTGTTTAATGTGGGCCTCAAAGTTTAGGTGGGGGTCAATTTTCACACCCAGGTTGGTGACTATGGATGAGAGGGGAAGGACTTGACCGGAGAAAGAGATGCTGGTAATGGAGGATGAATGAATCTGATGGGGGGTGCCAATTAGGATGGCCTCGGTTTTGGAGCTGTTGAGTTGTAGGAAGTTAGATTTCATCCACGCCTTTATCTCCTCCAGGCAGGTAGTGAGTGTGGATGATGGAGATGGTGACGGCGGAGCTGCAGAGGGGGGTGAGTCAGTCTTAAGGTACAGTTGTGTGTCATCAGCATAGCAATGGAAGGAAAAGGGATGGCAGGACAGGGGAGATGAATGAGCCCATTGGAGCACCTGTGTCCGAGCAGCTGATGGGACATAGAGGCGTATTCCTGGGTTGGACCTGGGATCGGGTTCTTCCCGTAGAGCCCTCTGGATAACAGCCTCAATCTTCCAGGTTACGGATGCGACAGTGCAGGAACCCGGGAGGATGTTCTCAGGTGCCTCACGCTCAGGACAGGTGTCGAATTGTCGGGATAGGGCATCTGGCTTGACGTTCTTAGAACCCGGGCGGTAAGTGAGAGTGAAGTTGAATCTTCCGAAAAACAGAGCCCATCTGGCTTGGCGTGAGTTCAGTCTTTTGGCCGTCTGGAGGCCAAAAGACACGGCTCCCACCCCAGTGTCAGAGGCATCAGTCTCCACAATAAACTGGCGAGTGGGATCGGGGTGCACCAGGATAGGGGCGGTAGAGAACAGTCTCTTAATTTTTACAAATGCCCCATCTGCTTCGGGGCCCCAACGGAATGGCATGGCAGTGGATGTGAGCTTGGTGAGGGGGGAGACAACTTGGCTGTATGATCTTACGAATCTGCGGTAAAAGTTGACGAATCCCAAGAAGTGTTGGAGTTGTTTCCGGGTGGAAGGCGTATGCCAGTCAGTGACCGCTTGAATCTTCTTGGGATCCGCCCTGATCTGTCCCTTCTCCAGAATGAAGCCAAGGAACTCGACAGTGTCGGTGTGGAAGACACACTTCTCCGCCTTGACAAACAATTTGTTCTCCAAAAGTCTCTGGAGAACTTGCCTGACGTGAATCTCATATTCCTTGGCATTGGTAGAGTAAATTAGAATGTCGTCCAGGTAAACAAATACGTGTCGGCCCAGTAAGTCCCGAAGAACATCATTGACTAGCGCCTGGAACACAGCAGGTGCGTTAGTGAGGCCGAATGGCATGACCAGGTACTCAAAGTGTCCAAGGGAGGTATTGAAGGCGGTTTTCCACTCATCACCTTCTCGGATACGAACCAGGTGGTAGGCATTGCGTAGGTCTAACTTGGTGAAGATCGTGGCATCGTGTAGAGGGTGAAAGGCAGAGTCCATCAATGGCAGAGGGTATTTGTTTTTTATTGTAACGTTGTTAAGTTCTCTGAAGTCAATACAGGGACGCAATGAGCCATCCTTCTTCTGCACGAAGAAGAATCCGGCGCCCACAGGTGAGGAGGATGGGCGAATCAGTCCATTGGCTAGGCAGTCCCTCTCAGGTCTGGAGACTTTGTATAAACGGCTTGAGGGGAGTGTGGAACCGGGTAGCAGCTCGATGGCGCAGTCGTAGGGTCGATGAGGGGGAAGCGTCTGTGCCTGTGTCTTGGAGAAGACCGTGCCTAGGTCATGGTAAGGGGTGGGCACCTTCTCCAGGGAGGGCTTGGGGACCTGTGGTGGGTTGGGTGCACCCTCTGCTGGTGCAGGAGCGGATCGTAGGCAGGATTGGTGACACTCACGACTCCAGGCTTGAATCTGGCATGAACTCCAGTCAATGGTGGGGTTGTGTCTCTGGAGCCAGGGTAATCCCAAAATGAGCTGGTCGTTAGGGGACCGGATGACACGGAACTGAATCATCTTGTGGTGGTTTCCAGAAATGATCAGCTGAATGGGTTTGGTGATGTGGGTCATGCGGCAGAACGTCTTTCCGTCCAATGACCGAGCATTCTCGGGGTGGGGTAGTGGGAGGGTGGGAATGTCCAATTCCATGGCCATCATTTCGTCAATGAGGTTCGCGTCAGCTCCAGAATCCACCAACGCGTTAACCTGGATTGCTCTGTCGGGAAGCATCAACATGGCCGTAAGCGTGGAGCGATGGTCGTATCCTTCATATCTGTTGAGCACTTTCACCTCAAGCGATGAGGCAGAGTTCTTGGACTGGAGGGTGCACCGAACTTGGGTGTGTCCCAGCCTCCCACAATAGAAGCAGGAACCGGTTGCTCTCCGATGTGTCCGTTCCTCAGGCGATACTTTCATGCCTGCACGGGAAAGGTCCATGGGTTCGACTCCTTCGGCTAGCTTCTCCTCCGGTCGGGGACTTAACCCTCGCCTGGGGTATGCCTGGGTGGGTGGGACCTGTCTCTCAATCCGGCGTTGTCTGGCACGGTTGTCCAAACAGATGGCAGCACGGACGAGTGGGTCGAACTGAATGATGGGTTTGAGACGTGCCAACTCGTCCTGGAGTGCCTCACTCAGGCTGGCCAGGAACAGGTTAGCCAACGCTGCATCATTCCAGCTGGTGGCTGCCGCGAGAGTACGGAACTCGATAGAATGGTCCGCCGCAGTTCTCCTGCCTTGGCGAAGGGCGATCAGACGTTGGGATGGCTCTTGGTCACTGGAAGCATGCTGGAAAACCTTGCGGATCTCCTCGGCGAACTCCTGGTACCGGGGAGGGAATGAACCCCCGGACCACACAGCTGTCGCCCAGTCCAAGGCTCTCCCCTTCAGTAATCCCATCACGTAGCCGATCCGGCGGTCATCGCTGTTGTAGGTCTGAGGTTGATGTTTAAAAAAACATTTTTAAATGGTAAAAGTTGAATGGATTTTAAAATAATATGTAACATGTACAATACATATTGAGAAATATATATACAGGTGTACCTTTCCAAACTATGTCCAATTAATTCAATATGCTACAGGTGGACTTCAATCCAGTGTTCAAAAGTGCTAGACACATCTCAATAATTAAAGCAAACAGGATGCACCTGACCACAATTTGGAGTGCCACAGCAAAGAGTCGGAATACCTATGAATATGAGAGTTTTATGAGACTGTTATGTTCAAGAACATTATCATGTGCAGGCAGGAGCTGGATTACATTACAGAACACACAGACAGTAGGCTAGCAGCCAGTCTCACTGGGCAAGCATTCAATTTGTGTAAATGTGTTGGATACAGTAAAGTGAGGGTGGCCAAAAAGAGACCAGCTAGGTCAGTGTACATAAACAGAAAACTTATAGCTAAATCATGACTATGTTAGTTTATTAGGCTAGTCATAAACACCATGTCAAATATCAGAATGGAGAAAAAATGTGATCTAAGTGACTTTGTTTATTATTTCATGATTTCTGGTGCCAGCTCACTGTTTCAGTATCTCAGAAACTGCTGGCCTTTTCATGCACAACAGTTTCTACAGTTTGTAGAGAATGGCTCGGAAAATAAAAAAAACATACAGTGAGCTGCAGTTCTGCAGGCAGAACTGGTAGACAGCCCTCTGCACGTCAGTAGAAGTGGGCACAAATTAATGCTTTGCACAAATTACACAGTTAATGTCATATGAGCTACATTTCGTGAGCAAATTAAAATTTTTCCCACAATACCACTCCTTCCATGGTTACTGTAACCTCACAGACAGGCTCATAAAGCTTTTGATTTCCCATCCTCTGTGCTCTGTCTGGCACCAGCATAAACAGAAAACGTATAGCTAAATCATGACTATGTTAGTTGAGTTTATTTGGCTAGTCATAAACACCATGTGAAATATCAGAATGGATAAGAAATGTGATCGAAGTGACTTTGACTGTGGAATTATTGTTGGTGCCAGACAGAGTGGTTTTAGTATCTCAGAAACTGCTGGTCTCCTGGAATTTTCATGCACAACAGTTTCCACAGTTTGCAGAGAATGGCACGAAAAATAAAAAAACATAGTGAGCTGCAGTTCTGCAGGCATAAGCGCATTGTTAATGAGAGACGTTAGAGGAAAATGGCCAGACTGGTCGAGGCTGGCAGGGAGGTGACAGTAATGCATTACAACGGTGGGATGCAGAAAAGCATCTCTGAACACACAATGCATCAAACCTCTAAGTGGATAAGCTACAGCAGCAGAAGACCAGTGGATTCATGTTGTTTCAACTGAATATGAGGTTTTTGATGCTATAAATTACCAGAAAACACATGGTAGTTTCAGAGCCATGTTTGAGAACCAGTCATCTAACTAATTAGTAGCTAATTAGTTTTTTTTTTAAAACAACTGGAGCACAGAGTTTGCAGGAAAGTCAGCCATAGTCACATAGGGAGCAGCCATTAAGTCACATTTCACCCTGGCTGCTCTCTCTGTGTAGGCTGCCTCCAAATTAGCTCCATAGTCTGTTTGATGTTTCCAGTGAATAATTTAACCACATATCAATTGTTTTATTAATGTAAATGACTGGGACACACAAGGTCGGTGGTTCTAATCCCGGTGTAGCCACAAGATCTGCACAGCTATTGGGCCCTTGAGCAAGGCCCTTAACCCTGCATTGCTCCAGGGGAGGATTGTCTCCTGCTTAGTCTAATCAACTGTACGTCACTCTGGATGAGCGTCTGCCGTAATGCAATGTAATGATATTTGATACAAATGTTTCTGCTTCTCTTATCTTACTAGTATTTATAAGCCAGTCATAAGTAACATTTGGTGTCATGTGCTGGTCAGTGTAAAACCCCACGCTAACCCAACAACGGAATTTAGCGAGGGCTGAAGGTATCAGCATGCTCGTCCTTCTGGTGTTGCTGAAAGAATACTAATAGGGTTAAAAATGAGTGGCCCCTATGCAGACAGTCTAGATCAGCCAATAAACAAACCACGATACAAAGGCAGTAGTACCACTCTGCCTTCCGCTCTTTACTGGTCCGGGCTGACCAAGAATCTCCACAATAGGGCCAATAGATTCACCTTCGTTTATCTGACTCCATTTTAGAATAATAATTTAGATTAGTTGTCCACATTTAGTGGATGTCGTATTTATAATTTTGACTTGATCGCTATAGGAATCTTGTACTGAGATTTACTCTCCGAACAGTCCTCTGCTGGTACCACCGCATGTCACATTGCGAGTAATGTGCACGTCTCACAAACTGACTAGCTATCTGTAGTCATCAGAGGTCGCAGGAATAGCTACTCTTGGGTATATCTGTTTACAGCCTAGGGACCCAAGCAGACCAACCTAGCTACGGCTGTGCTCGACATGAATAAACTACCATGCGGAGGCGAGGGATTTACCAACATAGGTCTACGGGTGTTATACGCTGTGATACATTAAGTGGAAATAATCATCCTCCCTAGATCAGTTCGAGGGGGTAAACCACGCATTCCCTGTATAACTTTGAGTGTCAGTAAGCGAAACCAAACAGATCAAGTTTTAACAATTTATTTGACCAGGCAGGTTACATACACGTAATTACATACTAGTTCCAAATCAAAAAACATTACAACGGAAACCAAATTACGGAATCTTAAAAGTCATACCTGGTAATAAAAGCTACCCACGGGAGTCTGGCTACAAACACCCTGTACGTAGAAATTACGTGCACTGTGTGCACGGGAGGCTGATTGCATTCTCTCAGATTGCTTAGTTTACTGTCCTTAAATCCAAAATCTGGCCTTTTTTTTTGTGTCCCCGGTATCTTGGGCAAGCAGTATGATTGATCTGGGTGCCGTGTGTTTTGGGGCCAGTTTGATCTATAACAGGGGAGTATTGGTACCCTTGTATTCTTCCAGAGGTGTCAGATGTTCCCCCTGTTGCTTATTTCATACTTTATTTAGGCATATGGGGATGGGATATGAGATGGGGGGAAGTCTTCGTCTTCTTCCCTGAGTAGGTTGTTACTGCTCTCCTCCCCCACGCCGCAGATTGAGGGGGACCGGGGGAGCGCAGGGACGCCCACCGCCGGCACCCACCAGTGGGCTAGGGGTTCGCCCACCAGTGTGGGTGCTAGGTGTGAGCGTGTAGTGTGTATGTGTGATTGTGTGAGTTGTGGGCTGTGTGGATGTCTATGGAGCATTAAAAAAACAAATTGGGAGGACAGTCATGGTGCAGGGGCCTAAACGCTGGCCAACTATCCCTGTCCGCCTCCCAAGGCCCTCGTGTGATATGTGGTGTGGGTGGAGTGTGTCTCTGACTGACGTGCAATTAAAATTGGGGGGAGTGACCAGGGCAGGGGGCTCCCACCGCGGTTGGGCGACAGAGAGCTAGTCTGCCCCATCCCTCCCCCCGGAGCCCTAGTGACAAATGGTGACTAGTGTGTGTTGTTACATTTTTTTGTATTTTTGTTTGTTTTTTTTGGGGGGGGGGGCAGCGCAACAAGGCAGGGTCCGGCAAACAGGACGAAGCCGCCCAGAACCTATCCCCCCTCCTCACCGTCCCCCCCTAGTGACATGTGAACGGGAAGGGAGGAGCGACCAGGGCGGCCCGGGGTGGGAGGAGGACACCGGCCATGCGCAGCCCCCCACCCATCCGCCCCCCCCCCACACACCCCTCACCACCCCCCGCACCCCCACCACCGCAGGACCCAGGGTGCCCCCCCCCAAGGCACCGCAGCGAGCACCGCCCCGCCCCGCCCGGGGGCCGGACCCGACAAGCGCAGCCCCACCGCAAGCGGGCAGCCACGGCCCCAGGAGCCAACACAGCCATCACAGCCGGCCACAAGGGCGAGACGGGCGAGACGGGCCCCAAGGCCCCCCGGCCACCCCAAACCACCCTCCCCAAGCCCCCACCCGCCCAAGAGGACAGCGCCCCCAAGGCCACCGACCCCCCCCACGCCACCCCCAGAGGGCCGGGCACGCGGCCCCCCGGGGACAAGCGCCCCAGGCCCCAGCCGGAGAGCCCACAAGGAGCCCACGCCCGGAGGCCAGGGAGGGGTACCCCGCCGATCCCCCCACCCTATGTGATGTAATTAATTATCGGGGCCCAGGTGTCTTCAAATGCTGCCAATTGGTTTTTCCTGCATGCAGACATTCTCTCCATGGAAACGTGTTCTGACAGTAGATTTTTGAATTGCGTTAAATTCAGATTTTCTTTGGACTTCCAGTTCAGGAGGATAGTTTTCTTTGCGATAGTAAGGATTGTGAGGAGCCGGTGGGATTGTTTTGTGTCCATGTTAAGGTTAGTGAGGTCACCAAGTAGGCAAAGGGAGGAGGAGGCCGGGATGGAGTGTTCTAGGTGCAGAGATAGGTCTTCACAGACCCTTCGCCAAAATGCGTTAACAGGTGTGCAGTGCCAAGTGGCATGTAAATAGTTATCTGGCAGTTTGTTTCTGCAGTGTGAGCATATGTTAGTATCACTGATACCCATCTGAAACAGTCTTTGTCCTGTATAGTGTGTTCTGTGAAGAATTTTGTATTGGATTAGCTGTAGGTTTGAGTTTTGGGTCATTCCAAAGGTGTTTTTGCAAATTTGCGACCAAAAGTGAGGGTCAGGGTTAATAAGTAAATATTTTTCCCATTTATGGGTTGGGAGTGAATGGGATGAATCATACTCAGATAATCTTATATAGATTTTGGAGAGTATTTTTTGTGGTGGGAGTTTTAGAAGGTTTATTATATTTGGCGGGACTCCGAGATCCAAATGTTTAGTTTTGAACCTGGTTTGAATTATAGATTTCAGCTGGAGGTATTCTAAATATTTGTTTTTGTCAATACCATGGTTATCTATTATTTGGGTAAATGGTATGAAGTGGTTACCTTGAATGTGCTCCAGATGTCTAATTCCCTTATCATACCAAGTTGTAAAGTTAATTTTTTTTTATTTTGTAGTATGTCAGGGTTGTTCCAGATGGGTGTGAGTCTGCATGGGACCAATGAGGACCTGTTTAATTTAAGAAGTTCCCACCATGCTGTCAGCGAAGAGCTAATGCTGATAATCTTGAAGCAGCAGTGATGTTTGATGATGGGACTGATGAATGGTAAATCCTGTACTAGGATGTCATTACATTGTGATTGTTCAATATCCAACCAGCCACAATCTTGTTGATTTTGCGTCATCCATTGTACGATATATTTTAGTCTATTGGCCAAAAAATAATTATAGAAATTGGGAAGCTCAAGTCCACCCCTATTTTTGGCCTTCTGTAATGTTTTTATGCTTATCCGCGGTGGTTTAGATTTCCATAAGAATTTAGTCATTGCGGAGTCTAATGATTTGAACCATGCCCTAGGAGGTTTATTGGGGATCATTGAGAAAATATAGTTGATTTTTGGTAGAATTGTCATTTTGATTGTAGCTACCCTTCCCATGAGTGATATAGGCAGAGAGCTCCAGCGAGTGAGGTCATCTTCTATTGTTTTAAGTAGGGGAGCGTGATTTAAGCGTATTAAATCAGATAGTTTGTCTGAGATGTTGATGCCCAGGTATTTGATGTTCCCGGATTTTAGTGGGATGGCTGCGCTGAAATGGAAGTTGTGAGCAATAGGAAGGGCTATTGATATGTTCCAATTTATAGAGTAGTCTGAGATAGATGAGAATTTGTCTATGAGTGATAATGTTGCAGGTAGAGAAGTGTGTGCGTTTTGGAGAAAAATTAATACGTCATCTGCATATAAGCTAATTTTATGGCTCATGTTTGCTGTTTGAATCCCTTTAATGTTCACATCCTGTCGAATTGCGGCTGCCAGTGGCTCAATAAATAAGGCAAATAATGAGGGAGAGAGTGGGCATCGTTGCCTGGTGCCCCTCCCAAGGTTGAAGTTTGGAGAGGTTTGGTCATTTGTTTTGATACATGCCCTAGGTGAATTGTATAGTATTTTAATCCAATTTATGAAGTTGTAACCAAATCCAAATTTTTGTAAGGTATTGAAGAGGAAGTTCCAGTTTACTCTATCAAACGCCTTTTCTGCATCCAATGAGACAATTACGGCTTCTGTATTTTTAATGTTGCAGTGGTCTATCAGATCAATTAGTCTCTGTGTGTTGTTAGTAGATTGACGGCCCTTGATAAATCCAGTTTGGTCTTGGTGTATTAAATGAGGTGTTACTTTTTCGATTCTACTTGCCAGTGCCTTGCAAATAATTTTCAGGTCGGCGTTTATGAGTGATATTGGGCGGTAGCTAGATGGGAGTATAGGGTCTTTGTCTGGCTTAAGGATGAGGTTTATATTTGCACAGTTTATGTTAGGGGAAAGTCTGGAGGTTTCTTTAACTTTGGTAACCATTCTATGGAAGGTTGGTGCAAGCATAGGCCAGAATGTTTTGTAGAATTCTGCTGGGAAGCCGTCTGGGCCTGGGGCTTTCCCATTGGGCATGTGTTCGAGGGCCTCCTGGAGATCTGTTATTGATAACGGTAATTCCAGCATTATATTTTGCTCATCAT
Source organism: Conger conger (assembly GCF_963514075.1). Lineage (NCBI taxonomy): Eukaryota > Metazoa > Chordata > Actinopteri > Anguilliformes > Congridae > Conger > Conger conger. The sequence goes on along the minus strand of NC_083763.1, from coordinate 47,292,137 downwards.
TAAGTTTTGCCAAATTGATAGTATTCAAAAATTCTTCTATGTCTATATTGGAAGGATTGATAATGGATGAGTACAATTTCTTATAGAATTCCCTAAATATATTATTGATTTCTTCTGGGTCATGGGTTGGTCTTCCAGTTGAGTCTGTAACTGAGGTGATCAATACTTTTTCTTTGTTTTGTTTCAACTGATTGGCTAAGAATTTACTTGATTTATTACTATGTTCAAAATTATTGAGGCGTAGTCTTTGTAGGTGAAATTGTATTTTCATATCTATTAGTTCTTGATATTTTATTTTAAGTTTCCTTAACTCGTCTAGTAGGTGTTCTTCTTGAGAGGTGGCGTGTGCCATCTCCAGGGCTTTAATTTTCTGTTCTAGTTCTAATTCAAGTGCTTGGTCCCTTTTTTTCTTGTATGACGAGTATGAGATTATTCTACCTCGCATGACAGCCTTTGCTGTCTCCCAGAGAACGCAGGGTGAGGTGCCGGGAATGTCATTGGTATGTAGAAATGTTGTCCATTCTTTTTCGAAAAATTTTATGAACTGTTGGTCTGTGAGTAATGATGTATTAAATCTCCATTGTCTAACTGTTGGTGTTTTCGTTTTTTCCGTGATTGTCATGTAACTGGTGCGTGATCACTAATCGTAATGGGGTGAATATGTGTTTCAGATATAGCCTTGGTGAATGAATTACTGGTTAGAAAGAAGTCTAGGTGGGAGTAAGAATGGTGGACCGGCGAGAAGAAGGTGTATTCTTTGAGCGTTGGGTGACAAGAACGCCATACATCGCACAGACCGAAATCTTCCATGTATTGCTTTATTGTTTCCGTGGATTGCCAGTGACGGTTATTAGCTGCTCTACTTTGTCGGTCAAGGTCAGGATAAAGAGTCAGGTTGAAGTCCCCACCCATTATAAGTGGTGTATCCGAGTGTCTAACTACTAACGTGAATAGGTGGTGGAAGAAGGATGGGTCATCAATGTTTGGACCATATATATTTGCAATACATATTTCTGTATTAGTTCTATGTATTGATATTTTGATTATTATGAATCTACCCTCTGGGTCTATGAGAGTGTCCTTACAAGCGAAACTAATTTTTTTGTTAATTAATATTGCTACTCCTCTTTGTTTGGAGTTAAAGTTAGCTAAGTAAACATGGGGGAATTGTGATGATTTAAGTGTATGCTGTTCTGTTTTGGGGATGTGAGTTTCCTGTAATAAGACGATGTCTGCTTGTAATGTTGTTAAATATTGTGAAATTTGACGTTGTTTTAAAAGTGAGCCGGTTCCTCGCACATTCCAAGTGACAAAGCGCAGTGAGTTCATACTAGACATAATTCTTTAATTAAATCTGTAAGCGGTGTGCGCGTGTGTGTGCGTGAATGCGCGCGCGTGCCTACATGTGTGAGTGTGTGCATCGAGTGCTTTCTAAGCAGAGTATTATTGAATTTTCCTGTAAGTACGTTACAGCAACAAAAATAATGACAGCAACAAAGATAATGACAGTAAGAATAACAATTACAAAAATAACATTGAGGTAACACAGATCCTAATGATAGGGGATCATTCGGAGGGGGTGCGTATTCCATCATTCTCAAGCTATTGAGCTGTGCGAACTAAGCATGCGTGATTTAAACAAGCGTGAAGCATACCTGGCTTAGCCTACATCCGGTCCGAAGGCCACCATACTTACCTCAGTAGAGCCACGGAGTGACTCTCTCATCGCGATATAATTGCCCATTCACATATAGCTTGTCAACCTTGATGACCGCGCGGGATCCTTCGGAGATTAGCTTTTTTCTAATGGGAAATAATACTCTCCTATGTTCCAGAATTTCTTTCGGGAATTGGTCGTTCATTGGTCGTTCCTTTTAGCTCCCTGCCTCTGGATTTCGCCAGCTCCTTTTGCTTATAATGCTCAAATTTCGCCACTATTGGCCTCGGCCGTTGACCTTCTTGCTTCTTCCCTCCGAGGCGATGAACCCCGTGAAAGCTGATATTGCTGACAATGTCGATAGGGAGTTTGAGTTGTTTTTGCATGAACTCTTTGACTGTTGTTTCCGCGTCCTCTTCGGTGTACTCTGGAATTCCGAAGAAGACCAGATTCTCCCTCATACTGCGCGTTTGACAGTCTAGTATGGATTCCTTGATATGTTTATTTTCTCCAGCGATACTCGTCATTCCCTCAGATAGGGTCTTGACGGTATCCCGGAGAGACTTATTTTCGGCCGATAGCACTTCTACCTGGTGTTGGCTGAACTCGAAGGACTCTCGCAGTGCTTTAAATTCTTGGTGGAGGATTTCCACCAGAGCTAGTCGGGCATCCAAGCTGGACAGCTTTTTGTCAATTGAGCATAGAATTTCTTCATGCTCTTTTGCTGGCGAGGAGTCGGTGTTGGACGAGCATGCGGAACGGGATCTCTTCGAGGCGGGGGTCTCCGATTTGTTAAGTCTCCCCATGACGAGACACTGAAAACACTCGTTGATGTACTCTTGAAGGCTTCCAACTGTTTCCTCGTCCAGAATGTAATAGCAGTTGTTCGAATTGTCGGAGAATTAATGCCGGTGAGTTTTATAAGCTATAGCTAGGTTTTTTATTGGTTTGTTGGTTTTGTTATTTTTTTAAGATCAGATCGAAGCCGCCATGTTAGATTACACGCTTGCTTACACGCTCGCTTCCTGCTTCCTGCTACACGCACATCCTGCTCCTACACTCCTACAATCTGGCCTTTGATGTTAACCCTAAAAATGGGTCACCCATCTGTAATTTGGAGCCACGCCTCCCCAGGAAACGCAGGGGGGTTGAGGCACATGGCTTTCACTGGGGCAGAGCTCCACACAGTTTCTCCTGGTTGGTTATGATGTCCAGGGTTTGCTGTTGCAGAAATAAAACCATTGCACCAGTCGCACTGAAACAATCAGAATAATACCAAACATGAATATTATCTAAACTGACTTTGTCATGAAACATCAAGTGCTGTACACATCATTTAGTGACTGAGTAAAGAGGGAGAGAGCAATAAAGGGGGGTTCGAAGGGAATAATGGGCCCAACAGGCCGTGCCCTCTGAAACCTTCCCGTGCCGCAAAGGATGTTGCCCCGTCGTAACGAGTTTTACGGCTGGAGGCCTGAGTCTTCCCCCACAGGCTCCTGCCCGTATGGGTGCGGAGATAGTGGGGGTTAATGGTGCATGCTCCTGGGTTAAATTACTTTACAGCCACATATTCCACAATACCAGAGGAAGCCAGCAAGCTGACCAGCCCTGAGTGATATAGAATGCCAGAATAATAATTTAATAATTAATAATAATTAATAATTTCCGCCTTACATCAGCTTGCTGACTTTCCCCTCTCGGAGCATGCATTGTTAGCCCCCACCTTTTGGCACACATGCCTGTGGGGGAGAGCTAGAGAAGGATTCCTGGAGGAGCCTTCCTGGGCCCCCTGGGGAGCCCCCCTTCTCTCACATTCCTTACAGGGTTTGAGCACAGGAATACTGGAGATGGCATAAAGATGTTTCATGATAATCCCAGGTCAGAATATAGTAATGTTTGGTGTTATTCTGATTGGTTCAGTGCGACTGGTGTAATGGTCTAGTTTTTTTAACAGTCTACCTTTGATATCATAACCATTCAGGAGCCAAGGGGAAACTGGGCAAAATCTGTCTCTGTAGAAGCCATTTGTTTTTGTAAAAGCAAGGGAGACAGACCAATCTGGGAAGATCGTATTCGACTTCCCACACAGCATATTGTACGTATATGTAAGTATCAGGAAGATCGCATTTGACTTCCCACACAGCACATTCTATGTATGTGTAGCAGCGGAAGATCGCATTCGACTTCCCACACAACATGTCGTGTGTATGTATGTATCAGGGAAACTGTAATCGGCTTCCCACACACTGCATGTTCTACTCGTTTGTGTGTAGACAACGCAGGCTAGGTATGATGATTTACTCTATCTCTATTCTTAATTTGTGTATTCTGTAATTGACTATTGGAATTCTAAAGCTAATAACCTACCTGCCTGCGAATAAACTATTTTGTATGTAACTTGCGTGATCTCCATGACTCTAATTCATCTTGTACATTTTTCAGCCTAAATTACGACTGAATACTCCGGGGAATGGTATTGACCAGAGACCGACTGATCAGTGGCTTTGTATTATTTGTGGTATTTCCAAGCTGAGAGGCCTCCAAGTTCGGCCCAAAGGATTGGTGGTGCATGGCTCTTGTAATTTGATGCGAAGGGAACCCATGGGCATTCTGACGCTGGTTCCTGTCAAGTTAACTCAAAGGAGCCCATTTAAATGCACACCAACCTGGGCTTGCAACTATCATGTCAGTACAGTGCATGTATTGTGTTGGCTAGACCCTCAGCCTCTGAGTTCTCTGCCAAACTGTGATTTCAGCAATAAATGCTAATCCCGGGAGCATATATTGAGTAATGGTGGCACAGGTAAGAGTCGAGTGTAATCACTCCCGAGGTTCGCGTATGTTTCAAACCCAAATTTCAAAATTATATCTGAAATGGAGTCAGATAACGAAGGTAGATGTATTGACCCGACTGTGGAGATTCTTGGTCAGCCCAGACCAGTAAAGAGCGGAAGGCAGAGTGGTACTACTGTCTTTGTAACGTGGTTTATTCATTAGCTGATCTAGACTCTCTGCACATGACTATTTAGCCCTACTAATATTCTTCCAGCTACACCAGAAGAACAAGCATGCAAACCCCTTCGGCCCTCGCTACATTCCTTCTACGTGAGTAGAAGTGGGCACAAATTAATGCTTTGCACAAATTACAGTTAATGCCATCTGAGCTGCATTTTGTGAGCAAATTAAAATTTTCCCACAATACCACTCCTTCCATGGTTACTGTAACCTCACAGACAGGCTCATAAAACTTTTGATTTCCCATCCTCTGTGCTCTGTCTGGCACCAGCATAAACAAAAAACGTATAGCTAAATCACGGATATGTTAGTTTAGTTTATTAGGCTAGTCATAAACACCATGTGAAATATCAGAATGGATAAGAAATGTGATCTAAGTGACTTTGACCGTGGAATTATTGTTGGTGCCACAGTGGTTTTAGTATCTCAGAAACTGCTGGTCTCCTGGGATTTTCATGCACAACAGTTTTTAGAGTTTGCAGAGAATGGTGCGAAAAATAAGGAAAGGCACACAGAAAACCCCCTGGCCATGTAGGGCCTGAGCATCCTGACCGAGTCGGCTAGAGGCCTCCACTAAGGAGAACCACAGGGTGCTTCTCACTGATGACTCTCTGATGACTCAGTGTCATCCTCACTGAGGCGAACAGATCTGCATTGGCCTTGCTGAACCTGTACCAGATCCATTGCACCACCTCTGGGTCAAGTCTCCATTCCCCCGGGGAACGCGTCTGGCAGAACAGAAAGTCTGAGGCACCTGGGAAGACCAAAGTTATAAAGAAGTAAGAGACTGTTATGTTCAGGAACATTATCATGTGCAGGCAGGAGCTGGATTACATTACAGAACACACAGACAGTAGGCTAGCAGCAGCCAGTCTCACTGGGCAAGCATTCAATTTGTGTAAATGTGTTGGATAAAGTAAAGTGAGGGTGGCCAAAAAGACACCAGCTAGGTCAGCGTACATAAACAGAAAACGTATAGCTAAATCACCGGCTATGTTAGTTTATTAGGCTAGTCATGAACACCATGTCAAATATCAGAATGGAGAAAAAATGTGATCTAAGTGACTTTGTTTATTATTTCATTAGTTTTGGTGCCAGACAGAGTGGTTTCAGTATCTCAGAAACTGCTGGCCTTTTCATACACAACAGTTTCTACAGTTTGCAGAGAATGGCACGAAAAATTCAAAAAACATACAGTGAGCTGCAGTTCTGCAGGCATAGGCGCATTGTTAATGAGAGACGTTAGAGGAGAATGGCCAGACTGGTCGAGGCTGGCAGGGAGGTGACAGTGAAAATGTGTTATGTAAATAAGCTTGACTTGACTTGACTTGACACTTGCATATGTGCACACGCACCTGCCTTAAGGTTGCACCATAGTTACATTCCAAGGAACAAGAACCTGTCTGCCTGCCCTCTCTTTAATTCATAGTAAACTGCACAGTGTTATTCCAAAGCAAATGGTAAATGGCAGGCATTTATATTGTCGTGAGCCACGGACCCCTTGCCGAGCTCAGACCTCACGTTCCCACGAGCAGTACCCCACGAGGAGGTGTCTCGGGGACAAACTCAAGTACTCCGAACGTCCTGGAGCCCTGGTAAGTTCTACTGAACTTTCAGCCCAGTCTCGAAGTGAAGGGTGTGATGCAAATCTGGTATTCGATGTCCTGTATTCAATGTATTCCTCTAAAGAATCTTTATCACATATGATTATAGTAAGATATACTTTATTATAATCAATCAAAAGAATAGAGTTATACAGATTACAGTGTACATTTCATCTTTTGCAGTTTGCTGATCACATGCAAGTTACATATACCCCTTTAGCTCTTTCTAATTTACCTTTCCACCTATGATGTTTAAAAATCAAGGTACACCCCTCAAATATCCATCCTCCTCTTTGGCCTTTACCTTATCTTATGGCTCCCCCTTCACGGAGATAAAAGCTACTGAACTTCCATTAATACAATGGGTACGAACACCCCTAAAGTCTACTACTTATTTATATCGTATATAGTATCTTAATGAGAAATAAAAGACATAAAAATAAAAGGAAACTTATAATGTATTACTTCTATGTATTACTTTTCCTACTTCTACAAGTAATATAGATTATAATTACCACCCATGTCCTAAATATAGCCATCTCGTTTTCTGCGGGATTTGATCCCTCCTCCTTGCTGTTGATGAGCTCTTTGAACAGCTGCATTGGTTTGGGAATCTGGGGCAGCTATCCAGACTTTCGAAAGGCGTGACTTTGCACTTCGTACTTCTCCTGCCAGTTGTATGGGATGTGCACTGGTATGTCTTCGAACACGTCGGGGGTTTTGCAGTGCTGCCGCAGCATATGCCTCTCCTCACTGACACCGAGGTTAGGGGGGGAGGCTTCAGGTTCTTGCGTGGGTCCAGCAGGAAGGTGTTCTGTAGCGCGGAGGAACCCCGCGTCCCGTCTGTTGGCCTCCAGGTGCAGTTCACGGCTCCAAGCATGTCGTAAAAGCCCTTTAACTCTTTCACCAGCTTTTCTGTATGATGAGGGATGCACATGAACACCTCTTCGACATCAGTCCCGCTGCCACAACTCTTGGGCTGAGTCCGCACCGCGTACATCACTCCGTTCTCCATATCCAGATCCTGGAGTGGCGTGCAGAGGGAGCGCGCCACTCCAGCTTGACTACAGCTGTCCTGCGTTGCTCTCTCTTCAACAGCTCGTAGATATCTTCTGAAGCCAAATTCTAAGATCCCATCCTAAGGTCTAAAAGCTTATTCCTTTTATATCTTTTTTGCATACAAATGTTTACCTTTTTGATAAGAAATGTCCCCAATATATCAAGCGGGAAGACATTTATCTCTTATGCAACTTGTTTTTTAGTGACCATATTCATCACTTCTGTTTTTCCCACTGTCATTTTCTCATACCTCAAAAGAAATTTCCCCAATACTTTATCTCATGTGCCCCTCCGGTTTGGGAATTTCCACCATCTTAATATACGAGTGGAAAAACACTAGCTCTTATGTAATTTTTAATGAACCTATTCATCACTGGTGTCTGTTTCAATTTCATAGTCTCTCCTTGACTTCCTCCAAACTTTGATCTCATGCAAGCCAGAAGTTAAAGCCTGCCACCATCTCAATACACTCTTCAGGTGCCCCTTTTTGTGGCGCCTTAAGGGATCTACAAAGGACATCCAGCTAATAGCTGAGTGTAATTCATCATTTAACTCCTCCACTGTTTGTCCTTTGAATCTATCCGATAAATTATTTGTGCTATAATCAGGAAGGCCCTTAAAGCCTCTTAATATTCTTTCGGTATTGACATCCTTTCCATTTTCCTTATTTTTTTTCTTTAGCCAGGCATTGTGCCCCTCCCCTGTAGGGTTGGGGTATTCTCAGTCAGAACTTTAACCTTGCTCCTTAAAACCCTAAATCTAAGTCCCCCGACTTCAGACTCCTCTACTGACAAGTATGGCTGCTCATTATCTGTGAACCACATATTTTTCTTCTTACGGGCGTTCTTACTACCACCTCAATGGCGTGTGCGAGGGGTTAACAATGCATTCCTTCTTAACCCATCCCACGTCAATCTCTCATCAGGGGGGCCTAGGGCCGGGTCCTCGACAATATAGCGCCTTTATCCAAAGCGCTGTACAATTGATGCTGACCAGCACGTCAGGAGCATTTGGGGGTTAGGTGTCTTGCTCAGGGACACTTCGACACCAGCAACCCTCCGACTGCCAGACGACTGCTCTTACTGCCTGAGCCATGTCGCCCCCTAGCATTACAAACATTGCCAAACATTGCCAAAGCATTGCCAAAGCATTGCCAAAGCATTATAAACATTGAAAATGTTCTCGCTTTGTACCACTCACACCAACATATTGGGGGAGGGACAAAACAGATAAATGACTTCACATTACATCACAGTCACAGTGGGTCACTTCCATAATCCATCAATATAATCAGAAGAAGACTATCAGCAGACACAAAGACCATACGCAATATGATCTTATGTGTAATACACACACAGAAATTCAGTCCATCATGTGGTGTGTAGGCAGGCATGCACATATACACTCAGTGTTGTTTTATCCATTGTAGACAGGTATGCACATGAACACTCACACTCACCATGTTCTGTGTTATCCACTGTTATTTAATAATTATGATACATTTTTGAGAAATGTATTTCATAGCAAGTGATGAAAACTGCTAAATTGTTTTGCGTTTAAGTTCAAAACAATAGTCAACAGCAATAGTCATGAAAACCTTTAATGTTCAATAAAAATTTTTTTGGAGATAAACATGATCTGTGTCTTCATAATAGTGGCTTTCTTCCATTAATCATAACTTTTCCACAAGAAAGGAATGGCACTTTAATTGTTAAATGTGATCTAGCCAAGGTAATTAACAGCATTAACCATACACTCACTGAGCAATTTTTGTTGCTCTTCTGCATACCACTTTTGTAATGTGTGGTTATTTGTGTTACTGTCACCTTCCTGTTAGCTTTGACCGGTCTGGCCCTTCTCCACTGTCCACTCTCATTAGCACAATACATTTTCCCTCTGAACTACTGCTCACTGAATGTTTTTTGTTTTCTGCACCATTCTCTGCAAACTCTAGAGACTGTGTGTGAAAATCCCAGGAGATCAGCAGTGTCTAAGATATTCAAACCACCCTGCCTGGCACCGACAATCATTCCATGGCACGGGTGTCACCAAGGTTTGAATACACTTGGGGCTGAGCCAAAGTCAATTGGGGCTGAGCTGGGAAGGGCATTTGAACTTTTATCAGTCTGTATGTATATATCTATATCATAAACAAGGAGCCTGATGACAGTAGATTATATAACCATTTAAGCAGCAGGTCTTTTGTTCATCTCACAATTCTCCAAATTATGTTACCAACTCCCAAAGTGTCATTTATCCTTTTAATGGGGCAACATTGGCTCAGGTGGAAAGAGCAGACGTCTGGCAGTTGGTGAGTGGCCAGTTCGATGCCGTTCTGGGTGTGTCGAAGTGTCCCTGAGCAAGACAGCTAACCCCATGAATGCTCCTGACAAGCTCGTTAGTGCCTTTAATGGCAGCCAGTTGCTGTTGGGGTGTGGGTGCATGTATGAATGGGTGAATGAGAAGCATCATAAAAGCATGCTATATAAATGGCAGCCATTGCCAACTCATGTCATCTATGCATACATCAAATAATAACACGTAATAGTTCACTTCTCATATTCACGAAACAATCTTATAAATTGTGTTGTTTTTAAGAATTGAAGGAATATTTGATATAAGTTGATATATTCAAAAACAAAATGATAACTTTGTTTTTGCGAGATAAGGATTTTAAGGAGGGGAAATCATTTGAGAAGTGTGCATAATGCAATAGGTGCATAGTGCATTCACAGCCACCTCTTGGGTGGATAAAAACCTATTTAAGATATTTTTACCACATTGTTTTTCTTAACCAATTGTTTTAACAACCATAGCACCCATGGAGGCATACATCGTAAATAGAAAACCATCAATTAAGTATTTGTTCCTGCATGATATTCAAATAAAACACACTGTCATATAGTAAAACCTGTCCAAACTGATGTGAAACAAAGTTAGTTAGTTGGTTAGGGCAAATGATCTCTGAACCTTATCTTCTCTGCAGAAAAGCTATTTGAGAAAATTAAAAAAATACCAAAAACATGTGAAACCATTTGGAATTATACCATTTGCTGACTTTTGCGCAGTTAATGATTGGTATAATTTCTTCTGTTGGGTCAGTGTAGACAGTTTATGTGGATTTATACACTTGGCACATATACAACACTAGTTTAATGTTCGGCCATGTTTTTTGTTTATGTTTGGTGTCGTTCACCTGGAACACTTGCAGGTCGGAAGTTGGAACTTTCAACCGGGAAATTATGACCTCCAATGGTAAATAGAACGCAGCATAACTGGAGTTGAGTCTGCTTGAATCGTGGAGATGTGTGTGGACGACGTCAGTCAGTTATGTTTTTATCAGTCAGTCAGGAAGTTAGCAAACAACTCTGCACACGGCGAGAACACTCAAAAAGAGTTGGGGCTTGTCAAAAAAGATTCCTGACTGAAGCCCCGGAAGCCCGATGCTGGTGACGCCGCTGTTCCACGGTCAAAATCACTTAGATCACATTTCTTCCCATTCTGATATTTGTTCTGAAAAACAGCTGAACCTCTTGACCATGTCTGCATGCTTTTACGCAGAGCTTTTATGCCACATGATTGTCTGATTGAATATTTGCATTACGCTGGTGTACAGGACTACCTAATAAAGGGCTCAGTCAGTGTATATTACAATTTCCTTCCCAAGTTAGATATCAGTGGACTCAGCTGAATATCATTGTGTTTTTGATGCTACAGGTTACCAGAAGACACATGGGGGCTTCAGAGCCATGTTCAAGAACCAGTCATCTAACCTTTCAAGCAGTGGCTGCCATAATTGTGGGGAAATGCAGAGTATGCTAGAAAAGCCAACTGGGGAACAGAATTTGCTGGAGAGTCAGCCAGAGTCACACAGGGAGCAGCAGTTCAGATATATGTGACCGTGGGTGCACACTCTGGTTGCTTCTATATTAGCTCTATTGTCTGTTTGATGTTTTCAGCGAATAATTTAACCACATATTGTTTGATTACAAATCCAAATCAAGAAAAAAGATCTATTTGACCCAAAAATGATGGACCACATTCTAACTCTGTCTTTATAAAATACATTTATTTTCTTTTGAGCAGCACAATCAGGTCTAACAAAGATTGATGCCAAGGAATTAATTTAGCGGAGGAGTAGAATATTCTCTCCACGTTAATATTTTCCCTGAAGCCAAAATTGTTTTTCAGTTCTGCTACCTGTTAGTGCATTTTTAGGTCAAATATTTATCTCTTTTACAAAGTGACTGTTATTTTCTGGGTAGTGTGAACTTGGCACATGCCATTCAGATTGGCATACACAATTCTGGTGCATGATTGGACAGCTTTTGGGTGGTACAACATCAAAAACTTTCGCAATAACAGCTATCATTTCCCACCATTAGTATTTGCATTCACACACAATTCACGCATTTTAAATTTTAAAATTTAAATCACTCAATCCAAAATGGATCACATACAGAATATTTATTAGAAATAGCCACTTTGCGCATGTTGGACAATAAAGCTTATGTCAATAATTCTATTATTTCTTAGTTTAAAGGACTTTTTGTGGATATTTATAAATAATTTACCAATTCTGGAGCGCACTGTATGTAGTTCCTGGAACTCTTCCAACAGTTATTTTTCATTATTAAAAAATGTGATTCCGTTGAATAGTTATTAAAGCACACTGCTTTACACATGTTGGAAAATGTTTGTTTACAGCATTTTTGTGCATATTTATCAAGGGTGCCAATAATTCTTGAGCCCACTGTATCTCCCCTACTTATGTTTTGAAAGAGGGTACCTACCAAGTTGTTGGAAAAGGTCTGCTATGTTACTTGCCCATGCAGCTCCTATTGGGAAATTTATTTTTCCATTCTATCCTTAGGCATACTGATTCATCTATTCCATATTGGTAGGTTTCTGAGCAGGGATTGCTCATTTCAGGTCATGTCACAACTTAATTGGGTTCAAGTAAAGATTTTGACTTCATCTATGTTTTGTATATGTGCTCTCCAACATGTACAAGCCTCTCTGACTAGTAACAGTACTGCAATTGATAAGTATAGGTGTTTTCCTTATCCTTGCAAAATCAATTACTGTATAACTTCTGTCCAGCAAAGAACCAACGAAGTGAATGTGACCCAATTTTGTATAGTGTGAACATCTAAATACATTCTCAAAATATGTTATCATTATTATTCAGTAAGCTTATAAATAAGGAGCCAGCCTGCTTTTGATTAAAAAATAGCATGTGAAATTGTGGAATGTGTTTGATGGGGGTGGGGTATTTGACAAAGATTTCAATCAATGGACCTCAATGAATATATTTAAATACAAGATGTTATTACTGTCATTACTGAACTTATTTTTCATGATCTTCTCAACCCGGAGAGCACAAAGAGAGGGGGATGGTGACAGGCAGAGGGGAAGTGCAAACACCTTTTTTCAGGATAAAAAAAGTTGTTTAGTTTAGTAAGCAAAATTCTGTATTTGGAAAATAAGGAGTAATTCTACCTCTTGGAAAACTGACATTTTGAGATGCAAAAATATAATCATGAGAATTGAATAGAGGATAAGGACCAATTCAAACAAACTCATTAATGAAGTCAGTCGCCCCTCATGCCAACAGTTGTTCACAGACACAAACACCTTGAGCTTGAATTTATCCACAAAAGATCAACTTTAAATCAGAATAAAAAATGTTATGTCAATATGTATGATATTAGCCTTACCTTCTAGGAATACAATGGCTGGGAAAATAATATCACATAATGCAAATACTCAAATGCTATGAGGAATTTTAACCTTTGTCAGAACGGAGGCATATCCAGGGTAAAGAAAGATTTTTAAAGGCACATTACTTCAATCACAATTTATTTTGAAAAGCAACTTACCATTTGCAAAACCACATGATTATAATGTCAAAGAGGCAAATATCCTCAAAACCTTACACAGTACACAGTACCAACACCCTTACTGAATTATAGAAGGTATAAGCAACACTACAAGTTATAAGCAACTACAGTATACATTATCATGTAAACGAAACATGGTTCCAGATGAAGATACAGTCTATGCATAATGTATCTTGCTGCCAAAAAATCCTCCCAAGCATATTTACATATTAATTTCAGAGACTCTTATCCATAGTGACTTACACTCTTGGAGAAACATATGTGCATACTTTATTAATATGAGCAATAGTGTAAGCCTTGGCTAACAGCATTCCCAGAGCAGAAACATCACTAAATTACCTATGTAAGTCAAGAACAAAAGCATAAATTTTAACCGGAGACCATAAAATACCATAACCTGGATTAGGACAAAAGGTAGCGGCGTTACTGGGTAGAGATGGGAGGGGGACCGAAATGCAGTCAAGGTGCATGTTCAGTCTGTGCCAAAAGATAGTTCATGCAGACATACATTAGATAGTGATGCTGTTTTCCATCCCTTCAGGGTGCAAGTACTCATAGGGGAACTCTTGGCAGGCAGACCTCTTCCTGATTTTCTCTCCAATTCCCTTCAGTGTGCTTTTGAACTCCATGAGGGGATCTCTCATATGGCTTTCATAAGCAACTTCCTCAGGGTACTCTCCAAGTGGCACCTGTAGGGAAAGAACCTTGCGTTCCGCCTTTCTCTCTCTCTCTTTCTGTCATTCACACCCTAATTCTTTCTATTTGTCTATTTACTAAAACTACTAATGCTAGATCAGGATTGGGTAGAACTAACAAACTACGTTTAACTTACGTTTCTCGTGCATGTCATTTATTAATTTACTAATGCCAGGGCAGGATAGGTTTATTACTAACGATTACTAATTACCTTGTTAAACTTGTCATCCATCGCACCTGTTTTTAATTTCCTTGCTGCTCTCTAACCAATTGTCTACACCTGTCTACACCTGCATTTATAGCCCAGTTGCACTACTGTTCTTCGCGAAATTGTCTGCCTCTTGTACGTCAAAGCAACTCTTGAGCATTATAGATTACACGTTACGATCCAAGCCTGTTTACCGACCATTGATTTATTGATTTCTGTTTCGTTGACCATCGTTTGTTTTTGACCACGTCCTCGCCTACCGTTTTTGTACCTTTGCCTCGCTGATTGTTTTATGGTTTCGACTTCCGCATCGCCCTCGACTACGACCCTGCCTGCCGTCCGCCTGTACTTCAGCCCCGCTGACAGCTCTCCTGCTACCGGACCTCCCTGCATGTCTACCGACTACGAGTTTGCCTCTTCCCTCGGCACCGTGCTTTTTGTTTGTTTACTGTTTTTTTGGCTGGATCTACGTGTATGGACTTTGCTTGTTTTGACTACGCTCCTGGGATTCGTCCCGAATAAAGCCCTGACGGGACTTTATCTAACCATTGTTTCTGAGTCGTGCATTTTGGGTCCTAACCCCACGCACCTGTCTCACTTTTATTCATTTCAGTTTCTGTTGCGCCTACTTCTGGAGACATTCAGCAGCATGTCCCCTGCAAAACTGGAGTGGACAGTTCATGCATGCCCCCTGCAAAACTGGAGTGGACCGTTTTGAATAGCTGTCTAGATCTGTCCTATGGAGCAGATTACATTTTCATCACCAGCACACCAGATGCCACCCTAGCAGTCTTGGACTCCCTTCCACTCTCACTGATGGCACCAGGGCCTTCCGTCGATGCACTGTCTGCCCTCATTTCTGTGACTGCTGAGCCCTCCATGTCACTGCCTGAACTTATCCTTGTCAATGCACCAGACCCACAACTTCCACCAGCTGCACCAGCCTCAGCCCCAGAGAAGACAACCCCTCAACCCTTGTCTGTCCAGGAGCTTGTCCCAAGCTGTAAGGCCACAGCAACATCAACTCCTGCTCCTCTTCCAGAGCCCAGTAGACCACCATTGAGGGCCCCATGTGGAATCAAGTGTCGGCGGCAATGCTCTGCCAAATTTTCAGAGGACCACCGACGGAAGATATGGCGGGATTTCTGGGACCTTACATACAAAGAAAAGAGAGCCTTTGTATTTCATTGTGTCAGCCAGGTCCCAAGGGCAAAGGTCTGTGCAAACCCAAGTAGGTGAAGCAGGTCTTTCATCTACAGGTTGAAAGATGCAGGCGGAAGCCCACAGCAAGTATGAAAACTCTTCTTCCTTTCTACAATAGGCTATCATCCAACAAATGATAGCATAGTCCTGTCAGTGATGGGCAAAGAACTAACATCAGCCCTAGCCCCACCTGCCGACCAGAGAGAGAGACATGAGCCGGCAAACAAGCTCAACCTGGCACCCTTGTATGCTCATATCGAATCTTTCAATCCAACCATCATTTGGTTCTAAGTTTCCATTCTATCCAGGAAAATGTATGCAGTGTTTATTCATAATTTTCGAAAAGACCTTCACACATCAAAGTTTATTCCTGTATATATGATAATAATGCAAATACTGCAAGTAAAATCCCAAGAAATACTATTTCCTACTATGTTTTCAGCAGACTGGCTTTCAACATTAAGATGCTAAATTAGTGCCTCATATCCAAACAGAAGAACATGTTTTTTATGCATTAAAACATCAAAACACTCTCATTGTTAATACTGATGTCTGTCAGAGAGAGTGTGTGAATCAATCATGCGACTGCCTGTGTGGTACTAGTATGAGTATGAAATACAGAAAAAACTTATCGATCTATCATTTTCATATGATGTTGATAAATGTGATTTTATCATAGTGAGTCCAATAGGGTCAATATTGCAAGTTGTCATTGTTATCATAACATTGTGCTTCTAAAATAGAAGTTAAGGTCTTTTGCCTTGGTATGACCGATTGTCATTTTGTGGGCAATGCCAAGGCAGAATACAGTAACTTCCAAAAAAGGGTCAAAGGTCAAATTTTGAGTTCAAAATTTTTTTTGTAGATAGATTAATACAGGTATACACTACAAAATGTGAAAATGACAATATTATACCTATAACTCAATTGTCAGGACATTATCAGGACATACCTATAACTCAATTGTCAGGATAACTTGTCATTTTTCTCAGTTTCACACTCTGGAGAGTGAAGGTATTTTGCCTTAGTAGGGCAGAGTTGCCTAAAGAGGTGTAAAGATTTTATGTTAGAGCATTTTTTTGATCGGCACCCCTGTTTGGCAATGCACAAAAATAATTACAAAAATAAACAATATGATTATTGAGAAAAAAATCGAAATGCTGAACATCTGAAAAATACTCAACTTTATCAATGTTTCAATAGAACCAATCAAAGTTTTTGCCCATTCCTCTATACAGGGCGCATCTCCTTTTATGCATCATGTTTTGTGTCTCTTTTAATTCCAGTGGCACTTGTTAAAATCAATTTAAAAATGGATTCCACCAAGCATAAGGCAATTTTGGTTGCAAATCTGGTTGTTTCTACCACAAGGCTGAGACTTGAGATGGACTTTCCAGCAAAGCATACAACAAAATGTCCTACCCTTACCAACAAGGGATAATGTGTCATATTCAGGTGATGGACAGTTAAGGAATATCACTGGGTTCACATAGCAGAATGAATATAAACTTAGTGACCACTTTATTAGGTAGATCTATACACCAGCTTTTTCATGCGAATATGTAATTAGCCAATCATGTGGCAGCAACTAAATAGATAACAGCATGCAGATGTGGTCCAGACGTTTAGCTGTTTTTCAGACCTAATGTCAGAACGGGGAACAAATGTGACTTTGACCATGGAATGATTGTTCCAGGTTTGAGTATCGCAGAATTGGCTGATCTCCTGGGATTTTCACACACACTATTCTCTAGGGTTTGCAAAGAATGGTGCAAAAAACAAAAACTTATGCCTTGTTATTGAGAGACATCTAATAAATACCTAATAAAGTGTTCACTGAGCATACGGACAGACTGGCTAACGGAGCGAAAGGGGCTCTGGTTAAAACTATCTTAAAATAATAGTCCAAAAGCTGGCCCATTGGCAGGATTGCATGCCCGATATGCCTGATCCTGTCGTAATGTATTTGTTTTTGGAGAGTGTGCAGTGTGGATACTCTGGGGAAGAAGATTTATTTGTGCTTTAAGTGGGTAGCTGATATAGGTTCACATTTATAAAACCCATATTATAAGCAAGGTAAGATGGATCAGCACTCTAGCTGATTCGGCAAAAAGTTCTCGCTGACTGAGGTTTTTTGGGGTATTTCACCCTCTCTCCTTAAAAGGCAAAATGCTAAAAATAATCCTAAACATTTATTTTGATAGGCTAGTAGCTAGCTGAACTTTCCCACGGTAGGGTCGTTGAAGTGAATGCACGCGCCAGACTGACAGCCCGTGCAGCAGTTGCTAGGTGATAAGGTAAACTTTGATATTTCTGCTACCAATTAAAAAGAAGTATAAGCATATGGCCAATCGTCTGTGTTTTACTCATTTTTACCTGTTTACAGACACAGGATTGGATGTCTAAATGTAAAGAGGAAAAAACAGAATAGCAGTAGAAGAATCCTGTTTTAGTAGTACAAAAAACTGGGACAATTTGTGTCCCGGGAAAGAATAGTGATTTTCCGGGCAGTCACTCAAAAAAGAGAACAATCCTGGGAAAACCAGAACGTGTGGCAACTGTAGTCTTAGCAGACTATCATGAGAGACAAATTAGACTTATTTCTTGAAAATAATCATATCTATGGGATAGTTAACATGTTTTTTGCAAGGGAAGCTCATGCCTAACAAACTTTTTGTCATTCTTTGAGGAAGCTACCATGGGCCAGATTTATGTACATGAAACTTGCAGCACAAAATGCAGCCTGACGAGTGTATGTTGGTCTGTCTGCCTGAAATTAACGTCTGATTTACGAAGGCTACATTACATTACATTACATTATTGGCATTTGGCAGACGCTCTTATCCAGAGCGACGTACAACAAAGTGCATACCCATAACCAGGGATAAGTTCGCTGAAAGACCCTAGAGGGAAGTACAATTTCAACTGCTACGAGGGCCAATTTTTTTTTTTTTTTTGAACAAAGAAACAAACAAACAGAGCAAAAGTGACCAAAGTTAACTATCCAATTAGTTAACTATCCAAAACAATCCTACATCTCATTATGCAATCAGCATGTGGGACTGCCAACGAACCGCATTTTGCGAAAGAGCCAGATCTTATACAGCACAGTTAAAACTGTTTCAGGCACCAGAACAATGAACCCAATAGCGAGACCAGAGAAGTTCTTTATTAACCTTATCGCAGATCAGACAGGTAGGGGTCGAGAACCAGCTAAGAGGAATGGTGCAGAATAGGCAGATCGTAATTGATATATCAGGCAATGGTTCAGTATCCAGGTAACAACACAGGTAATCCAGAGAATGGTTATGGTCACAGGCAGAAGGTCGAAAACAAACAGGTAGTCCAAACAGGCAAAGTACAACATTGAAAACCAAAAGCGTTAACTGCAAACCAAAAGGAGTCCAAAAACAGCAGGTCAAATCAGAAGAGAAGGGTAATCCAAAAAATAGGAGTCGCAAAAAAACAGGTCGGAACACAGGCGATCAGACAGAAATAAATGCTGGAGAGCATGGCTATGTAAGACGGAAATTATTATATTATTATGTATTATTATTATATCTGGCATTATCACTCAGGACTGGTCAGCTTGCTGGCTTCCTCTGGTATTGTGGCAAAATGTGGCTGTAAAGTAATTTAACCCAGGAGCATGCACCATTAAACCCCACTATCTCCGCACCCATACGGGCAGGAGCCTGTGGGGGAAGACTCAGGCCTCCAGCCGTAAAACTCGTTACGAAGGGGCAACATCCTTTACGGCACGGGAAGGTTTCAGAGGGCACGGCCTGTTAGGCCCTGACCTTCTCCTGAACCCCCCTTTATTGCTCTCTCCCTCTTTACTGAGTCACTAAATGATGTGTACAGCACTGGATGTTTCATGACAAAGTCAGTTTAAATAATATTCATGTTTGGTATTATTCTGATTGTTTCAGTGCGACTGGTGCAATGGTTTTATTTCTGCAAAAGCAAACCCTGGACATCATAACCAACCAGGAGAAACTGTGTGGAGCTCTGCCCCAGTGAAAGCCATGTGCCTCAACCCCCCTGCGTTTCCTGGGGAGGCGTGGCTCCAAATTACAGATGGGTGACCCATTTTTAGGGTTAACATCAAAGGCCAGATTTTGGATTTAAGGACAGCAAACAAAGCAATCTGGGAGAATGCAATCAGCCTCCCGTGCACACAGTGCACGTAACTTCTACGTACAGGGTGTCTGTAGCCAGACTCCCGTATGTAGCTTTTATTACCAGGTATGACTTTTAAGACTCCGTAATTTGGTTTCCGTTTGTGAGACGTGCACATAACGCGTGATGTGACATGCGGCGGTACCAGCAGAGGACTGTTCGGAGAGTAAATCTCAGTACAGGA
This sequence comes from Conger conger, assembly GCF_963514075.1. Taxonomy (NCBI): domain Eukaryota; kingdom Metazoa; phylum Chordata; class Actinopteri; order Anguilliformes; family Congridae; genus Conger; species Conger conger. Next base: position 47,272,426 of record NC_083763.1, on the reverse strand, counting down.
TTCCTATAGCGATCAAGTCAAAATTATCAAAAAGAAATCTACCTAATGTGGATAACTAATCTAAATTATTATTCTAAAATGGAGTCAGATAAACAAAGGTGAATCTATTGGCCCTATTGTGGAGATTCTTGGTCAGCCCGGACCAGTAAAGAGCGGAAGGCAGAGTGGTACTACTGCCTTTGTATCGTGGTTTATTTATTGGCTGATCTAGACTCTCCGCATAGGGGCCACTAATTTTTAACCCTATTAGTATTCTTTCAGCAACACCAGAAGGACGAGCACGCTGATACCTTCAGCCCTCGCTAAATTCCGTCATTGGGTTAGCGTGGGGTTTTACAGCTAAAGCACATGACAATCTGCAACGAGTAGAATAAACAGAGGGGTTTAAATACACAGGTAACAAGAGGGAAATACAATCAGGTGTATGAAACAATCAGGAAGTGGAACACAGTGGAACATACGCAAAAAGAATGACAGGGAATAAATCAGATGCCTCCCTGATGGTATTGCATGATGGATAAGTATCTGCCTGTACTTCTCAGCATTGAGGAAACCATTAATTCTGACCAAATCCCCAACTCCATTTGCAGAACTGCAGCTCCAAACATACAAGGAACCTCCACCATGCTTCACTGTTGCCCGCAGACTCATTCTTGCACTGCTCTCCACCCCTTCGGCAAACAAACTGCCTTCTGCTATAGCCATCTGACTCATCAGTCCAGAGAACCTGCTGCCATTTTTCTGCACCCCAGTTCCTGTGTTTTTGTACATAGTTGAGTCGCTTGGCCTTGTTTCCACAGCGGAGGTATGTATTTTTGGCCATAATTGGCCATAATTCTTCCATGAAGACCACTCCTTTTTTCTTTTTTCTTTTTTTTGAAGATATTTTTTAGGCCTTTTTCAGCTTTATTGGACAGTATATAGAGACAGGAAGAATGGGGGCGAGAGAGAGGGAAAGACATGCGACAAATTGTCAGACGGTCGGATTCGAACCATTGACGTCGCGGCTCACAATGAGCATGCGGTCAGTGCTCTGCAGGCTGCGCCACCGAGACACCCCCATGAAGATCACTTCTGACCAGACTTCTCTTCTTGCAATTCTGAGCTGATGGTACTGCTGGACATCTTCCGATTGCGAAGGGAAGTAAGCATGATGTGTCACGTTTCCTTGGCCGACCACTGCGTCTACGGTCCTCCCGTTTCTTTGTGCTTCTTCAACAGAGCTTGGAAAACACTGCCACCTCACAGCAAGGAGGTCCAGGGTTTGAATCCCCATCGGCCGGGGCCTCTCTGTGCGGAGTTTGCATGTTCTCCCCGTGTTTGCGTGGGTTTCCTCCGGGTACTCCGGTTTCCTCCCACTGTCCAAAGACTTGCAGGTTAGGCTGATCGGAGAGTCTAAATTGCCCATAGGTATGAGTGTGTGAATGAATTATGTGTGTGCCCTGCGATGGACTGGCGACCTGTCCAGGGTGTATTCCTGCCTTTCGCCCAATGTATGCTGGGATAGGCTCCAGCCCCCCTGTGACCCTGTTCAGGATAAGCGGGTTAGGATAATGAATGAATGAATGAATGATGATCAATTGTTGCTGCGGGGGAAAATACATTTTTGAATATTTACTTGTCTTAAAGCTCTAGATAATTCATATAACTGATAGAGCAACATTTCAAATCCATAGTTTTTGTGGATCATATACTGTCGTTAGAAGGAAGTGAGGCAGCCGTTTACATTTTACCTTGGAAGCTGAGATTGTTCTGCAAAGATTCCTTTCTCTCATCAGAGGAATCATTTTGTATGTTAGTTTATGTAGTATTAATTCTGAATAAGAAAACAGACAGAAAAACGTATTCCCTGGTCACATGGCTTTTCTGAGAGGATAAAAGTAAATTCATTCATGAAATTCTGATCCCTCGGATGAGGATTTAGATTTGGTGATCCAATCATACCTTTAACCAATCTTAAAGGTTGCTTTTAAAAATTTCAAGGCTCAAATAAATGGTAGATGGTTGGCATTCATATAGTGCCTTTATCCAAAGCGTTGTACAATTGATGCTTCTCATTCACCCATTCATATACACACTCACACACCAACAGTGATTGGCTGCCATTCAAGGCACCAACCAGCTCCTCAGGAGCATTTGGGGGTTAGGTGTCTTGCTCAGGGACACGTTGACATGCCGAGGGTGGGAATCGAACCAGAAACCCTCCGACTGCCAGACGACTGCTCTTACCGCCTAAGCTAATGTCACCCCCGTGCCACCCCCAAGCTGCCCCTGAGGCGAAAAAGTATGGGTATTCAAATGGAACATGGGACAGAACTCCCGGCATATCCAAGAAAAATTTCCACCAATGAATAGGGTGACTATTGACTTATCCCTTACGCTTGATCAAAGCTGGAGGGAGTCTGAGCCAATCTTTAATGACAAGAGTGACTCAGTTCTCTTGGGTCCACCTTAACTCAACCTAGAGCTCCTTCCTTCCCAAAAGTAGCTTTTAAACTAGACAGAAGCCAGTTACATGGACGAACAGCATACAAAAGCAAGTGAATAAAGATAAGGTTTGAAGTAACTCAAACCCTAACTCATGGCCTAAACTGGAGGAAAACAGGGTTTCAATTTCCGGAGGAATCCAACTGTCGCAACTGCTATTTGTGCACAAAATAAAATGTGAAAGTGAACATGAGGCGGGCCGACCTTATTACCCTAAAATGATGAAGGGTTGCTGCGTGTTCAGCTCCCATACACTTAACCGCAACAAGTAAAGGATTCTAGTCCGTCCACACCTCACATCAGTGCACAAACAAAAATAAAAGACTGAAACATGCAACGAGAAATAGAGAAGCAACAAACAAGCCCGAGTCGCGGAAAGACTGGGCTTCTATAGATCAGATGCACTTGTTTGCAATTGCCCAATCCTTGTACAATCAGTAATTCCCGACTACATGAGGGAGACATGAATGTGACAAGAGCCCCCTCTCGCGGCCCCAATAGGTAATGCCCAAGAAAGCCAGGCAGCCATAACAGTTGCTCGCTACCGAGATCTCGCTCTATCTCTCTCACTAGCTATATCGATGTATAACTCGTGTAACAGGTGAAATCAGTAATCGCTTAATGTATGGAAATATGGTCACAGTAATTAAGCCAAAGAATATGGTTAATAATTAAAATTGTGAAACTTGAATGAATCCCATTTTTGGAAATTTTAAAATCTCATGTATAGTGAATCTTCAGCAGTGTAGACTATTTCAGTGCACTAGGTTTTTCTTTCAGGCTATGCTCTCACCTGAAAGAAACACCTCCTCCTTCCTCACTTCCTCACCTACCTCCACCACAACCTTAATAAGAGTCCCATCACAAGGTTTGAACCCTAATTGATTAAATAATTTTGCTTATTATCTTTATTATTATAAATTATTTAAGAGTACCTGTGACAAACATGTCAAATTACAGATAAAACTCAGGGATTGATCCTTCTCACCTGAATTTTCCTTGATAGCCAACCCAGCTGAGCCAATGTCTTTGAAGACAGGGAGGTAGAGTTCCGTCTCCGAGTCCAAAGAGGTAATGGTCACATACATGCAGCGCCATGATGTGAAAAAACGACGCCAAGTTCTCTCCCGTCTGATGGTGATCTCCTTTGGTTCTTCCCTTAACTCAATTGTCTTGTGGGACAAGAACGATTAGTTACACAACTGCCAGAATGTGATAGTGTATGGTGTATGAAAGAAGTGAGCTCAAAAATAAATTTGGAAGCTATTTTAAAATGCAAGAATATGCATTATACAATATATAGAGTTGTTTTCCATCAAATTATTTTATTTTATTCTCACACTCTCAAAACAGATTTGTTACAAAGAACACATGGCATGTTTAACACAACCTCATGTCTAGTTTAGGAAAACACATTTTCTTTAAACGCAGTCTGTGTTAAGGTTCTGTTCCACTGAAAAAATTCATGCAAATTTAAATTTTTCTGTTTACTGCTGCAAATCATCCCGCAACTATTAAACTGTCAGGAAAATACCACTTTTTGAATGATTATATCATGTGTACGGTGAAATTATTATAATTCTTTTCAAAACCTGATTTTGGACGATATTACAATTTTTTTCAGTGCATAGTCATCATATAATCATGAAGCTCTCATGAAGTGTTTTGAGCCAATTGTCCTGTTATAAGCTTCAGGGGCAGGTACAGAATTCCAAATCTCATCGGTAGATCCTGAAATTTCATCATTTTTCTTCATGAAAAATCAGAAATAGGGTATTGGTGATAAACGAATGGCACAGAATAATCTTCAAACATATCTTATTTAGAATCTTATATAGACTCCTACAAAAAGAGACGGGTGCGTGGGGGGTTTGGACCCAAAATGCACAACTCAGAAACAGTAGTGTAATAAAGTCCCATCAGGGCTTTATTTGGGGAATATCCAGAGAGCGTAGTCAAAAACAAACAATGTTCATACACGTAAATATCCAGCCAGAAAACCAAAGCGCAGTACCGAGGGAGAAGGCAGTCTCGTAGTCGGTACACCATGTGGGAAGTCCGGTTGCCAGGAAAGCTGTCTGCGGGGCAGAAGTACAGGCAGACAGTAGGCAGGCTCAGGGTCAATGACAGTGCAAGAGTCAAGACCGAAGTCTGCTCTGCGGGGCAAAAGTACAAAAAAAACAGCAGGCAAAGACATGGTACAGGCAGGCAATGGTCAACAAAACAGAAGTCAATAATCTTTGGTTGGTAAACAGGCTTGGATCATAGCTAATAGCTAATAGCTAATAGCTAATAGCTAATAGCTAATAGCTAATAGCTAATAGCTAATAGCTAATAGCTAATAGCTAATAGCTAATAGCTAATAGCTAATAGCTAAGCAAACCCTTGCACTAACAAACAGGAGGCAAACCATTTCACACAGACATGACATGAAATTGAGCTTTTATGCAGGTGTAGACAGGTGTAGACAATTAGCTTGAGAGCAGCAAGAGAATGGAAATCAGCTGTGGAGGATTGACAAGTTAACGAGGTAATTAGTAATTGTTAGTAATAAACCTATCCTGCCCTAGCATTAGTAAATTAGTAAATGACATGCACAAGAAACGTAAGGTAACATGAACACATGATTAGTATGTTAGTATTACCCAATCCTGATCTAGCATTAGTAGATTTAGTAAATAGACAAGGGAAATTGAAACAATTAGGGTGTGAGTGACAGAAAGGGAGAGCGAGAAAGCAGGAATGCAAGGTTTGCAGAAAGACACGAAAAAGTGTATGCTAAATCAATGAACAGTATAACATAACATGGAACATAAATTGTGACATAACATTTGCAAAACAATGACAATAAACTATATAACATGACATGGCAAGATTAAGAAATAAATGGTAACAAGAGCTAAACATGAAACATAACATGACAAGACAATGAAACGTAACAAGAAATAAAACATAAAAACGTGGTGAGGCTAGACTAACATAATATGTGACATGACAATAACGTAACTAAGACAATGACTAAACATAAAATATGACATGACAAACATGAAACGTGACAAACGGGAGAATACACTGTTTCACAATGGCACGGAAATTTGGCACATTTCACTTGGGACCCCACCCACATAATCAGCTTTGCTGCACATCCCACAAATTAATTATCCTTACAAATGGGACATCATTGTAAAGGGAAATGAACAGGATTTCTAATGATATAAGATACAAGCTAATAATATAGTGGGAACAGCGATATGATTGACCAAACACAAATTTCCAAACTTTTTTTGAGGAGCATGTTTGTTTATTCATGCAGCTTCTGAATTGTATATTTTGTTCTTATATCAGAAAAATATTTTGTTGTTCTGCTGTATCACCCTCCATTGCAATAACATATTGCTAAGAATCTAAACTGCTGTTCTCACTAGCAGAGAGTCTTTTTAAGAATCTGGCATTGCTGCTTTGCAATTTCATGACGTCACAGTTTTTTGTATGATATAAATATGAACGCAACAATAATTTGAGACGTTGACAACCACAAGGGGGCAGTGTGGATGGGATTAACCAGGGGCCTGTATCACAAAAGTATCTCAACTTTTTTTATTTTTATTTAAGATATTTTTTAGGCCTTTTTCAGCTTTATTGGACAGTACATAGTATAGAGAGACAGGAAGAATGGGAGCGAGAGAGAGGGGAAGACATGCAACAAATGTCAGACATGTCACATTTCAGGTCTGTCTTGCCCTGTTTTATGTTTTATCATTTGTCTTAGTCACGTATTGTCTTATCATGTATTATGTTATTCTAGGTTCGTCATGTTGTTTAGTTTGTTTCTTGTTACGATTAATTTTCTTGTCATGTCTAGTTATGTTTAGTTACGATTATTTTACCTTGTTATGTTGAGTGGTTATCGTCTTAGTTCGTTTAGTGTTATGTTTTGATTTATGTTTATTGTTACGCAGACTGGTCGTTGTTTAAACATACACTTTTACATGTCTTTCCGCAAACCTTGCGTTCCAGCTTTCTCTCTCTCTCTTTCTGTCACTCACACCCTAATTGTTTCTATTTGTCTATTTACTAAAACTACTAATGCTAGATCAGGATTTGGTAAAACATTTATAGCCCAGTCGCACTTCTGTTCGTTGCGAAATTGTCTGCCTGTTGTCCGTCAAAGCAACGCTTGAACGTTATGCCCATTGATTACACGGTAAGAGCCAAGCCTGTTTATCGACCACTGTTTATTGATTTCTGTTTTGTTGACCATCGTTTGTTTTTGACCACGTCCTCGCCTACTGTTTTTGTACCTTTGCCTTGCTGTTTGTTTTATGGTTTCGACTTCTGCATCACCCTCGACTATGACTCTGCCTGCCCCCCGCCTGTACTTCTGCCCCGCTAACCGCTCTCCTGCTACCGGACCTCCCTGCACGTCTACCGACTACGAGTTTGCCTCTTCCCTCGGCACCGTGCTTTCTGATTATTTATGGTTTTATTGGCTGGATCTACGTGTATGGACTTTGCTTGTTTTGACTACGCTCCTGGGATTTGTCCCGAATAAAGCCCTGACGGGACTTTATCTTACTATTGTTTCTGAGTCGTGCATTTTGGGTCCAACCCCCACGCACCCGTCTCAAGACGGTCGGATTCGAACCACTGACGTCGCGGCTCGCAATGAGCGTGCGTGGAACAGAGAATTTATTTTTGTAGGTTCATGAATTCATAAGCACATCTTACAAATGATTCAGGATTGGCTACGCATTTTTGTGTTTTTGAGTGAGATTCTCAAAATAAATCCTCACTGAAGGTAGTATTAACAATTTTCCAATGAGCTGATTGGTCTTGGGGCAGTTTCTTTACATGGAGTTGAACATAGCCTGAATAAAAACTGATTGCGAGCAGTTTAGCTCTACAGCTAAATATTTTATTTTATTTAAAGGGTACCTGTACCCAAAACGAGCATATACCTACATCTGTTCAATATATCATAAAGATAACTTTTCAGATTCTTGTAAGCTAAATAAGTCAAACAACATATTTCTATATAAATAAACAGGAAACTGCTAAATGCAGAGAATTTGCTGCTTTTTTTTATCTAGGTATGAGTCGTGAAAATTATTTAGAAACTTTGACTGGTTATTTGTATGAACCACTGAAGAGACATTATGCCCATTTGGTATGCTTAGGTGGAGAAAGTGACAATACAGATGATTCATTATGAGACCTCCAGCACAATCACTAGCTCGCAAGGATCACATAAAACAGGGGGGTGAATTGAAGTAAATGGCTCACACACCGACACAAATGATCGTTGCCTTTTTCTTGTCCCGACTGGCAGCACATTCATCACAGCTTGTATTCATTACATTACATTATTGGCATTTGGCAGACACTCTTATCCAGAGTGAGATACAGTTGATTAGACTAAGCAGGAGCAATGCAGGGTTCAGGGCCTTGCTCAAGGCTGTGTGGATCTTATTGTGGCTACACCGGGATTAGAACCACCGACCTTGCATGTCCCAGTCATTTACCTTAACCATTACGCTACAGGCCGCCCCTCCTCCTTTTTGTGTACACATATCGTTGGTATGGTGCCAGACTTTAGTTTAGTTCTCTTAGGGCATCCTGTAAGAGTTCCTGCCAAATGGGAATTTTTCTATCTAACCACTTCTGGCAATACTGGCGATAAAATAAATGGCTCGCATTGGCTCCTGGCTCGCAATGACTTGACATCACAATGACCTTGTCCTTCGTCAGGTACTCGACAATATGTCTGCTCACTGAGGTGTTATATCTGCTCACATAATATGTTATGCGTGACTTATTTAGCTTACCAGAATTCCATCCATCCATCCATTATCTTAACCCACTTATCCTGAACAGAGTCGCAGGGGGACTGGAGCCTATCCCAGCATACATTGGGCTAAAAAGGCAGGGATACACCTTGGAGAGGTCGCCAGTCCATCGCAGGTCACACACACCATTCACTCACACACTCATAGAGAGACAGGGCAATTTAGATTCTCCAATCAGCCTAACCTGCCTTGGACTGTGGAAGGACACTGGAGTACCTGGAGGAAACCCACGCAAACACGGGGAGAACATGCAAACTCCACACAGAGAGGCCCCGTTCGACCGGGATTCAAAACCAGGACCTCCTTGCTGTGAGGTGGTGGTGCTACCCACTGCACCATCCTTGCCGCCCCATACAAACAAATCTAGGCTTATGCTCGTTTGGGGTACAGGTACCCTTTAACTAGATAAGTACCCTTTAACTAGATAAGTACACTGCAAGCCAATTTGCATTTAAAATGACAATCTGGATAAAAAAGTAAATGTAGATGGGACTATAGCCTACATATGAAAAAGCAACATCTCTTGTAGATTTACATGTGGGCATCTAGAGTACCCCTGCATAAATGATACATTTGTAACACAAAGGTAGCAACTTTGACACAAAATGTGTTGAAAAAGTAGTAACACAAAAAGTGCATTGGATATGAACACATCCTTTTTGAGAGTGGAACACATTTACCAATTATAAATTCAAACATACTTACAGTGGCATCTTCAATTTGATATTCGTGGTTATTTGGAAATTTAATGTAAACCCTATCTCTTGGTCTTGGTAGAATTTTTACTTTATAGCTTGCCATCTCCTTTCAAAGTTGACTTCAAGTGAGAAACATGCACTAATAACTCCTTTTATATTGATTCCAGGAATCCACCCACACAGAAGTAGAGTTCCTTCTCCAAGTTCAGTGAGGTAATGGTCACATGCCTGTCATGCCAAGTACAATGCCAAAGCTCAAAAATAAACTTGTAAGCTTTTTTCAGGCTATTTTAAAATGCAGCAATATATACTCTCCAAGCACTTTATTATGAGCATTTCTTACTTTATTACACCTACTTATTTGAGTTTGAGTATCTCAGACACTGCTGATCTCCTGGGATTTTCATGCACACTAGTCTCTAGAGTTTGCAAAGAATGGTGAAAAAAACCTTTTAAAAAATCCAGTGAGCAGCAGTTCTGCAGACAGAAATGCCTTGTTAATGAGAGATGTCAGAGGAGAATGGCCAGACTGATTTCCAGGACAGCGGGGTGAGTCACACTTAATTCAATGGATTGTCAGCTTACTAAGCAGGCTCTGATTGACAATTTCAGATGACTGTTTTCAGCACTTTCTTGCCTTCCATCCCTCTGTCCTGCACATTCGATTTATGCTCTTTTTTTGATGATTATGCTGAAAGTTGTTGCCAAAAGAGGAGTCCAAACAGCAGGATCTAAAACCACCTTGTGCTCTTTTTCCTTTTTATCTATATTACATTACATTACGTGGCATTTAGCAGACGCTCTTATCCAGAGCGACGTACAACAAAGTGCAAATCAAACACAAGAACAAAAGTAGACCTGAGAGGACAGTACAGTTCTGAGTCCTAGTGTAAACATACAGAAATTCAGAACCCTTGAAGAGTACAATCAACTTTCAAACTAGCATACCACAGTTGGTAGCTAGAATACAACAATACAACAGCCAATAAAAACAACAATACCTATACAAGTAACGATATCTATACATAAGTTCCATTACGGTCTAAGGCTAATCACGGTGATTGTGAGTTGGGGAGGGAAAGGTGTAGCCTGAAGAGATGGGTCTTCAGTCTGCGCTTGAAGGAGGTCAGAGACTCTGCCATTCTGACATCCACCGGGAGGTCATTCCACCACCGTGGGACCAGGACAGACAGCAGTTGTGAGCGTGAAGTGCAGGTGTGGCGAGGGGGAGGCGCCAGACGGCATGAAGTGGCAGAACGGAGGGGTCTTGTTGGTGTATAGGTCTTGATAAGGGATTGAATATATACAGGGGCTGATCCTTTAACTGCCTGGTATGCGAGCACCAAAGTTTTAAATTTGATGCAAGCCATAACAGGCAGCCAGTGGAGGTTGCTGAGCAGGGGGGTGACATGTGAATGTCTGGGAACATTGAATACCAGACGGGCTGCAGCATTCTGGATGAGTTGTAGGGGTCTGATGGCAGATGCTGGAAGGCCAGCCAGCAGAGAATCGCAATAGTCCAGGCGGGACAGGACCATTGCTTGAACAAGGAGCTGAGTGGAGTAGGTGGTGAGAAAGGGTTGGATTCTCCAGATGTTGTACAGGAAGAACCTGCACACTCGGGTCACCGTAGCGATGTTCTTGGAGAAGGATAGCCTGTTGTCCATCACCACTCCAAGGTTTCTTGCACTAGGGGATGAGGTCACTGTGGTATCCCCTAGTGAGATGGAGAAATCAGAGAAGGGAGAGGTTAAAGCAGGGATGAAGATCACCTCCGTCTTACCTGGGTTGAGCTTTAGATGGTGGTTGCCCATCCAGCTCTGGATGTCTCTCAGGCAGGCGGAGATACGGGTAGAGACCTGTGTGTCTGATGGGGGGAAGGAGAGAAAGACTTGGGGGGCCATGAGCAGAGATAACGGGGCCAAGGGATCTCGTGTAGATGGAGAAGAGGAGGGGTCCGAGGACTGAGCCCGAGGACACTCCTCCAGCCCAGGACACCTGGGAGGACCGGCCAGAGAGATAAGATTGGATCCAATCTAAGGCTGTGCCACAGATCCCTGTAGATGCCAGGGAGGCTAAGAGGATGGAGTGGTTGACCGTGTCGAACGCCGCAGAGAGGTCAAGAAGGATCAGGACAGAGGAGAGAGAGGTTGCTCGTGCAGCCTGAAGGGACTCATTGACAGAGAGGAGTGCAGTCTCCGTCGAGTGGCCAGGTCTGAAGCCGGACTGGTGGGGGTCCAGCAGGTTATTCTGAGAGAGGAAGGAAGAGAGTTGGTTGGAGGCGCTCGTTCAATGGATTTGGATAGAAAAGGAAGGAGAGATACCGGACGGTAGTTTTGAATGCAGGAGGGGTCTAGAGTGGGTTTCTTTAGGAGCGGGGTGATGTAGGCCTTCTTGAATGATGAGGGAAAGCAGCCAGAGGACAGAGAGTAGTTAACAAGGGAGGTGACAAACGGGAGGATGTCAGGCGTGATTGCCTGAAAGAGGTTTGAGGGGATGGTATGGTATATATGATTGTATCCCTTTGCACCCTTTCACACACACTCTCACACACCAATGGCGATTGGTTGCCTCCCAAGGCATCAACCAGCTCGTCAGGATAATTAGGGGTTAGGTGTTTTGCTTAGGCACTTTATTAGGTAGACCTGTACGCTAGCTTGTTAATGCAAATATTTAATCAGCCAATTATGTGGCAGTAACTAAATGCATAAAAGCATGCAGACATGGTTAAGAGGTTCAGCTTTTTTTAGACCAAATGCAAGAATGGGGAACAAATGTGATCTAAGTGATTTTGACTGTGAAATGATTATTGGTGCCAGACCAAAAAACATCCAGTGAACAGCAGAAAACAGCAAAAACATGTTATTAATGAGAGGTCAGAGGAGAAGGGCCAGACTGGTCAAAGTGGACAGGAAGGTGACAGTAATGCAAATAACAACACATTAAAACAGTGGTAGGCAAAAGAGCATCTCTGAACACACAACGCATCATAACTCTAAGCGGATAGCGGTAGAAGTCTAAAAAAAAGTCTAATAAATACCTAAAGTACTTGGTATTGTGGCGAGCCGCTGGTTTTTATTGTTTTCCACACATGCCTTCAGGGCACTCCTCAGCTATTCAGCACAGCAAGGTGCTTTTCTTTTCAAACAATAAAAATCTGAAAGAAAAAATCCTCTCGTAGTCCGTCTAGGATAGTTCCGCTTCTTTTGCAACGTGCTTGGCTCGGGGGTTCAGTCGTAGGGTTCACTCACTCGGGCTCCAGGTAACCCTCCTCCGTCATGAGCCCCGCTTGGTGTTTGTGTTCTGCCTTTTAAATGGTGCCGCTCCCTTCCCCAAACTCGGCTCAGCTATGCCTGTTCAATCAGAGAAGGTTAGTATTTTCCAGTCACATTCCTCCCGTGCCCCAAATTAACACTTGACGAATGGAGCAAAACGAGGAAAGGGCTAACAACATGGCGGACCTAGCAGTGGTACTAACTTAACTAAAATTGCTTAGCTCCAAGTTTGGATCCAAACAGTATTGACGATTGTCTTGGTAAGATGGCCAGCTCTGTCGCTGCCTTTGAAAACAATTGTACAGAAGTGAAATGGAATGTTGCTTCCAATACTACACGGAGGGAAGAAGCTGAAGACCGAATTGTGTCGACAGAGGAACACTTAGAAAGAAGCAGCACTGAACTGACTAGCACCATGAAATGAATTCACTAATTGGAATCCAAAACCGAAGACCTGGAAAGTCGAAGTCGAAGACAAAATCTATGCTGGTTGGTCTCCGGGAGAGCACTGAAGGCAGCCAGCCCTGATTGCGGTTTGTACAAGACATGCTGTCACGTTGGTTGGGACTGGAGGCTGACAGATCTTTCATCCTTGACAGAGTCCATCGAACCCTAGCACCACTGAGACAGAACCAGAACAGAGCGGCAGACTTTTCTTTGTTGAGGATCTCTCAGCTGAAACCGTGCAACAGCGGAATAAATTCAATACGGTCAAAAAGTTGTTTGTCGAGAAAGGTACTTTCCGCGGATTCCAACACAATCCATGCAAGATGAGAATCCTCCACAATGGCAAAAAATGTGCCTGTTTGCATCACCAAAAGAAGTGAAGGTTTCCACTGTGAGCACATGTCTAATTAAGCAGGTTTGAGAAGTGAGAATGGTTTTATTTATATTTATTTCTCTTACCCATGAAAATTGACCTCTTGAACTGTTGAACAGATAAGAATGTAGGCTACATTGACTACCAAATAGTCCTACATCATTTTATAGGCCTATCAATTTATTTTTATGTTTTTGTTTATTTTGGCATAGGCTAGAGACATACACTGAATGAGTCCCAGAAGACAAATTCAAATGATAACACTAAGTGGGACTCCTATGGACATAAATTAACACTTCAATATAAGCAGTAGCCCTATCGGCCTAGCTATTGACTTACAATTCAGTGGCTACATTTACTTTATTTTATTTATTTTTTTCATTTACAAATGCGAGTTAAAAAGATGGGCCTAATTTCCGCTCTGATTGATCCAGTTTTTATGTGTATTCTTTCCTGCCCACGAAAATCAGCTGACTGTTGAACAGATAAGCATGAACACTGAACACCAAACACATTTTAAAGGCCTAGTGATCTCTCATGTTCTTTTTTTATTTTTTATTTTTATTACACAAGCTCCAAGGCCAAAAAACTAAGAATTGAAATGGAAACTTTGGAAAAACTAAATTAAATCTATCGATAGAATTGAATGAAACGGACAATCCATCAAAACAAACCGATCTGTTACTTTTGAGAACTAAATATAATAAATGATCCGTTGATTTAGGTGCAAAACGTTGTATGTGGTTGAAACAAACTTATTATGATCAGGGGGAGAAGCTGGAAAACTCTTGGCATGGAGAATTAAAAAAATTAAATCTGATAGAGCAACTAATAATATAATGACCTCTTCGGGAAGCCTTAGACCCATTGGCAATTAATAACAGCTTCAGAGAATTTTATGAACATCTATACAGTATAAGTCAGAATGTCTCCAAACCTCAGAGGAACGGGACGCATTTCTTGATTAGCTACAATATCAGACACTAACAGAAGATTGAAGTTAGATGTATCTTCAATTGTTAAATCAGCATCACAGGCTATTCAAAACATTAAGAGTGGTAAAGTGGTATTAAGAGTGGTATCACATAATACGGTTGTCACAAAAACTCTGAAATACATCTCTCTCCAGGTATCTCCAGTAAGCTCTCTGATTCAGACTTCATTCTCAGACCATTGGTTCCCAAGAATGTCCGCATCTAGAGAGACTGAGATAAAGGGAAGATGGACTGTGGCACACCACCAGAAGGAACACACTCCAGACTCACAGGCTTGTGAGCCCCTGATCACGTTGGCAGACAAATCTTACATTAATGAAATTTGATCACGTCAGGGTCACCAACTGTAAAACCCCACGCTAACCCAACGACAGAATTTAGTGAGGGCCGAAGGTATCAGCATGCTTGTCCTTCTGGTGTTGTTGAAAGAATATTAGTAGGGTTAAATATTAGTGGCCCCTATGCGGAGAGTCTAGATCAGCCAATAAATAAAACACGATACAAAGACAATAGTACCACTCTGCCTTCTGCTCTTTACTGGTCCGGGCTGACCAAGAATCACCGCAACGGGGCCAATACATTCACCTTCGTTTATCTGACTCCATTTGAATAATAATTTAGATTAGTTATCTACCTTTGGTAGATGTCTTATTCATCATTTTGACTTGATCGCTATGGGAATCCTGGACTGAGATTTACCCTTCTGAACAGTCCTCTGCTGGTACCGCCGCATGTCACATTGCGCGTCATGTGCACGTCTCACGAGCTGGAGAGATATCTGCAGTCATTACAGAGGTCGCAGGAATAGTTACTTTTGGGTATATCTGTTTACAGCCTAGGGACCCAAGAAGACCAACAAGCTACGTCTGTTCTCGACATGAATGAACTACCACGCGGAGGCCAGTGATTTACCATCAGAGGTTTACGGGTGCTGTACGCCGTGATACATTAAGTGTAAATTTACCAACTCGAGGGGGTAACCAAGCATTCCCTGTGTAACATTGAGTGTCAGTAAGCGAAACCACACAGATCAAGTTTTAACAATTTATTTTACCAGGCAGGTTACATACGTAATTACACACTAGTTCCAACAATTTCATATCATCAAAATATAAGCATACAGAATCTGAGCCACCATTATCACATCTTGAAAACCTGACACTACAAATCTAAAGCGGAGGAGTCAGATTTCTGTATTCTATACAGCTTTGATATGATAAGGAGTCCACCATTGACAGATTAGAGACATGGAGATGGGATGTTCAAAAGGGCATACAAGAGATTGACTGGGAAGTGGCATGTTTAAAAGCCCAAAAACAATCAAAAAATATGAGAATGAAGCTATTACAACACAAATGGTTAATGAGAACATATATAACCCCAGTCAAGTTGAACCCTTGGTCCCCTGACATCCCGGACACATGCATTAAATGTTTGGAGGAAATGGGTACTTTGTTTCACTGTGTATGGGATTGTCCTAGAATAAGAAACTACTGGAAATCTATTGTTCAGCCCATATCTGTGTAAGGGGGGGCTGCAGTCATGGTGGAAACCCAACAGAGGAACAAAATAACAACTCCAACAAAAAGGGGGAGGAAAAAAGAGAGAATAATCTCTTGGCAGTGTCAACTGGAAACAACCTAAAGTAACTGGGCGAACTCGTATGGCGAGGAAGAGAGAATAATCTCTTGGCAGTGGCAACTGAAAACAACCCAAAATAACTTGGCCAACTCGTAAGAAACGAGGGGGAGAGAAAAACAAAAGGACCTAGCTAAATACCTTAGTTCCCACAACCTATTATGGAAACTAAGGGAGCTAAGCTGAAAAAAGCCCCCAGTACTCACGCTAAGGAGCTCAAAGGAGGTGAAAACAATGAGCAGAAAGAAATGACAAAGAACCGCAGAGTTCTTGTCAGAAACACAAGAGCAAGGAAGGAGTATAACCGATGTCAGATAGTGGCGAAATAGACACTGAAGTACCGAGCTATGACTCAGAAGTGTATAAGTAGACCTCCCACAGCTGAAATGTATGGGTGAAGGAGATAAAATCTACTATTGTCTTGGGGAGACTGACTTACATAAATAGGAAGGGCAGCAGAATTTGAAAAAATGTGGGAACCTTTGTTTCAACTTTCTTGTAAACCAAGGTGCACATACCTGTCGAAATCACTGTTAATTGAGAGCGTCTATGTTGTTGCTGTTGTTATTTATTATTATTATTATTATTATTATTATTATTATTATTATTACTGTCATCTATTTGCATGTGACATATATGCAAAAATCTCATCTCATGTGTCAAAGTGTCTTGCTCAGGGACACTTTGACACAGCCTGGGCAGGGGATCGAACCGGCAACCCTCCAACTGCCAGACGACTGCTCTTACTGCCTGTCGACAAGGGGCAACCTTGGCGGAGACCCACACCCACTGGAAACATGCTCATAAAAAAACAAAACAATGAGCTTTAATTGCTGTACAATGTTTTGATACATTTCACGGCCCTACAAATTTACATTTTGAAACCCGAATGTAAGGACTATAAACACAGGCATGTAAGGACTATAAACACAGGCAAAGGGTGAGTCAACATGTCACTGAGCCTTTTTCAATGAGAGGAAGGGATTTACAATGGCCTTCTAACAATGTTTTAACACAAACATCTTACTTCTTGTAACTTTTAACTGGTTTAAACAAAATACCGTCTTATTTAACATTGTATCATGTATTTCAGTTGTAGCAATGGTATAAGTTCTATGCAGTAAACCACTCCATTCCTTGCATGTACAAGAATGAATGACACTTCAGGGGTTTAACGTCTGCAGCTTTGAGCCTCGGGCCAATCACCACCCTGTTATTTTATTATGCACTTATGTTGTCTTGTATTCCCCCTTTTGTAATTATGCATACTGTACTATATATTTTTTATTGCCGCTGCTATTTCTGGCCAGCTAAACTGGTTCCCTATGCAGGAAAATAAAGTCACAAAGCAAAGGCGTCGTCAAAACAAATGCAAATTCCAATCATAAGCAGTTCCTCATCCAAAAAATTAAGTCAGTACACAAGTCAGTTAATCCCCGAAAACAAGTCAAGACCGATCAATTCAACACTGTTTGTTTGTCTCTCCACACTCACCCTCCACCGCAGAGATGGGGAATTCTGCTCCTGAAGGGCCAGCGTGTATGCAGATTTTTGTTTCCACCCTGGCTAAATGAGCTAATTGACTGTATACGCTGGTTCATTGATTCACTTGTAGATTTCCAAACTTAATAAATACCGTACCTCTGACCTAAAAAACACTCAGTAATTTGTTGCAGCTAAGATATTCACAGGACAAAAATGCTTTTTAAACCACGATTGGTTTTGCGACTGTTACAACCTATTTATATGTATATGGGATATCCTACCCGGTGAAGAATGCATCGATGCTGCCTTCAAAATTGGTTAAAATGAAGGCACCATAGAAGGTATCATTTTTTGCACACTTTGGAATGGGACAGTCAGCGCTAGATGCCTTCCTGCCTATATGGCACCAATAATCATTCCTCAGTCAAAGTCACTTAGATCACAGTGCTTCCCAATTGTGAGGTTTGGTCTAAACAACAACTCAAACATTTGACCATGTCTGCATGCTTTTATGCATTAAGTTGCTTTACACTATAGCACGGGCATACTGGCACAAGAACAGCTACTGTTTATATGCTGCTGTTCAAAATGTCAGATTATGTAAATGATTGGGCTTATTAAATACTTAAAGGTACAATAGGTAAGATTTTTGTCTTACAAATCCCTTTCTATCATTGAAAAAGGCTCACTGACATGTTGACTCACCCTCTGCCTGTGTTTATAGTCCTTAAATTCAGGTTTCAAAGTGTAGGTTTCAGTGATTGCTTGTCTGGAGTGCAATTCTGGCAGCTACACATTCTTTTTGTCTCTTTACGTCTTCAATCATCCATTAACCTTTATTTCTCTCAAACTGTAAGTTGCAGTTGCATCGTTTATGGTAGACTATCATATCTTAGTTATATAGCCAGCTAGTGAGGCAGCCAAATAACTTGCTTGCTCACAATATAGTTGGTTAACTAAAGTGAAAACTATAAACAGTGATGTGTAGCACACCAAAGTCCATCCATCCATCCATCCATCCATTTTCACCCGCTTATCCGGAGTCGGGTTGTGGTGGCAGTAGGCTAAGCTGGGTAATCCAGGCGTCCCTCTCCCCAGCAACGCATTCCAGCTCCTCCTGGGGGATCCCGAGGTGTTCCCAGGCCAGGAGAGATATATAATCTCTCCAGTGGGTTCTGGGTCTACCTTGGGGTCTCCACCCAGTTGGACGAGCCCGGAGAACCTCCAAAGGGAGGCGCCCGGGAGGCATCCTGATGAGATGCCCGAACCACCTCAGTTGGCTCCTTTCGACACGAAGGAGCAGCGGCTCAACTCCGAGCTCCCTCCGGATGTCTGAGCTCCTCACCCTATCTCTAAGGCTGAACCCAGCCACCCTACGAAGGAAGCTCATTTTGGCTGCTTGTATCCACAATCTTGTTCTTTCGGTCACTACCCAAAGCTTGTGACTGTCGGTGAGGGTTGGGACGTAGATCAACCGGCTCAGCTCCCTCTTCCGGCTCAGCTCCCTCTTCACCATGACGGTCCGGTGCGATGCCCGCGTTTCTGCTGACGCTGCACCGATCCGCCTGTCGATCTCACGCTCCCTTCTACCCTCACTCATGAACAAGACCCCGAGATACTTGAACTCCTTCACTTGGGGCAATGGCTTGTTCCTAACTGGAGCAATCCACCGTTTTCCGGCAGAGAACCATGGCCTTGGATTTGGAGGTGCCGCTTCGCACTTGGCTGCAAACCACTCCAGTGCGTGCTGAAGGTCACGGCCCGATGAAGCCAGCAGAACCACAAAAAGCAGAGACGCAATTCACCAAACCGGACACTCTCCTCACCTCGGCTGCGCCTTGAGATCCTGTCCATGAATATCACAAACAGGACCAGTGACAAATGGCAGGCATTTATATCGCGCCTTTATCCAAAGCGCTGTACAATTGATGCTTCTCCATTACCCATTCATACACACACTCACACACCGACGGCGATTGGCTGCCATGCAAGGCCCCGACCAGCTCGTCAGGAGCATTTGGGGGTTAGGTGTCTTGCTCAGGGACACTTTGACACAGCCTGGGCAGGGGATCGAACCGGCAACCCTCCAACTGCCAGACGACTGCTCTTACTGCCTGTCGACAAGGGGCAACCTTGGCGGAGTCCCACACCCACTGGAAACATGCTTGACTTTGTGCCGAGGATGCAGACACAGCTCTCACTTTGGTTGTGCAGGGACCGGATGGCTCGTCACAACGGCCCTGGTACCCCATACTCCCACAGTACCCCCCACAGGGTTCCCCAGGGGACACGGTCGAAAGCCTTCTCCAAGTCCACAAAGCACGTGTGGACTGGATGGGCAAACTGCCAGCAACCTCGCCAAGGTAAAGAGCTGGTCCACTGTTCCACGACCAGGACAGAAGCCACATTGCTCCTCCTGAATCCGAGGTTCGACCGTCGGTCGGAGCCTCCTTTCCAGCACCCTAGAGTAAACTTTCCCGGGGAGGCTGAGTAGTGTGATACCCCGATAATTGCAGCACACTCTCTGGTCCACCTTCTTGAAAATGGGGACCACCACCCCGGTCTGCCACTCTGCAGGTACTGTCCCCAACCTCCACACGACACTGAAGAGGCATGACAGCCAAGACAGCCAAACGATGTCCAGAGCATTTAGCATCTCAGGACGAATCTCATCCACACCCGGCGACTTGCCGCTGCTCCGGCTCCTGCACTTGCTCCGGTTCCTTCCCCACCAGAGAGGTGACGTTCCATGTCCCCAGAACCAGTCTGCGACACCGAGGAGCAGCATGCCCGGACCCCCGCCTTTGCCCACTGCCCATTGGGCAAAGCACCCAACTCCGATGCCAACCGCTGCAGGTGGTGAGCCCACAGGGCGGTGACCCCACGTTACCAATTCTGGCTGTGCCCGGCCGGGCCCCATGGGATAAGGCCCGGCCACCAGACGCTCGATGACGAGCTCCCCTCCTGGGTCTGGTTCCAGAAGGGGGCCCAAGTTTCCCTTTTCCAGGCGAGGTAGCTCAGTATTTGTGAGGCTGTGTCATGGAGTCTTTGCTTGCTCATAATATAGTTGGTTAACTAAAGTGAAAACTATAAACAGTGTTGTTCGGCACACCAAAGTCAAGATCTCATAAAGTCACCAGTTCGGCGACATTTTACTAGAACACTACGAAAATACGGCAGGCTCTGTTGCGTTTGTCACTGTCAGCTTTCCAAAACAGTGTACAAGAACACTGACCTGTATAATAATTGTATCACACGTTATATTCATAGACTGTGGGAAACATAAACATTGTTGTGATTTGAGGTCTGTTGTTGCAATTCTTCGCTTGACCGTTAGGAGTCTGAAATTAGCTATTGTACCTTTCAGGAGATCTGAAATGCAGAATCAGATTTGGCCCTCCTTTTCCATACCTGTTTTTTACAGTATCTCAATGCTGCCCTCTGTAGTTTCAATGGCGCTATTGCACTGATTATGCATTTTGTATGTATGTTTTCCTTATATTAAAATATCTAGCACTCTTTTCCATCTCAATTTTTTATTTTTTATTTTGTATGTGACATAGTATTATGAATTTCAAAACTGCACATGAAGCATGCATGAACTCATACACATGCAGGTTATTTACGGTATTATTTAATTAATGCAGTTTTTATTCAAAGTATGTGTCTTTACTCGACAAACTACAACCAGTGTTCATGGATTCACTGTTCTTAAAGTGAGGCGACTTTGTGTTAAATGCCAGACAAATGAATTTGTCAGATCTATGGATCTGGGGCTCTTGTGTTTTTAGTTCACAGGACTGTTACCTGAAATGTTTTGTGATTTAAATGAAGCAGTAAGTGCTGTGGTTTTGGGATGTTTAAATGGCCTTCACTTTTCTCTGCATCATGCTTTGATGGAACTGAGGATAAAACGGGGAGCAGTGCTGTGAAAGAGGAGTCTTGGGTGAGACTGAGGCACAGGAAGCACTGGTAATGTGATGAAAGCATCTGCCTCATGCTTTAATAGCCATTTACAGAAAATAGTTATATAGCCTACCTTTTCTGGCACTTATAATGCCATATTTGCTTATGGCTAGGATATTAATTCATTTTCTTTCCTAGGGAAGTAGTTCAGCCATCAAAAGGGAAGTGTTTTATCAGGGCTTTTAACTGAGAACGATGAAGAGTTACAATGCAACTTGAATGTTAAAAGGAACTGAATCCTGAACTAGATCGTACAGGTGTAATGTCCTGTGTTATTTGTCATTTGTCCTGTGTGCCGCATTTGTCATCCCCTGTTATGTCTGCATCTGAATGTTTACCAGCTTAGTCACTCCCCTGTCTGCGTGTCCCACTATTCAGGTGTTCACGGTAGTTTCAGGTTTTCAACATTCCTTCCAAACTCGCGATTCTTACTTCCTGTAGTTAAATGTTGTAAAGCACTATTCTTACTAATTACTACTAATCTAGATATCGTACAGTACTAATCCGATTAATACACTTACTGTCTGTCTAACTAACAGTCACTTTTATTGGGTAGTTTAGAAGTATTTGCTTAACTAATTCACTAACACAATCTCTGTGTTTCTGCTATGTTCTATAACTCCGCCTCCCTATGCTATCCCTGATTACTCGCTTAGTTTCAGCGAAGTGTTTGCACCTCTGACTATCACTAGGTCTTCAATCTAATGGCTTGTTACAGTATTCATCTCAATGCTGCCCTCTGTGGTTTCAAGGGCTCCATTGCACTGAATTATGCATTTTGCGTCACAGTACTTTCAGTACATACTATTATTATTATGTATTTCAAAACTGCACATTAAAGTTCTGCAATTTAGGTAGCGCACTCATACAAATACCGGTTACACAGTATATTATTTAATTCAATAGAATTTTATTCAAAGTCTTCGCACTGTCAACAAATGACAATAGGTGTTTGTGAATGCACTGTCATTAAATTTGTGCCACTCTAGAAATGCCAGACAAATTAATTTCTATCTATGACTCTGGGGCACTTGTGTTTATATTCCACATTACTTTCCTTACTTGACATGGTATTTTGTGAAGCAGGAAATGCTGTGGTATTGGGACATTTAAATGCGTAAGGGTTAAGCGTATTAGACTTCAACCTGCCATGGGTAGGTTAAAATCCACATAGAAATGGTTAAGTAAAAACAACAACCATGTTCTGCAATGGCCATCTCAGTCTTCCCATGAAAAAAAGTAAAAAATGTAAATCCCATGAAGAAATGTAGTCTGAATTGAAGGGGAGGGGAGGGGAGGGTATTCATATCCCATGGATATAAATGATTCTGAAATTTTCTGCATGGAGAAATAGTCAAAAATCCCTCCAAATGTGTTCTCTAACCTTATCACAAATTATAGGAAAATACTCATGGCTGTCATCTCTGCTAGGGGTGTTTGTGCAAAGTATTAAACCAGGAATGCCAATAATTGTGGAACCAGTTTTTTTTGGAGAAATAGCTACTTTGCGCATATTGGGCAATAAAGCTTATGTCAATAATTCTATTATTTCTTAGTTTAAAGCACTTTTTGTATATTTATAAATAATTTACCACTGTAACTTCCTGGAACTCTTCCAACTGTTATTTTTCATTATTAAAAAATGTTAAGAATTTGTTTGATTCCATTGAATTGTTAATAAAGCACACTGCTTTACACATGTTGGAAAAATTTTGTTTACAGCATTTTTGTGCATATTTATCAAGGGTGCCAATAATTCTTGAGCCCACTGTATCTCTCCTACTTATGTTTTGAAAGAGGGTACCTACCAAGTTGTTGGAAAAGGTCTGCTATGTTACTTGCCCATGCAGCTCCTATTGGGAAATTTATTTTTCCATTCTATCCTTAGGCATACTGATTCATCTATTCCATATTGGTAGGTTTCTGAGCATGGATTGCTCATTTCAGGTCATGTCACAACTTAATTCGGTTCAAGTAAAGATTTTGACTTTATCTATGTTTTGTATATGTGCTCTCCAACATGTACAAGCCTCTCTGACTAGTAACAGTACTGCAATTGATAAGTATAGGTGTTTTCCTTATCCGTGCAAAATCAATTACTGTATAACTTCTGTCCAGCAAAGAACCAACGAAGTGAATGTGACCCAATTTTGTATAGTGTGAACATCTAAATACATTCTCAAAATATGTTATCATTATTATTCAGTAAGCTTATAAATAAGGAGCCAGCCTTCTTTTGATTAAAAAATAGCATGTGAAATTGTGGAATGTGTTTGATGGGGGTGGGGTATTTGACAAAGATTTCAATCAATGGACCTCAATGAATATATTTAAATACAAGATGTTATTACTGTCATTACTGAACTTATTTTTCATGATCTTCTCAACCCGGAGAGCACAAAGAGAGGGGGATGGTGACAGGCAGAGGGGAAGTGCAAACACCTTTTTTCAGGATAAAAAAAGTTGTATAGTTTAGTAAGCAAAATTCTGTATTTGGAAAATAAGGAGTAATTCTACCTCTTGGAAAACTGACATTTTGAGATGCAAAAATATAATCATGAGAATTGAATAGAGGATAAGGACCAATTCAAACAAACTCATTAATGAAGTCAGTCGCCCCTCATGCCAACAGTTGTTCACAGACACAAACACCTTGAGCTTGAATTTATCCACAAAAGATCAACTTTAAATCAGAATAAAAAATGTTATGTCAATATGTATGATATTAGCCTTACCTTCTAGGAATACAATGGCTGGGAAAATAATATCACATAATGCAAATACTCAAATGCTATGAGGAATTTTAACCTTTGTCAGAACGGAGGCATATCCAGGGTAAAGAAAGATTTTTAAAGGCACATTACTTCAATCACAATTTATTTTGAAAAGCAACTTACCATTTGCAAAACCACATGATTATAATGTCAAAGAGGCAAATATCCTCAAAACCTTACACAGTACACAGTACCAACACCCTTACTGAATTATAGAAGGTATAAGCAACACTACAAGTTATAAGCAACTACAGTATACATTATCATGTAAACGAAACATGGTTCCAGATGAAGATACAGTCTATGCATAATGTATCTTGCTGCCAAAAAATCCTCCCAAGGATATTTACACTTTAATTTCAGAGACTCTTATCCATAGTGACTTACACTCTTGCAGAAACATATGTGCATACTGTATTAATATGAGCAATAGTGTAAGCCTTGGCTAACAGCATTCCCAGAGCAGAAACATCACTAAAGGACGAGTATAAATTACCTATGTAAGTCAAGAACAAAAGTATACATTTTAACTGGCGACCATAAAACACCATAACCTGGATTAGGACAAAAGGTAGCGGCATTACTGGGTAGACATGGGAGGGGGACCGAAATGCAGTCAAGGTGCATGTTCAGTCTGTGCCAAAAGATAGTTCATGCAGACATACATTAGATAGTGACACTGTTTTCCATCCCTTCAGGGTGCAAGTACTCATAGGGGAACTCTTCCTGATTTTCTCTCCAATTCCCTTCAGTGTGCTTTTGAACTCCATGAGGGGATCTCTCATATGGCTTTCATAAGCAACTTCCTCAGGGTACTCCCCAAGTGGCACCTGTAGGGAAAGTAACCAGGAATGAGGGCCAGAGCTTGAAGGGGGAACACTTGTTTACATCCCAAAGCCCAAATAAATGCTCTCTGAGCACGTTGAAAATGTTTTTTTGTTTTTTTTTTTGTTCCATCCATTTGTTCCAGAGAATATTAGAAATTTTCAGTAATTTCAAACTTGGCCAAAATATCTTGGTGCTTCCTAGAGTTCATGATTACCAAAACAAGAACTCCAAGACAAGTACAGTAGATACAAAACAACTCCATAACATCAAAGATACCATATTTAATGTACAATAGGTACTGGTATGATGTTCAGCATTCAATTTTGGTCTCATATGCCAATGACATCTGTTTCTTCTCAAAGTTCTAATGCTAAAAATAATTCAAGTAATTTTTATGATTTCTGAAGGAATTGAAGTAAATTGCCAAATACAAAGTCATTTGGAACATGGCTGAGGAGACAAGTCAATTTCATAGTCGCAAGTGTTGTAGTAATGTCTGGAAGAGTGTCCATTATTATTGCCAGCGGTCTTGGATTCATGCAAATGTGGACCCTCGTAATAATCTGGCACACATAGATCTGACACACGTTTTTAACGATTTACTGGAGAATTGCATTTTGGCCATCTTTCGAGCCTGACAGAGTAGATCTCATCATTATGCCATTGAAGTGTTTTCATTTGTAATCACTGAACTCTTTGTAATGCAACTCGTGATGTGAGATTAAAGCTGTGAAAGTGACATTGCCATTTTAACTTTTGAACGCAGAGGGGGCTCTGTTGCATCTTATATGTAGTTAAGAGTTAATTTCTTCTGTTGTGGGCCAGGGCCTTTCTTGCTAGCTTAGCCAGCCACATTTCTTCTATGTTGTTCAACTGCAGGCCACTGTAGACGGTGTATTCCCTGCCAAGTACTGGCTAATAAGCATAGCAGCTCTTAAGTGAGGTTGGTGTAGCCACATTAGTCAAATCTCATCCCTATCAACCACCGGCCTCTCAATGCCAATCACTGACCACGTTATGTGTGCTCCCAGTCAAAGAGTAGCCCTCATTGCATATCGAATTCACATTCACCAGCGTGCAAAAGCCATGGAAATAAACCTTGAAGCAGAATGACAAACAATTTCATAGATGACTTATGTAGTGGAATTGTATCCACACGAAACTCTGAAAATATGCTTGTTTGGTAACTCTGAATGCCATAATGTTATGAAGCAAGTGTGCCTGCTTCTCGTAGGCTTCGATGAGCTGACGTGCCACTGTGGAGAAACGGTCATGTACCCACCCATACCGTGCGGCACCAAACCACCCGAGTGCAAGAACCTCTGCACCCAGAGACACGAGTGCGATCACCCAGGTACAGTCAGAGCTAGCTGCCCCCACGTTTCTCTGGCCAGCGAGTCCCAATTCACACAGGTCAAATTCCTTAATTAGAATTTACCAACAAAGACTATTGACTATTAACACAACAGGAGTCTGGTGAAAGCAACTTTATAACTGGTTGTTAGACTTAAAAGGATGATTTAGGGGCCGATCACACCAAACACGATTTATCGGCTTGAAAACGTGAGTTTTTGCTTAATGTTTTGATCTCAAATGGAAACAAAAAGCAAACAATAGAGTGAAATGCTCCAGTATTTTGAGTTAATCTAGCATAGTAGAGTTGTGCTAAACCTAGGACAAAACACGCTATCAGTACAACGTAGCATTGACTCACTCTCTGTATGGTTTAAAATAGTCAATGTAGTCACTTTTCAGTCTGTAAAAGGGGTGTCTGGTCTTCTCAGAAAAAGGGTGGTGTAGGTTCAGTTCTTTCTTTAATCCAGATGCCAAATTCTGCTTATGGAGGTATTGGTTGAAGACATTGATTTTACAGAGATTGGGAGTCTCAGTGATGGGCTCAAACAGGGGTGTCCAATCATGCCATGGAGGGCCGAGAGAGGTTCATTCCAACCAATCACTACACCAGCTGATTTTACCAATTAGTTCCCTCCTATGTGGTTGAAGGTGTGTTAATCAGTGAAATCAGCTGGTGTAGTGATCGGTTGGAATGAATCAGCTAACTCTCGGCCCTCCATGGCACACGATTGGGCTAAAACAAAAACCTGCGCTCACAGCAGCCTTTTCCGGATAAGACACCCCCCTGGGTCTGTGCGATCAGAGAAATCAGTCTGATAGCTGATGAGTCATAATGATGCCAGTGAGTCTTCCTTTTTCATGGTGCTCTGCCTGTACCTTTAAGTTTTTCACAACTGCCACAGTGACGAGAAGTGCCCTCCGTGTACCTACCTCACCCAGAAATGGTGCATGGGGAACCACGAGGTGAATATAAAAAATAAAAGATAAAAAATAAAAAAATTAAAAGATGAAGTCCAATGATATTTTACTTTGCGATTCACTAAACCTTTATTTTACAACCCGTTAATTATCTACCACTTGCGTAAATACACAGCTACTTGTGTAATTATTAGTTCAGCACTTGAATTCAGCACTAGTAAGTCAGTAAGTGCCATGTGCAAGTACTATATAAATAAGTTTTACATTAATCTAAAATCAAAATAGTTACTTTAAGTAACTGTTATTCACCCAGTACTAGGTAATTAACCAGTGATATATAAAATAAAGCGTTTCCAAAAGTTGGGAGTGACCCCCGAGTTCTCCTGTCCCCAGCGAAGGAGCAACATCCCCTGCCACCTGGCGGACATCTCCTGTGGCCTGCCCTGCAACGGGCTTCTCCCGTGCAGCATGCACCGCTGCCCCCGCATCTGCCACCGCGGGGACTGCCTCTCTGAGGGCGGCTGCAGGCAGCCGTGCGCCTTTCCCCGCCCGGAGTGTGGGCACCCCTGCGGGGCCCGCTGCGGGGCCCCCTGCCACCAGGGCTCCCCCTGCCCGCGAGTCACCTGCACAACCAAGGTGAGGGGATGGGCCGGGTTACCTGTATTTTTGCCCTCGATGGCACCCTGGGAGGCAGACAGTCATGTCATGGTCTGTATGTTTTCATTAAAACTCGAGGTATACCCCCAAGGTATATGACCGATATCCTTACTTTATATCGGTGCTAAGGATCCCAACATCATATTTACCATAGAATGGAATGGTAGAGATGTGCACGATATCAGCTGCAATTTGTGTTATTGGTGTTCAGGTGCTAGTCCTGTAAGGGATTTTGACAGGTTTGTGTGCTCACCACAGGTGGCGTTGCAGTGTGACTGCGGCCGCAGGAAGGAGACTGTCATCTGTGCTGAGGCCGCCAGCTCATACCAGAGGTTAGCAATGATATTTTCACATGCACCTGCTTTAAAGGATAACCGGTAATTTTCCTTTTTTTCCCCAGTTATCCTTTCTGTTAGCATAGCTAGATTTAAGTACGGGAGGGAGAAAACAGAACGCGTCTTCCAAATTGCATTTGTATATTTGTATATAATTTTACTTTACAGTTTACAGGCAGGACCTGCTTAAAAATGTCATGTTTTGCTTGGTTCTGAGATTAACGGACATTTATGCTCTAGCGAAGATGTTTACAAAATTACCCAAAATGCTGAATAAACGACATGATGGCAAAAATTCAAATCCCTATGCGAACAAGCTGCATGGGATTCTCTCTCTTTCTTGTATTCAACTGAAAATGACAGGCAATTTGAAGCTAATTTCCCTTAGCAGGTTTTCAATTTTACTGTTATGAATAGTTTTTATGAATTTTGAAATGTGGTCATGCTTTGAGTGAAGCTGGTGTTAAACTACCCAGAAATTGTCACTGAATTGAAATCCCTGAATTTGGATTTACAGTGGGAGCAATAATTATTTGATCCCTTGCTGATTTTGTAGGTTTGCCCACTTACAAAGAATGCAACTGTGTAGAATTTTAATCATAGGTACATTTTAACATTGAGAGACAGAATATCACAAAATAATCCACAATAAGGTCCATGTTATTGTACTTGTCCTCAGGTCACAATATTGACCAGCCCAAAAAAACTTTAAAAAACTCTACAATTGTGAATACATATATATCAAATAAAAAAAGAAGGGTTATAAATATACAAAACAATGCATGAAGTGAACGTCAAACAATATTTTCTGTAAAAATCTGCCTATCAAAGTTGTGTCCTCAGTTTCTGTCAACTCCGTCAGATTTTTTCATAAACCTCATTAAATCAGGAAATAGCATGGTCAGCTATATCCCTGAGGACCCCTTTTCATCTCCCTGCCTGTGCTGAATGCAACACTACCACACATGCTCTGGTAAGTTTTACATTTTTTGATATTTTAGACAAACAATGTCAATATTCGGGGCGGCACGGGTGGTGCAGTGGGTAGCACTGCCGCCTCACAGCAAGGAGGTCCTGGGTTCGAATCCCCGTCGGCCGGGGCCTCTCTGTGCGGAGTTTGCATGTTCTCCCCGTGTTTGCGTGGGTTTCCTCCGGGTACTCCGGTTTCCTCCCACAGTCCAAAGACATGCATGTTAGGCTGATTGGAGAGTCTAAATTGCCCGTAGGTATGAGTGTGTGAGTGAATGGTGTGTGTGCCCTGCGATGGACTGGCGACCTGTCCAGGGTGTATTCCTGCCTTTCGCCCAATGTATGCTGGGATAGGCTCCAGCCCCCCTGCGACCCTGTTCAGGATAAGCGGGTTCAGATAATGGATGGATGGATGGATGTCAATATTCCTATGGTCACAGCTGGACCATGTCAACACCATCTCTCCGTTATGATACGTTTTTTTAAACCATAGTGGATTGAATTTAAGCATTTTAGTGAGGTTATTGAGACAGCTGGCAACTGAGGAAAAACTAGCTAGCTGCAGTGTACAATACATGTTTTGGAGGGAAAATACGTGTTGTGTAAGCTGACGGAGTTGACAAATCCACCTATAACCTCTTAATGTGCTAATATAATATTATTTGTGAACATAGTAAAGGATTAAAATGTTATTTCAGGGTTTTATTTCCACATAAATGTACCCATGTAAATGTACATGCATTACATTATTTAATCATACTGTATAACCTACACTTCTTGTAGAGCATGGGCAGGCTGTGGTCTGCTTATTATTGTGTAACTTTCCCAGCACTTATATATTAAATAAAAAAGCCAGTGTGTAGATTTTCGCAACATCTGGTTGTGAAACTGAATATTACATTGAATGGCGGCCTCTGTAGAGGGACCCACTTCTATGTATTGTATGTATGTGTATGTATTGTATGTATTGTAGGAAAGCATGGCTAGACAGAAATTGTCAGTTGAGGAGCAAAGGAGAAGAAATAGAGAGTACCACCGAAAGAGAAGAGAAAAATTAAATAGTGACCAAGAGAGCAAACATGACATGCAAGAGAAGGAAAGACAAAGGTGGAAGAAGAGAGTTCAAGACAAAAAAGTAATACAAATAGGCGAGATTGGAGACAGGGCAAAGAGGAACCAGAGAAAGTATTGGAGAGAGGCACAGAAAAGGTCCAGACAGAAGAGAGCTGAAGAAAAACAAACAAACTCCTGGGCTACGGCGTCAGGAACCAGCACTGAGTGTGTCAAGATTCTCAAAAAGTATCGTCTCCTTCACCAAATCCACCAGTTTGGGTTAACCTACAAGTTAATGAGAGGAAAGAAACAGACAAAGAAAAAGCCAACATTCCTACAGAGTATAACACAGCCTGTTCAGGATTTCTTCCTGAACTCTGCACGTGTGACAACTGATAAGACTGACACCATCACTAGGAACAAGATGAAGCACCAGAGAATGATCCTGACAGACTCCATGATCAACCTCCACACTGATTTCCTCATTAGGAACCCCACTGTGAAGCTGAGCTATTCTTCATTCTGTGCTCTGAAGCAATTCTATGTTACAGCACCAAAAGCATCTGATCGGAAGACATGTCTGTGTAAAATGCATGAAAATGCATGCTTAATGCTCGAGGTCCTTCGACCATCTGGTGTTGTGAAGTCAAACAAACTGGATGACAGCCTTCTTCGCACCTGCTCACGATGTCTAAACAAAGGTACAGTTCCAACCCAAGAGCAAGACAAAATCCATGTTCAGTGGAAGCAGTGGGAGAGAGTCGAAGAAGACATAGTCAATGAAATCCACATCAACACTAAGCTCGTCCAACACAACGGCAGTCTTTCAGAGCTCATCAAACTCTATGAGCAAATACTCAGAAATGAAACCACAACACATGTGTGTTTAGTGCGAAACCAGTCAAAAGCATACAGAAACACAATTGAGACCTGTGATGAAAGTACAGCAATTGTCCACGTTGACTTTTCAGAATCCTGGAGATGCAAGTATCAATCTGAAGTTCAGGCCTGCCATTTTGGACAAAATCTGCCACAGATAACGCTACATACCGGAATGTATTACATTAAGGGTGGAAAGGGAGGGTTTTGCACACTTTCAGAGTCAAAGAGACAGGATGCTGCGGCAATCTGGACACACATGGATCCAGTCCTAAAGGATATCAAGACAAAATATCCACAGGTTACCACCGTGCACTTTTGGTCTGATGGTCGAAGTAAACAGTATAAGAACAAGAAGATTTTTTTTCTTCTGTCTAGTATCCCACCTACACTGGGGTTTGAAAGAGCAACATGGAACTTCTTCCCCACTTCCCATGGTAAGGGCGCACCAGACGGCATTGGCGGAACAGTGAAAAGAACAGCTGGCAACCTGGTCCTGAGAGGAAATGATGTGACGGATGGAAACACATTCTTTGAAAAGGTCTCAAACAGTCTGAAGGGCGTTCAGCTGTACTACATTGCAGAAGAAGACATGCAAAGATATGATACACTTCTCATGCAACCTCTCAAACAGGTTCCCTCAACAAGACAAATACACCAGGTCATTGCATATGAGAACAGGATCCACCACAGACAACTATCCTGCTTTTGCAGCGAGATGTTGGTTTGCCAGTGCTTCAGCCCAGCTACCTTCTATTTCCATGGCTACCCAGAGGAACAGCAGAGTGATACAAGGAGGGCAAGGAAGAAAAGACCTTTGGCCATGTTGATGGAGGAGATGGAAGGGGAAATGGAAGAGGATATGGAAATGGAAGATGTGATGGAGGAGGAGTTGG
Organism: Conger conger; assembly: GCF_963514075.1. Classification (NCBI taxonomy): domain Eukaryota; kingdom Metazoa; phylum Chordata; class Actinopteri; order Anguilliformes; family Congridae; genus Conger; species Conger conger. The sequence goes on along the minus strand of NC_083763.1, from coordinate 47,240,551 downwards.
ATGAGGAGCCTCTGAAAGGTCCTGAGGGTACTATGACAGTAACGACTGTTAGCAGCCTTAATAATGGAGACTGGCTAGCAGTAGTATATGATGACCACTGGTGGCTAGCCAGGACCGTTGCTGTGGATACTGAGCATCAAAATGTGAAAGTGGAGTTTCTGCATCCCCATGGTCCAACAGCAAAGGTTCAACCTAAGCTTGGCAGGAAGGATGTCTGTTTCTGCCCAGTTGAAGACATCATAGTGAAACTAATGGGAAATGCATCACCAGTCCAATCAAGAACACGAGAGATCTACAGCATAGCCCCTGATGTGATGGACTTCATAGAGCATGAGCATGTCCGACGCCTGTTGCTCAAGGCATAAGTGCAGGTTAGACAAAAATGAAATCTTAAGTAAGCTAATTGAACCTGTTTCTAGGCTACAGATTTTGTGTTGCAAGCCTTTTGAGCAGTATTGTTGTTAAGGAATGTATGAAGTAGGCAGTGCAGGGCAATCACACCCACACACCCACTCTCATCTCTCTCTCTCTCTCTCTCTCTCTCTCTCTCACACACCCCCCATACACACCAAACCACACACACACACACCTCCCCCCCCCCCACCCACACATACATGCCACTTTAAAAAAGAAAATCATGATGAAGACCAAGCAAATGAACAACTGACACAGTATTGAATTGTCATCTCTCTGACACTTTTGATTTATCTTTCCAGTTAGTCATGGGACCCACACCAGAAAGGCACCAGAAAAAGTAGAGGAGGAAGTGGGGGGGAGGAACACAGGAGGAGAGGAAGAGGAGAAGAGGTGGATGAGAAAGAGGAGAGCAGGAAGTGGTGTAGGAGAGGTAGATGAAGACAGGGAGAGGAGGACAAGGGCCCCTGCTCTCCATTATTGTTTTTTTGATATGGTGTAATTTCTAATAGTTGGAAACAGTGTATGTATAGTATGTTTATTATAATTGAATTTACAGTATGTTCAATATAAGACCAGGAGTAGTTAGTTCTATTGTCTATTGTCACCTCCGTCTGTTCAAAAACACATTTGTTTGTTAATCAGCAATGCACACACATTTTTTGTCAACACCGTCAGTTTTTCGTCAACAACGTCAGTTCTTCGTCAACACCGTCGGGTTTTCAGAATAGTGTGAAATCACAACTTAACCTGTGTTGTATTTTATACATGTTGTATTTTATTACATATCAGAGTAGCTAAACACTATTACAACATACTTGAGAACTTTAGATTCTTATTGGACTGGAAGAATTAAAATTGTATACTTTTCAGTGTGTCTGACGGAGTTGACACAAATCAAGTTCTAAAGGGAAACATGTTTATTTGTTAAAACCTGTTCCTTTACATGGTTAAATAGCTAAGACCTTTCTCTACAGAAATATATAACTCTAATGAATATAGTGTGTATTTAAAAAAAAAAGATTTTTGAAACGTGTTTTGTCCCAACTCTCGAGAACTAGTGATATATAAAATTAATTTTTTAATAATTTTATTTTTTTAACTTATTACTGGGTTACCAGTAAATGGTAGTTGCATAAACTACTAGCTCATGCTATAGCAGTATGTCATGCTTCATAAACCAATGATTCATGTCAACAGATCTTTGACCTGAAATTTGTACATGATTGCCCAATAGCCATCAAGTCAACAGTTTGGTAAAGTCTGCATTATCTAAGTTGTTCCATGAGACTCCCTATGCCCAGTCTTGGAGCCACTGTAATGATGTAATGACTTCTCAAATATTAGCTTAGCGACCATCATTAGTGATGATCTTGACTAGTCTATGGTGTCTTAATTATACTGTCAAATATCAAAGAAGATTCGCTACCTGTAGTCATCAAGCTTACAGTATCTAGTCTCGCCAGGGTAAATGCTGCCACTGTAGATGGGGGTATAGCTACAGTTAGAGGGCCTGCCTGCAATGCAGCAGTCTAATCAGCATTCATGTTCAGCACAAATATTTCCATTTACAGTGGAATTCAAGCTGAGAAGAAAAGCTACCTATATAGCTTGCTGTGTGCCACATGGTCTGCTTCACCAGGTTATTTGAATTCATAAGCTACCAATGATGATGGTCTCTTAATTCATATGCAGGGATTGAAGCTCAATCCTGCCAGTTCTATACCGTAGTTACGGTCAACGGGATTCTTCCTCTTATTTTGTGTCCTAACAGAGGGCAAGCAGCCTGTCCCAACTTGACTCTGAGTGCTGTCATTGAGAGGGAGACAGCAGGGAGAGCTCCACCACCTATCGCCCACATCAAACAACACAGCAGCAAGTAAGTCCTCTCATTTCCCTTCCTTCTAGATTTTTGGGCATAACTGGCATTTTATGATCTCTAGGCAAATCTATGTTAGCTTGCTTGAAGTAAAGTACCTGAAATGTGAACATTTTCCTACTTTTGTTACCAGGAATGACTGTGGGAGCAACTGGCTGAAGGCAGTCAAAGAGGAGCCTACCATTGACTACTTTGATGTCCAGGATTGATCTTGGCCATGAACATGAAAGCTGTAAATCCAGTGCATCAACATCAAATAAAACTAGAGAATGTTTGCCATCGTTGTCCTGTGGTAATTGCTGTAATTTCTGCAATATTAAGTTACATTTCTCAATTAATAACTCTCATTTGTGCAGTCTGATCAAAATTCCATTGTTTTTCGACATTGCCGTCCAGAATCTGATTTCTGTAAATTCTATCCATTTAAATGTAAAGACATTTTTGAGTTTCAGGTATTCTATATTATGACAATTATCTAGAGCAGGGGTGCACAACAGTCCTGGAGGGCTGGTCTGCGACCTGGTTTTTGTGCCAACCAATTACCTGTGCCAACAGTACAATCTTTAAGTTACACTTGCCGTCTGCAGCTGTAGCTGGTCCATGTACAAACGTCTGCTCAAGACATTATTTAGCTAATAAAATAATTAAGAGCAGAAGTTGGCTCAAAATTTAGATCTCAAATGCTTTGAAATGGCAACAAAAACCCAAACACACGGAAGAAAACGAGCAACTACTGTTAAAACGGATCGAAGAATAGTCAGAATGGCAAAGATTCAGCCATTCATCAGCTCCAGAAAGATCAAAGATGATCTACAATTACCTGTAAGTGCTGTTACAATCAGAAGACATTTGATTGAAGCTAAGCTATCAGCAAGCAGCCCCCATAAAGCACCATTGTTAAAAAAATGGCATGTGCAGAACTGTGTAGAATTGTAATCATAGGTACATTTTAACATTGAGAGACAGAATATAACAAAATAATCCACAATAACAACATCATATAAATTTTAGAAATTTATTATCGTATTTTTGCATGAAATACGTATTCTACACAGTTCCACTCTTTGTAAGTAGGCAAACCTACAAAATCAGCAAGGGATCAAATAATTATTGCTCCCACTGTACATTAGATAGTGATGCTGTTTTCCATCCCTGCAGGGTCCAAGTACTCATATGGGAACTCTCTCTCTGATTTTAGGTTTGATCTCTCTCTGATTTTCGCTCCAATTTCCGTCAGCGTCTTTTGGAACTCCCTGAGGGGATCTCTCCTATAGCTTTCATTAGCAACTTCCTCAGGGTAATTTCCAAGTGGCACCTGAAGGGAAAGTAACCAGGACTGAGGGCCAGAGCTTGAAGGGCGAAGACTTGTCTACATCCCAAACCCCTAAGCTCAAATAAAGGCTCTCAGGGCATTCAACACAGTGGTGAATCTTTCTGTTTTCTTTGTTATTTCCATTTGTTCCAGAGAATGTTTCAAATCTTCAGTAGCTTTAAACTTCAGTAATGTTTGAGCTTCCTGACAGGGAGATAGCAGGGTTTTATCTTGTCTCTTATGCCTATGATAACTGGTTCCTCTCAAAGTTCTAATGCTAAAAAAAAAAAGAATTAATTTGTATTATTTCTGAAGGAATGCAAATTGCCAAATACTTACGAAGTCTTTTGGAACCTGGCTGAGGAAACTAGCCACTTTCATAGCCTCAAGAATTGTAGTAATGTCTGGAAGAGTGTCCATTATGTCTTTTTCAGTCACCTCCTTGTTCTTGGGTGGAGGCTTCCTCATTGTTGTCGGTCCATTTGGCATCCAGGCATAGATATCATACTGATAATGACAGGGAAAAGCAATAAAACTCACATGGGTATTGCACTGGCATGGCATGGCAATTGCACAGCCATTGTGCTACTGCAATTCCTGCAGCAATATGAGGGCCTACAGCAGGGCTGCCCAACCTGGTTCCTGGGGATCTACCGTCCCATACATTTTCATTACAGCCCTAACAAAGCACACCTCACTCAACAGCTAAACATCTCATTGAGCTGCTAATTAGTAGAATCAGGTGTGCCAAATTAGGGTTGAAATGAAAACCGACAAGACAGTAGATCTCCAGGAAACAGGGCGAGGCAGCCCTGGGCTACAGTATATTGTAAAGTGTCAACAGAACGCCAGGACAGATATTCAGTTGCCTATCTGGACAAAATCTGTAAGTAAGACCAATCTACATTCATATTGAATTGGCTGTCACAAAGGAAACTAAGCTGAAATCCATCTTGTACTGTGAAATTTATATGGAATATTTTGGGTGTCTACCTAATTTCAACGAGAGCATTTTACTGACAAAAATAAAGACATTACAAATGCCAATGACCTATGATTTGATCTATACAATGTTTCTCTTGTGGCAATTTATGAATGTTTCTTTGAGGATACTGTACCTGCCCATGGTTCACAGCAGCATGTTGGGCAGAGCAGGTGAACATTATCATGGTGATGTATTTAATGGCTTCTTCTCTTGTTTTCAGGCTTGAGGGGCTTAATGACCAACACATCCAATATTTAAAAAAGATTACCAATGCGCATTTCTAGACATTTGTATTTGGTCTACTTAATAGCTTTGGCATGAATTCTAACACTGTGAACTTTAACTTCAATGGAATTCAGTTAACATAAGTCTCACTGCAAGACAAGAACAAAAAGTCTAGCTTTGTAATAGGATGTGGTACATTTTAAAACATTTAATTGGAAGTTATGGCAATTGTTGATGTGTTATGATGTGAGGCGAAATGCGGGTACAATTCGACAATAGCACATAAGGGCGGCCTGTAGCGTAGTGGTTAAGGTAAACGACTGGGAGACACAGGGTTGGTGGTTCTAATCCCGGTGTAGCCACAATAAGATCCACACCGCCGTTGGGCCCTTGAGCAAGGCCCTTAACCCTGCATTGCTCCAGGGGAGGATTGTCTCCTGCTTAGTCTAATCAACTGTACGTCGCTCTGGATAACAGCGTCTGCCAAATGCCAATAATGTAATAATGTAACATACCTCAGTCACTCTTATTAGTTGCTGGCAGATGAGATTTTGGTAGCATTTTGTTAAAAAAAAAAAATTGTAGTTTACAAAAGGCATCAGAAATAATTGACAGATCCAAAGACCCACACTCTCTAGCAACCTCTGTCAATATATTCCTTCAAAATGGCACTCATACCATTAAATCAGCGAGCAGAAGAAATAATAAGATTACCATACAGATGCAGTCAAATACAATTAGCGCAGGTCCCGCACGTAAATGCTACGGAAATCCACGGGCGTCGATGTCATTGTATAAAAATTGCAGCAATGCAGCAAGAATAAAAATTGCTGCAATGGTTGACAAGAACAGCAGGAGGCACAATCAATGTCAGCCATTTTGAAAGTTGAGTCTCTTCAATAGGCTAGTGGTAATTTTTAGCAAATTATTTCATGACTTAAACTAGGAACAACACAAAACTCAAAATCAGGACAACAAATTAGAGGTTGGCTACATTATGGGGTTATTATTGCCTCTTATACCATGGTCTGGATAAATACTTGATTCTGATTGGATGCTAGGTGGTGATTAAATTTATATAATCTTTCAACATTTGGCAAGTGGTGCCAGTCAAGCCTAATCACTGTTCTAAATTCATACGCTGCCTGCAGTTTGACCAAAAGTTAAATGGGGTTTTATTTATTAACCATCACTTTGTCATGCCAATATAGCAATATGTGAATGGTTTTAATAATAATAATAATAAAAATAATAATTATTATAATATACTTTATTTCAACTCGATAGCATCATAGGTCAAGACAAATGAAAAGAAAACATTAAAATAAACATACAGTTTATTAGACTAAGCAGGAGACAGTCCTCCCCCGGAGCAATGCAGGGTTAAGGGCCTTGCTCAAGGGCCCAACGGCTGTGTGGATCCTATTGTGGCTATGCCGGGATTAGAACCACCGACCTTGCGGGTCCCAGTCATGTACCTTAACCACTACGCTACAGGCCGCCCACTACATAGCGCCTTTATCCAAAGCGCTGTACAACTGATGCTTCTCATTCACCCAATCATACACGCTCTCACACACCAATGGCGATTGGCTGCCATGCAAGGTGCCAACCAGCTCGTAGAGAGCATTTATGGGTTAGGTGTTTGCTCAGGGACACTTCGACACACCCAGGGTGGGAATCGAACTGGCAACCCTCCGACTGCCAGACAACTGCTCTTACTGTCTGAGCTAATGTCACCCTGGGAATAATCAGGAATAACAAATAGACTGCGAATAACGAATAGGAAGTAGGGAATAAGAAACCAAATTAAGCCTAGTTTAAAACCTTGAATTTCATCAAAAATATCAAAACTGGACTTAGCCATCTGCCTAGCTTCTCTATTTTGATCAGAACGTAAGAACGTATGCAACCAGAGCAACATTCTGAAACAGTAGCCACTTTAATGGCCTCAAGTAGTTGTAACCAGCAAAAAAAAGTTTTATTTTGAGGGTGAATTGACTGAAAATGTAGTTACTTTGCTAAAAGACCATGGTATAAGTGGAATAATCCACAACAAGGTGGTCATTACATGGTTTTAACGCACAATGCGGAGGCGAAGAACGACACGAACTGAAATAAACCTTCCACTTTTTCTCCCTAATGAAGTCCGTTCTTGTGTTAGCAGTGTGTTCTGGGTCATTGTCTTGCTGCATGATGAAGTTCCAGACAGAATGTTTTTGTAGACTTCTGAATTCATCCTGCTGCTATCATCATGAGTTACATCATCAATAAAGATTAGTGAGCACACTCCAGAAGCAGCCATACAAGCCCAAGCCATGACACTTCCTCCACTGTGCTTCACAGGTGAGCTTGGATGTTTTGGATCGTGAGCAGATCCCTTCTTTCTCTGCACTTTGGCAATTCCATAACTTTGCTTGAGGTTAATCTTGGTCTCATCATACTTTATTGTAATTTTGTCTTCCAATTCTTACTCCTGATGAGTGGTTTGCATCTTGTGGTATAGCCTCTCTATTGCTGCTCTTTAAGTCTTCTTCGAATGGTTGATTCCTGTGTGAGATGTCACTGACTGATCACACACAATGTTTTGGGGGTTTTCTTCACAGCTCTCACAATGTTTCTGTCATCAACTGCTGTTGTTTTCCTTGGTTGACCTGTTTGATGTCTGGTGCTCAGTATGCCAGTGGTTTCCTTCTTTTTCAAAACATTCAAAGTTGTTGTAAAAGCTATACCCAATGCTTGTACATTGGCTCATCGATTTTCCCTCTTTTCTAAGCTTCAAAATTACAAATGCAGTCTTCACAGGCAGAACCCAAGGCTAAAACCAAGAGATGACATTCAGAACTATTTATTGTTTAACCAGTCAATCTAATAGGACACATCTGGGCAACAAGAAACACCTGTCAGTCGCATGTCCCAATACTTTTGCTTACCTAAAAATGAGGTGGTCTAATTCAAAAGGTGATATGTTTAACAGATCAAGATAAAAACATCAGTAAATAAAAGCTTAAATTCAGATCTGTCATGTAATGTACATATTTTGACCTCAAACTCAGTTGTCCTTTGTGTATAGCAAACTTTTGGAGGGGACTGTATACAAGAAAAAATGAACCAAAAGTGGCTGTAGGCGAATTAACCATTTTTAAAATCTTGAATCTTAATAGTATGAGAGGCTTTGCTAAGCCACCCCCAAAGGAACAGACACACATGCACACACATACTAACACCCCTCCTGCTCCTGCTCATCTGCAGACCACTGTGAGCTGGCCCTTTGAAGTTATCTGATACTACTGTACTTGCTTTCTAAAATAAACAGCACAGTCACATTGCCTATATGTCAGCCTCTTTTTTGGCAAATTTATAATCGGGATCACACTTGTTGATCAGGCAATTTACAAAATCATTCAAACTGTATGAATGAGATGCTCAATAATGTACATGGGATATTTTTTAATAAAAGTGTCAGTAAAGGACGCTGGAGAAAGATCATTTTAGTTTTCCTGCTCGCATGAAAAGTATCTCTTCATTAACCAAGAATGATTCATAACAATAAAAACAGAGACCAATAAATCTATGCATCTTTCAAACCATAACAATGACAAATGAACGTGCAAAAGTTTGTTTGGGACTCCAAAATGTATGTCTATTTGTTATATTTATCAGAGTTTGGAGGACCAAGAAGTACCAACATTTAATTTTGTTTTACATATTTACACAACAATTATAATTTTGAAATTCATGTGAATGGTAGATTTGATATTCAGGAATGCGATTTTGGTATTAACTCAATTTTGACAGGATGGTGTTTTTCACCTCCCCTGTGAAGTGGCCGAGTGCAAGACATGTATCTGAAGATCGTCCCAGGTTACAAATCTGTTTGCCACCAAAACGTCTTTCAACCTAGATTGACCGGTATAGGATGGATTCCCTCATGAAATTGTCTAAACAGGAAGTTTTTCATATAAATCCCACTTGGGAGTTTTTACTTCACTTGTTGTTTGTGTGAGTCTATGTGTATGTGGGTGGATGGGGGGATGGGGCTTCCCCAATTGACCATTTAAATGGTACATTTCAGGTTAAATGCCTGCCAATGTGGACAGGGCTTTTAATTTATTTTGAATGAGGTTACCTGGCTTCTGCAGAAATCCATAGTTGTATATGAAAGACACCATTTGTTGGAGCTCTGGATCCTTCTGTATATCTTCGTCATTTTTATAAAGTCCATTCACCACTCCACGAACAAATCTGGATATAATATTAGTAATTCAATGAAATAAACAAGTTTGCATTAATAGTATTGTGAGTTCAGGAATATCACCACAGAAAATACATGTATCCTCCATGTAATAAAGCTATTTACTCATATATTGCTCCCCAGATGTCCATGCCATCATCTCTGTAGTGAAAGTTCTTCAGCTTGTCGATGCCACGCTGCTTCACATTGTCGGGCAGGCAGAGGCTCTTATAGGTGATCTTCTTTGTCGCTCTTTTTAAGACCTCCCAATGCTCTTTCCCAATGGCAGTGTACTGTGTGGGCAAACATTATAAATATAGTATTGTTTAGTGGGTACCACAGACTTACATTTATTTATGTTTTTCACGTGAAACATGAGCAGTAATCAAGGGGAAAAATGATTCAACAAAGTCACCATGATGCCCGCATATCCAATAATACATTTGAATTAGACCTCAAAGTTCAAAGTTTCGACCCATAGACTTAACATGGGGTACACATGCTAATACGAATTAGGCTAATTGAACATTCTATAATGAAATGGACATGAGAATCGGTATTGCGACCAGTCAGTAAATGACACTGACAGTAGGCTAGTACTGTCCACTTTAGTCAGTCTCACGGACTGTAGCTCTAGTGCAATGTAACCAATAGCTCTAATGTTAGCTAGCTAACTGTTATATTGGGTGTGATCTGCGGTAACTATGGTTATATTTTCAGAAGGATCTTTGTGGCTAACTCATGCCTAGCTAGATTAGATAACTAGCTATAGCATGATATGGCCAGCACCAACAACAAAGCTTAACATAGTCTAAGAACTGTCCCATTTCATAATTAGTTTGTGTTATCCAAATTGTGTTAGCCAGGCAGCTAGGACTATGATAAATTGGTCTGTCTTGTTCAACTAGCCAAACTAGTCTAGCTAATACTAATGTGTTTCATTCATTTTTATGAGTAACATACAGCATAGGTGGGTAGCTAGCAATGCATTGTTATGCAATGCCAGCTATCTATAAAAAAGCCCTTTGAGAGGTTTTAATCTGAAACAATCTGCCAATCTGATCAATTTAATTTTCCTGTCTTTTGAGGCTTTCAGCAAATGCAAACATTTCACTTAAAACTTAGTATGTAGAGACAGCGATGCTTCTGGGGGGGAAAATCCACCCTAAAGGGCACCAGGAAGTGTAAAGTTCCGCTCACTGCACATGCTCAGTTGTGTCCATGATCACATGCCCTAGTCACATGCACAGTGAGGAAAATCTCAGGGTAATTGCATGTGTGCACAGATTATCCAATGAAAAATGCTTGGGCAGTTACCAAACAAAAGTGTAAAGATTTTATGTTTTTCTGGAAATAAAACATCTACAGTGGTCTTCAGATTTATTGGCACTGAATGGCAATGCACAAAAATACAAAAAATGAACAATATGATGACTATAAAAAAATCAAAATGCTGAACTTGTGAAAAATACTGGACTTTATAAATGTTTCAATGGAACCAATCAAAATAAAACACATTTGGATGGATTTTGGACCATTCCTCTAGACTGACCCTCCACCAAATTTCACCGTGGATCGCACGTGCATCTCCTTTTATGCATCGCTGTTTCAATGCCAAACATGCCAATGCGATATCTGACCAAAACAGAAAATTGTTGTCTCATTTGGTAATTTAAAGTATGATTGAACAAAGATACAGTGGTCAGATAAGAACAAATTGAACATTTTGGTCAGATACAGCATCGGCATGTTCACCATTGAAACAGAGATGCATAAAAGGGGATGCACATCATACCCACTGAACATTGCACGTGAGTAAATGTACGTTGCATTCTTTGAAAACTGTACAGGTTACATATCATACTTTCATATGGATATATATATATATGGATATGGATATATACACTTTTAGCATACATCATCGAGAGTTTTGGAGGAACCAGCCTGCTCATCAAGGTTGAGTCTGATTTTGAATTGTTTATCATGCTTTTAGGAGGGAGATCTTTTGTTCTGTGAATTTTCCCCAACACGTTGAGCTCCAAGTTGTTCTGACTGCACCAGGTCACCAGATGGTCAATCTCCCACCTGTAGGTGGACTCATCCTGTCGTGTCTAGGAAACGACAGAGTCCAAATCTTCAATTTGTCGAAAAACATCTTCGCGAGGGAAAAGATGACACCAGGCAGCAAGATCTTCAGGAAAATCAGACTTTATTAGCACACGTGCATAAAGCCGGATCAGCTCTCCAGAACTGAACCCCGACTGGCATTTGTACACCCATTTTATACACAGTTACTCCACCTACAACTCCTCCTCGAACCTCATTCTGGCAAATCACCCACACTTTTCTTATCGTAACTCCTCCCAACGCTCCTCCCACAACGTCATTGTGGCAAATTGCCAACGGTCCTTATGCTCTGCCAACTCTGTACAACCCCCCTGCCAGCTGGCTGGGCTCACTGTGTAATTTGACTGGCCATAGCCGTATCACAGCTGTATGTATTATCCTAAGTGACTCAACTATTAAAATTATCATACACTTCTTTTAATTTTGTTAACATGTTGATTCGTAGCACGAGGAATTGCCATAGTCCATGTAACAGGTGGGCTCCTGGATCCAACCAGTGGATGTGGTCTGCACGTCCCTCCACTGGTGAGCTGGCTTGATCTTCCAACCAGTGGATGTGGTCTGCACGTCCCTCCGCTGGTGAGCTGGCTTGATCTTCCAACCAGTGGATGTGGTCTGCACGTCCATCCACTGGTGAGCCGGCTTGCAATTCTTGTACTGGGTCCGCTGGGGCACTGTTGGTGCTTCTGGCACTCCCAGCTGTAAACTGGAATAAAGTGACCCTAAAAAACAGGGCGAACACCCCAACCAAAATAACAACATACAACCAAGAAAAAACACTAGGCACGGAAATAAAGAACCATGAGACGCAGCTCAGGAAAAAACACAAACCAAAATACAAATACCGGGGACAACGTCCCTCACCCACAAGCTCACATGAGCAAGAAAATAAAAAGAGACAAAGAACCTTTAGGAAGGCGTCTGGTTCTATGTGTTACTACTCTAAGTTCACCAAGTTTACTTTTATTTTTACTTTGATTATCTACTCCATTTAGAATCAGATAAATACCAGCTATCATAAATACTACCACTACCAGCATCATCAAAAGTGCGCTGATTCTGCTGCCCTGTCCACTGATTGGTTTGCCCACTATTCCCTGGCCCTCCCTTCATTTGGTTCCCACCCATTTGTAGTTCCCCCCCTTGTATATTACCTTGCATGGCCACTGGGTGAGGGATGCCGGAGAAGTTGTAGACCACCGCTGGCGGGGCGCCATCGGGCTGCTCCATGGTTCGGGTGTGGGGGGTGCTTTGGTTCTTTGGCTTCCAGCTCCTTCAGCTGCACAGTAGTTTTCTTTGAATGTCTTTTGCTTGATCTTCCAGCTTTTTTCCATCTTTTCGCTGTCTCTCTTCAGCATGCGCCACATGATCCACAAACTCCCTGTGTGTCATGGTGTTCAGTCCCACCACCTCATCGAGGCGGCACCCCACTCCTGGTGACATCCCCTCCCGTATGGCTTTACGGCATTATGGGATCTGTTTGTGCGTCCCTTTCGGTTATCAGCCTCCACCTGCGCAGCACGTACATTGTTAAATGGCCCACTGTCCACTGCTGTAGGTTTGCATCTGGGCTCTGACAACGCCAGCCTGCTCGAATATGTCCAGCACTGTTTCCATCCCCACAACCTTCCCCAGGAGAGCCTTCAGGCCCCCGACAGCCATGATTCGGCCGCTCATCTCCTTCTCCAGCACCTTGAACCAGTGGCTCACTCCATTCTGTAACTCAGGGAGATTTGTTATTACATGTTGCATGTCTTGAGTGGACCAGGGAATGTATCGAGGTACAGCAGCCCTAATTAATAATGGCCCTACTATTTTGGGGAGCTCCTCCTTATCGCTAAACCGTATGGTTTCTGTGTTGTTCTTGTTTTATTAAATAAAAAGAAAAAAATAGTTTTGTATCACCCAGCCAAGTCCCTCTGCACCTGTTTTGACCCCCCTTCTCCACACTCCTCCTTCCCAAGGCCACACGTCATATGGAGGTGGAGTCGCCTCTTCACTTCAGTTTCTACCCGCCGCCATTACGCTCTCCTTCTCCTCCGCATATTTTTCTTATCAAACGGCCATTTTGCCACCATTTTCTTAGTTCTTTTTTTTGTTTCCACTTATCGGAGATTGTTTCTATCTCCTGTATACATTTAAGATACACCCCCGCTATTATCTCAATCACAGTTTTCTTTCCCTTTTTCATTTTCATATACTGCCCGTAATACTTTTATATTATTATCTATTTATTTATATTTTTTCCGCCTATTATTATCTATATTATTATGTCTTTAACCTTTATTTTCCCTATTATTATCTATATTATTATATATTTTATCTTTATTTTTCCGCCAGAGCCTGTATTTTCTCCCGTTAATACTTTTATTCACTCTTTGCTTTTCTTATCTTACACATGCATAAATAACGATTTTTACCTCCGTTGTCTCAATACAACGTTATATCCGCACACGCACAAGCATTCTAAGCCTCAGCACAGCATTATTTTTACCTTTGTTGCCTCAATACAACATTATATTCGCACAAGCCTTCGAAGCATCAGCACAGCGTAACAGTATTTTCTCTTACATCACAGCAATTTTTCTCTTACATCACACCTTGAGGTAACTACCTAGATATAGCTTGCAGGATCCCCTTTTTGGGTTTCTTTCCTTCCAAGTCTCTGGCACCTCTTATCACATAACTTAAAATCGTTAGCAGCAACAATATAACTTCAGTCCGCAGTATCAATATACTTTTTAGACTTAATACAAGTTCTGCTAAAAAAACATTTTCCACCACAATTAATACATTTCCACACCGTTTACTCACAGTTCACCTCGCGCACGTTTCCTGAAAAGTTTGCTACGTTTGTCCCCTTAATTTAGTTGCCGGGTTAATTATACGAGAGAATGTTGCCTCCGGCGTCCGGGAGAGGAGATCAGAGTCCTTGAATACTTTCATTCCCTGATAAGCTGCAGCTGCAGCCTATCAAAAAGTACTCTCCACCCTGGTCTCCAGTCGCCGGGAGCTTCTCTTTCTCTTTCGTATCCCGGACGAGCCCCCAAATGTCGTGTCTAGGAAACGACAGAGTCCAAATCTTCAATTTGTCGAAAAACATCTTCGCGAGGGAAAAGACGACACCAGGCAGCAAGATCTTCAGGAAAATCAGACTTTATTAGCACACGTGCATAAAGCCGGATCAGCTCTCCAGAACTGAACCCCGACTGGCATTTGTACACCCATTTTATACACAGTTACTCCACCTACAACTCCTCCTCGAACCTCATTCTGGCAAATCACCCACACTTTTCTTATCGTAACTCCTCCCAACGCTCCTCCCACAACGTCATTGTGGCAAATTGCCAACGGTCCTTATGCTCTGCCAACTCTGTACAAAGTTCAGGGCATTCTGCCAACTACGTGTCCTCACTTCACCCCGCACCTGCTCTTGGCAAACTACCAGACCTCAAAGTTCTGGATGCCCTCCCTCTAACACGTTATCCATACACGTCACTCTGTATCTTTCGCTTTTATAAGACAAACTAAGCAGCAGTAATCATTGAAAATATACAGACAAACTAAACATTTCATTAATATTCACTTCTAATATACTTTTCTAATATACAGACATACTAAACATTTGATTAATTATTCTCTTCTAAGGGAATAAATGTACATAGCATTCTTTGCTCTCATTTCAACAGTTTTCACTGTGGTTTCTTGCGTTTTCATAAGCTCAGCTATAATTAATGTTCTAGGTCAAATAGATACACTCCTGGCATAAAACATTGAGAGTCCCGGAGAAATCAGCTGTACAGTCATATCTTGCTATGCCCGTGTCCTTGACAGTTTGGTCTACACAGTTCAAGACGGGCCCCCCCCCCCCCCCCCCGCCCCGCCCCGCCAGCTGGCTGGGCTCACTGTGTAATCCTAGCACAATTTAGCAGTTAATCAGTTTGAAACTATACAGGGTACATATCATACTTTAATACAGATATATTGATAAACTTTTAGCACACATCGTCGAGAGTTTTGGAGGAACCAGCCTGCTCACTAAGGTGGAGTCTGATTTTGACTTGTGATTGGTTATCATGCTTTTAGGAGGGAGATCTTTCGTTCTGTGAATTTTTCCCTACAATCCCCACCAGAGATGAGTCCAATAAGGGTGGTGTCATCCGCAAACTTCAGGAGCTTGAAAGACTGGTGACTGGAAGTGCAGCTGTTGGTGTACAAGGAGAAGAGCAGAGGGGGAAAACGCAGCCTTGGGGGAAACCGGTGCTGAAGGTCCGGGAGTCAGAGACATGTTTTCCCAGCTTCACGTTCTGCCTCCTGTCAGACAGGAAGTCTGTGATCTACCTGCAGGTCGAATCAGGCAAGTTCAGCTAGAGAGCTTGTCCTGTAGCATAGTTGGCATTATTGTGTTGAAGGCAGAGCTGAAATCCACAAACAGGACCCTGGCGTAGGTTCCTGCGGAGTCCAGGTGCTGTAGGATGAAGTGAAGAGCCATGTTTACTGCATCATCTACAGACCTGTTGGCTCTGTAGGCAAACTGCAGGGGGTCCAGGAGGGGGTCTGTGATGGATTTGAGGTGGGACAGCCTAAGGCGCTCAAAAGACTTCATCACCACAGAGGTCAGGGCGACGGGTCTGTAATCATTCAGTCCTTGGCTTTTTGGGGACTGGAATGATGGTGGAGGTCTTGAAGCAATCTGGTACATGGCACGTCTCCAGTGAGGTGTTAAAAATATCTGTGAACACCGGAGACAGCTGATCAGCACAGTGCTTCAGGGTGGATGGAGAGGGTTCTACCTCTTGAAGGGGGGTTCTACCTCTTGAAGATCCTGTTGACATCTCTTTCCAGTAAGGACAGAGGTGTTGCTAAGGTGAGTATCTGTGGAGTGGCCCAGGCTCCTGCTGTGATAGAGGAGATGGGGGAGGAGGGGGGCTGGAGCTGGAGCTGGTGGCTGGTGTCATGGGGGATGGTGTCAGGACTGTCCTATTGACCTTCAAAGCGACAGTTGAACTCGTTCAGGTCATTGGCCAGGCGTGAATTGTTCATGGAGTGGGGGGTTTTTGTTTTGTAGTTGGTGATCTGTCTGAACCCTTTCCAGACAGAAGCAGAGTCATTGACTGAGAACTGGTGTTGCAGCTTCTGAGTACAGTCGTTTAGCGTCTCGCACCTCCTTGCTAAACTTGTACTTGGCCACTTTAAACATGACTCTGTCCCCACTCCTAAATGCCTCTTCCTTCTCTGACCTTAACTGTCTGAGTTTTGCTGTGAACCAAGGTTTGTCGTTGTTGTAACCCACCCTGGTGCGTGATGGTACACAGCTGTCCTCACAGAAGCTGATGTAGGAAGTCACCGCCTCTGTGTACTCATCCAGATTATTGGTAGCAGTCCTGAAAACATCCCAGTCAGTGCAGTCCAAACATGCCTGAAGATCCTCCACAGCTTCACTGGTCCACTTCTTTGATGTCCTCACAACAGGTTTAGAGAGCTTTCATTTCTGCCTGTATGCAGGAATCAGGTGGACCATGACGTGGTCAGAGTGTCCCAGTGCAGCGCGGGGGACGGCATGATAAGCACTGCTAGCTGTGGTGTAACAGTGATCCAGGATGTTCTTCTCTCTGGTCGGACATTTAATAAACTGTATATATTTGGGGAGTTCATGGCTGAGGTTTCTTTTGTTAAAGTCGCCGAGGACAATAACTAAAAAGTCCGGGTTTGTCCACTCCGGGTTTGTCCACTGTAGTTATTGCGTGCCAGTACAGGCAGAAGAGCATTAGCCTTGAGACAAACGCTCCCTTGGTTTTCAACGAGCTCTATAGTAACTTGAAAAGCCACTTCAAATCCTACATACGCACTACAGTACATGCTCCAGAAAATCCACTAGTACCTAGAAGCAGATCCAAAAAACAGGTGGTAGTTGGGGTGGTGGAGGGCGAGTGCAATTTGTGCAGAAGCAAGAAAGCAGAGGCAGCACAGGCAATGAGCTGCATAGGGAAGGTCTGACTGTTTGAAGAAAGGTAAATCTCGCAATATGATTGGTTAACAGCAGTGATAAAATAACAATAAACCACTGTTATAACTTAGAATGATTGTTTATAGTTGTATTGTCACCATTTTGCGGTTTTATTATGTTGCAGTTTTATGAATATGAATGCAACAATAATTTGGGACGTTGACTTCGATGTTGATTACAATTTTCTTTATATGCTTTAATAAATCATATTTTATTAGTGCTCTTACCATTACATGTAGCCTTGACCTTTTCTGTCTATGTCCGCCCATTTCCTATCCCCCTGGCCCCCAAGTCCAAAGTTTATATAATCCTGTGCTACGCAAAGCATACGCTGACCCAGCGCAAAAGTTCCCCTCCAGTTCAGGTGCAGCCCACGCTTGTACAACTCTTCTCCCAAAAGGAGTCCCAAATGCCCCATTAACCAGACAAAAAAATCTCTCCTACAAAAAGTTTGTAGCCACGGGTTCAAGTTCTGCTTCCCTCTGTTTGGAATTCCAGAGAAGACTACCATGGAGGTTCTGCTGCTAATTGTTTCTACTAATAATACAAATTTGTCTTGCAGAACCTCAAACCGGGGCGGCACGGATGGTGCAGTGGGTAGCACTGCCGCCTCAGAGCAAGGAGGTCCTGGGTTCGAATCCCCGTCGGCCGGGGCCTCTCTGTGCGGAGTTTGCATGTTCTCCCCGTGTCTGCGTGGGTTTCCTCCGGGAACTCCGGTTTCCTCCCACAGTCCAAAGACATGCAGGTTAGGCTGATTGGAGAGTCTAAATTGCCCGTAGGTATGAGTGTGTGAGTGAATGGTGCGTGTGCCCTGAGATGGACTGGCGACCTGTCCAGGGTGTATTCCTGCCTTTCGCCCAATGTATGCTGGGATAGGCTCCAGCCCCCCTGCGACCCTGTTCAGGATAAGCGGGTACAGATAATGGATGGATGGATGGAGAACCTCAAACCTGCCCTTACCTATGTAATTGGTCCCTAAATGGACCATGACAAGTGGATCCCTCCCAGCTCTGACCAGGAGCTTGTGTGCATGAAATCTTTAACCTTGGCACCAGGCAGTCAACACACAATATTTTTTTTGCACAAACAGACTAAGGTGTGTAGACCGCTAATAATCGAGTCCCCCACAATCACTAACTCCCTTTTTTTTTTTGGAGTATGTGGCCATCGGGGTGCCCTGAGGCTCATCAAATCTCCCACTCTCAGGAACAGGCACCAGATCCAATCCCTGCAAGGGCTAGAATTGAAGGATATACTATGTAGTTCCTGGAACCCTTCCAATTATAAACTATGCAATCGGTCAGTGAGAATCACAAGAATATTGCTCTGGAGATGCTCAAGTTGACAATGATGATAGACAGACGGCTCAAGGAAATTGCTTTCAAGCAGAGCGATCCTTCTACACCCCTCGCATAGTTTAGGCCACATTTTTACCCCTAACTGCCTCCCTCTCTCTCCCTAAATGAAGAAAGTTACTGCCCAGATAGACACCACTGCTTTAAGAAGTGTGAGGCAGCTCCAAACAGTTAGTAGCAGAAAACTGGAAATCCTGAAAATAAACTACAGTTAACATTAATGATTATAATGGACTACAGTCAATGTTATCACTTAACGCTGGAGGAAAAATATCTACCAACGGTAAGGCTTTTTTTTTTTTTTCTTCCAAGAGGGCGGACAGCCCCCAAAAAAACCTTGTTAGCTTGAATTTTGTGGGATTATCTAACTGGCTTGCAGCCAAGTGCTTAACAAAGGAATAAAATGTCCCCTAATGTTAACCTTACCTTGTTTATAATATGGGATTTTTGAAACAAAGTAATATTCATCTTCCACTTAAAAGCATTAAAAACAACTCCACTCAAACACAACCAATATGCTCTTGTCTCCTTCAACCACAACACCACAAAACAGGAAATGTGTAATTGCGTATCAGGTGCATCAGGCACGTAAACCAGCAGAAATCAACAGACAACCAGCAGATTATGGACCTCATGATTATGGAGCAGATCACCACTCATTTTCACCATACCATTTTCAACGGTATTGTTAGCCTAAATTATTTTGGAACAAGCTACATGATTGGCAGCTTCATAATACGAGCTCACTTGTCAGCTTTTACATTTTTCTTCTGTTAATTCAAGACAAATTAAATGTATAATAATCATGAATAAAGTATAACTAGCTGATTACCTATCTAGCTGATTAACTTGTAAGAAGTAAGTAAACTGTATTTATATTGCACCTTTTTAGTCACAAAGTGCTTCACAATCTAAACATGGATAGAACATGATAAAATTACAATAAAAAAACAATTACAGAAACAACAATAAACCATACGAGACAACAGCCAATCTGATTAGATTGAGATTAGTACCTTATTTACATTTTTATCTTTTTGCTGTGCACAAATGTGTAGTTTTACAAATTCCATAAGTAAGCAACCGATGCAGGGAGTCGATTATCAAATATCATCCAATACCATGTCCCTGATTGCATCGAATTTTACAAATCAATTATTTTTCTTTATTTTACTGTAAAAATGGACACAGATCTCCCTTGATCTGGTGAAGGATCAGGACAATGATAAGAGTTTTAGTTTTAGATTTAGTCCAGCTCTTAGACCCCTTTATGCTGACATATGGTGATAGAAATGTACATTGCATATACCCTTGATATTGGATGTTGATCAGCCATATAGTAGCTAGCAATGAAGAATATTTCCCCCATCAGATGTGTTCTGAGAAGATGAGAAACCAGTTCATGGTAGTAGAAGTCAGAGTTCCGATCCCAGATCTTGGCTAAGAGCTAGGGGTATTTCTTATCTTGTGAGGTGAAAACTGGAATGTCCTCTCCAGGCTCCTGCTTCAACTATGAGAGAAATTTGTATTTATTTATTTTTTTGTCAAACATAATTACTTGTCTAGAGTACTCAACAGTAAATGTGAAGAAAATGTCCTAAACACTCCTATCAACAAACATCATGAACAAAGAGCTCATGGAAATCAAATGAAGAGTTTCATCGCAAAATGCTATATAGGCTCTTGAAAATCTTACGTGTGTTTCCCAAAAGGTATCAAGAGTTATTCCAAGAGTTACATGAGTTAACACTTCAGGCATTGGTAGGAGGCGACTTTTTAAATCCGAAGGTAAAACGTCTTTCGGATAATCTTTTACAGAGCCACTTTGAAATAGGTGAATACTAATGACATTTTAAAGGGAAATGACGTAAGCGGGAGACAAGTGAGAAGAAAAAATGTTTATTTTTGTTTAGCATGACCATAAATCGCTTGCTAGTAGTATTTAACTGATCAATTGTGTGTAGCCAATGAGACCCATCATAAGTTCCCGTTAGCAGTAATTGCTTTGCCACCCCTTACATTTACATATAAGCTACCAGAACAAGCATAGCGAGAAAGACTGCTATTGCCCGGGTTCCTTCGCTACGACTTCCTGTTTGTTGTCCCTATGCTGCTATTTTGTCTTAGATTTTGTGATACTGATGTACATTGCTAAACAGCTGTGTGTGTCCTAGCGGAACCTTTTCCCTGTATCTACTGAAGTTCCCATTGAGTTCTTTCTTGTTTTTACTGTGTTCCCAAGGTTATCCAAATACTTTGCAAAAACCTGGGTAATAGTATATTGGAGCTCTAGACTACATATATTTGCTGTGTTTCCACTAGGGGTGTGAACAGTTAACCAAAACCAGTTTGTAGCTACACGTTAACCAAAAATTAATTAACCGATAACTGATTCTTTCCTTTCTAAAGCTGAAATGGTGAACTTGGTTTAATTAAATAAATGTGTTTTCACCATCAGTGACAAAACGCACAAACTGGTCAGACTCTGGCTGCTTAATAACTCCCGTCAGGCTAGTCCTAGCAAGTAGTCTTTGGCTATTTCAGGTGGTTAAGAATGCAATCACCACAGGGAATTGAATGCCGCAGTATTATAATTAAATGAATTTAAATCTGTAGCTGTTGTTTCACTTTTGACGTATTGTATGGAGTTTCTTAAGGTTAACAGAGGACTTGAGTGTTTATTCCTTGACACGCATTCAAACTACCGGCCAACTGAAAGAAGCCTTCCACTATGCCGTGTATATAAAAACAAATAAAGCAATACGTCATTGGACAAATGCATGCAACATTACCCAGTAGGCAAGTTGAAAAATAAAGGATAAACAGTAACTACGTGTAAGCACTGTTCATAATTTCATTTTTTGATTGAGTCAAACTTACTTAGCCAATATAAGTGTTCTATTCTATTTTATATTTTCCAGGACCTTGTAGTAACTATTTCTAAAATCAGGTAGAATTGTTGACATAAAAGAAAAATCCTTAGTCCAGTAGTCTATCATATCCATTGGATATTGAAAGTGAAAAATCCCCACTTTAAAAGAACCATATTAATCCTGTCACAATACAGATTCCTCATTTTTATATTTACACCGTTATCCGTTGGATTCCCTGCCTGGAATAAACCAGATTCATCGTGTCGCCACCACGACACATTTAAGTGTTATGGAACGAGAACCTGTGGTATATCGTGGATATTGGCACAGCTAGGGGGTCGTTAGGCACGACTCGAAGCAGTTGCTTCTAACTACAGGTTGCGAGCTGCAATTTCAATCAACACAACTGCAATGGTGTTAGCGAACCGCAAACTACGGTTTTCAGAAACACTAAATGATAATTCTTCCAATGGAACTTGCGGTCATAGTTACCAATGCGACTTCTGGGAAAGGCATTCCTGGACAGCAAAGATAAAATTGAGGAGAGCCCATGATAGATATTGGAACATGGGCCCTTGTTGATTATGATGCTGATCTCTATCCTGATCATTTTACGAAGGTATGACAAAAACATTTACAAGCCATTTGAAGTGACTTTTGTAATCCAGTGCAGAACCTGTTGTCAATGTAATTATTATTATGTCCTGCTGAAAGATGAACCGTCGCCCCAGTCTGAGGTCAAGAGCGCTCTGGAGCAGGTTTTCATCCAGGATGTCTCTGTACATTGCTGCATTCATCTTTCCCTCAATCCTGACTAGTCTCCCAGTTCCTGCCGCTGAAAAACATCCCCACAGCATGATGCTGCCTCCACCATGCTTCCCTGTAGGGATGGTATTGGCCAGGTGATGAGCGGTGCCTGGTTTCCTCCAAATATGACGCCTGGCATTCACGCCAAAGAGTTCAATCTTTGTCTCATCAGACCAGAGAATTTTGTTTCTCATCGTCTGAGAGTCCTTCAGGTGCCTTTTGGCAAACTCCAGACGAGCTGCCATGTGCCCTTTACTAAGGAGTGGCTTCCGTCTGGCCACTCTACCATACAGGCCTGATTGGTGGATTGCTGCAGAGATGGTTGTCCTTCTGGAAGGTTCTCCTCTCTCCACCGAGGAATGCTGGAGCTCTGACAGAGTGACCATCGGGTTTTTGGTCACCTCCCTGATTAAGGCCCTTCTCCCCCGATTGCTCAGTTTAGACGGGCGGCCAGCTCTAGGAAGAGTCCTGGTGGTTCCGAACTTCTTCCATTTACGGATGATGGAGGCCATTGTGCTCATTGGGACCTTCAAAGCAGCAGACATTTTTCTGTACCCTTCCCCAGATTTGTGCCTCGAGACAATCCTGTCTCGGCGGTCTACAGACAATTCCTTTGACTTCATGCTTGGTTTCTGCTCCGACATGCACTGTCAACTGTGGGACCTTATATAGACAGGTGTGTGCCTTTCCAAATCATGTCCAATCAACTGAATTTAGCACAGGTGGACTCCAATTAAGCTGTAGAAACATCTCAAGGTTGATCAGTGGAAACAGGATGCACCTGAGCTCAATTTTGAGCTTCATGGCAAAGGTGAATACTTATGTCCATGTGATTTCTTAGTTTTTTATTTTTAATAAATTTACAAAAAAAACTTCTTTCACATTGTCATTATGGGGTGTTGTGTGTAGAATTTAGAGGAAAAAAATGAATTTAATCAATTTTGGAATAAAGCTGTAACATAACAAAATGTGGGAAAAGTGAAGCGCTGTGAATACTTTCTGGATGCACTGTGAGTGCCAGAAAAGAAAGGCTATATAACTACTTACTGTAAATGGACATTAAAGCATGAGGCAGAGGCTTTCATCACATTACCAGTGCCTCAGTCTCACCCAAGACTCCTCTTTCACAGCACTGCTCCCTGTTTTATCCTCAGTTCCATCAAAGCATGATGTAGAGAAAAGTGAAGGCCATTTAAACATCACAATACCACAGCACTTACTGCTTCATTTAAATCACAAAACATTTGAGGTAGCAGTCCTGTGAACTAAAAACACAAGAGCCCCAGATCCATAGATCTGACAAATTAATTTGTCTGGCATTTAACACAAAGTCGCCTCACTTTAAGAACAGTGAATCCATGGACACTGGTTGTAGTTTGTCGAGTACAGATACATACTTTGAATAAAAACCGCATTCATGAAATAATACCATAAATAACCTGCATGTGTATGAGTTAATGCATGCTTCATGTGCAATTTTGAAAGTCATAATACTATGTCACATACAAAATGAAAAAAAAGAATAATAATCGAGATGGAAAAGAGTGCTAGATATTGCAATATAAGGAAAACATGCATGCAAAATGCCAAATCGGTTTCTGCATTTCAGATCTCCTGAAAGGTACAATAGGTAATTTCGGACTCCTAACAGTCAAGAGAGGAATTGCAACAACAGACCTCAAATCACAACAATGTTTATGTTTCCCACAGTCTATGAATATAATGTGTGATATAAATGATTATACAGGTCAGTGTTCTCGTGCACTGTTTTGGAAAGCTGACAGTGACAAACGCAACAGAGCCTGCCGTATTTTCGTAGTGTTCTAGTAAAATGTTCGCCAAACAGGTGAAAAACAACACTGTTTATAGTTTTCACTTGAGTTAACCAAAGACTCCATGACACGGCCTCACAAATACCAAGCTACCTCGCCCGGAAAAGGGAAACTGGGGCCCCCTTCTGGAGCCAGACCCGGGAGGGGAGCTCGTCGGCGGGCATCTGGTGGCAGGGCCTTATCCCATGGGGCCCGGCCGGGCACAGCCAGAATTGGTAACGTGGGGTCGGCGCCCTGTGGGCTCACCACCTGCAGGGGTTGGCATCGGAGTCGGGTGCTTTGCCCAATGGGCAGTGGGCAAAGGCGGGGGTCCAGGCACGCTGATCCTCGGTGTCGCAGACTGGTTCTGAGGACGTGGAACATCAAGTGGATTATTTTCTGGAGTTGCTCAGGGTGAGAGGCGCCGGGCGGGTGTGGGGATACTCACAAGCCACTGGCTGAGTGCCACTGGGTTGGAGTTCCACCCGGGGAATGAGAGGGCCGCCTCTTTGCGACTACGTGTCGCTGGGGGGAAAGCTCTGACTGTCATTTGTTCTTATGCACCAAACGGCAGTTCAGAGTATCCGGCGTTCTTGGAGTCACTGGGCAGCATCCTGGAAAGGATCATGTGGGCAGCATCCTGGAAAGGATCATGTGGGCAACAAGGGAGAAACATGGAAGGGGGTGATTGGGAGGAATGGCCTGCCTGATCTTAACCTGAGCAGTGTCTTGTTATTGGACTTCTGTGCTGGTCATGGATTGTCCATAACGAACACCATGTTCAAGCATAGGGTAGCTCATAAGTATACCTGGTACCAGAGTACCTTAGGCCAAAGGGAAAGCAGGGCTTGTCTCAGGCTGTTTTCAGCAGGGGAGGAGAACTGCTGCCCCGGACTGGGGATGTTGTCGGGCGGTGGAAAGAGCATTTCGAGGAGCTCCTGAACCTGAACAACATGTCCTCTGTGGAAGAGGCAGAGCCCGAAAACTTGGGGGAATCTGCACCTATATCCCTGGCGGAAGTTGCTGAGGTAGTCAAAAAGCTCCTCAGTAGCAAGTCGCCGGATGTGGATGAGATTCGCCCTGAGATGCTGAAGGCTCTGGACATTGCTGAGCTGTCTTGGCTGACACGCCTCTTCAGTGTCGCGTGGAGGTTGGGGACAGTACCTGCAGAGTGGCAGACCGGGGTGGTGGTCCCCATTTTCAAGAAGGTGGACCGGAGGGTGTGCTCCAATTATCGGGGTTTCACACTCCTCAGCCTCCCCGGGAAAGTTTACTCTAGAGTGCTGGAAAGGAGGCTCCGACCGACGGTCGAACCTTGGATTCAGTAGGAGCAATGTGGATTCCATCCTGGTCGAGGAACAGTGGACTAGCTCTTCACCTTGGCGGGGTTCCTGGCGGGGTCATGGGAGTTTGCCCATCCAGTCCACATGTGCTTTCTGGACTTGGAGAAGGCTTTCGACCGTGTCCCCCGGGGAACCCTGTGGGGGGTACTGCGGGTGTATAGGGTACCGGTGCTGTTGTTACGAGTCATCCGGTCCCTGTATAACCTAAGTGAGAGCTGTGTCCGCTTCCTCGGCACAAAGTCAAGCACGTTTCCAGTGGGGGTGGGACTCCAAGGTTGTTTGTGGACCACGTGGTTCTGCTGGCTTCATCGGACCGTGACCTTCAGCACGCACTGGAGTGGTTTGCAGCCGAGTGTGAAGTGGCCGGGATGAGAGTCGGCACCTCCAAGTCCGAGGCCATGGTTCTCTGCCGGAAAACGGTGGATTGCTCCCGTTAGGAACGAGCCATTGCCCCAAGTGAAGGAGTTCAAGTATCTCAAGGTCTTGTTCACGAGTGAGGGTAGAAGGAAGCGTGAGATTGACAGGCCGATCGGTGCAGCGTCAGCAGCAATGCGGGCGTTGCACCGGACCATCATGGACATGGTTGATTTACCGCTTGATCTATGTCAGCCTTAGAGATAGGGTGAGGAGCTCGGATATCCGGAGGGAGCTCGGAGTTGAGCCGTTGCTCCTTCGCGTTGAAAGGAGCTAATTGAGGTGGTTCGGGCATCTGATCAGGATGTCTCCCGGGCGCCTCCCTTTGGAGGTTTTCCGGGCTTGTCCAACTGGGCGGAGACCCCGAGGTAGACCCAGAACCCACTGGAGAGATTATATATATCGGGATCCCCCAGGAGGAGCTGGAATGCGTTCCTGGGGAGAGGGACCCCTGGAATACCCAGCTTAGCCTACTGCCACCGCGACCCGACTCCGGATAAGTTCATTTATTTCAATAACTCAACTTTAAAGGTGAAACTAATATATTACATAGACAAATTACATGCAAAGGAAGATATTTCAAGCCTTTAATTGTTATAATTTTGATGATTATGGCTTATAGCTTATGAAAACCTCAAATTCAAAATCTCAGAAAATTAGAATATTACATGAAATCAATCAAAAAAGGATTTTAAATACAGAAATGTCGGCCCTCTGAAAACTATAATCATGCATATGTACTTAGTACTTGGTTTGGGCCCCTTTTGCAGGAATTACTGCCTCAATGCGGCGTGGCATGGATGCGATCAGCCTGTGGCACTGCTGAGGTGTTATGGAAGACCAGGATGCTTCAATAGCAGCCTTCAGCTCTTCTGCATGGTTCGGTCTCATGTCTCTCATCTTTCTCTTGGCAATGCCCCATAGATTCTCTATGGGGTTCAGGTCAGGTGAGTTTGCTGGCCAATCAAGCACAGTAATCCCATGGTCATTGAACCAGGTTTTGGTACTTTTGGCAGTGTGGGCAGGTGCTAAGTCCTGCTGGAAAATAAAGTCAGCGTCTCCATAAAGCTTGTCTGCTGAAGGAACCATGAAGTGCTCTAAAATCTCCTGGTAGACGGTTGCGTTGACCCTGGACTTAATAAAGCACAGTGGACCAACACCAGCAGATGACATGGCTCCCCAAATCAACACTGACTGTGGAAACTTCACACTGGACTTTAAGCATCTTGGATTGTGTGCCTCTCTCTTTCTTCCTCCAGACTCTGGGACCTTGGTTCCCCCAGACCGACGGGCTGGTAGAACGTTTTAACAAAACCCTCAAGTCGATGCTGAGAAAAATGATAACAACGGACGGTAAGGACTGGGACCATTTATTACCTTACCTGTTGTTCTCTATACGTGAGGTCCCACAGGCATCCACGGGGTACGCCCCTTTCAAATTGCTGTTTGGGAGATGTCCCCGGGGGCTACTGGACCTCGCTAAGGAGGCCTGGGAGCAGCAGCCATCCCGACAACGCACCCTCCTGGAACATGTGGAGGCTATGGACCAGCGGATGGCAAGAATCTGGCCCATGGTCCGGGAACACATGCAACAGGCTCAAAAGGAGCAGGCTCAACTGAACAACAGAGAAGCCCAGGTGAGGGAATTCCAACCGGGGGATAAGGTCATGGTGCTGATCCCCACAAATGAGTGCAAGTTTCTGGCCAAATGGCATGGCCCCTACGAGGTGGTAACCAAGGTCGGCCCAGTAAACTACACGGTGAGACAGCTGGGCCGGAGACACCAGCTCCAAAATTTTCACATCAACCTGCTAAAGAGGTGGCACGAACCCGTGCACGATCCTGCTCCCCTCTGCTTAACCACAGGCGGCGTCACCGGAACCCCGGAAGTGGCCACTGGAGACCTGCTGACTGCCCGGCAATGACAAGACCTCCGCGAGCTGGTAAGCCAACACCGGGACGTGCTCTCCCACCTCCCGGGCCGGACTACAAGGGTCCACCACCACATCGTCACGGAGCCAGGGAGGAGGGTTTGACTGCGGCCCTACCGGATCCCGGAGACGAGAAGGCAGACCATCCGGGAGGAGGTGGCGAGGATGCTGGACCTGGGGGTCTTGGAGGAATCCCAAAGTGCCTGGTCCAGCCCGATAGTGTTGGTCCCAAAACCGGACGGAAGTTGGCGGTTTTGCAATGACTTCCGGAGGTTGAATGAAATCTCACTGTACGACGCCTACCCCATGCCCCGGGTGGACGAGCTGATCGAGCGGCTGGGACCCGCTCGCTACATCAGCACCCTGGACCTCACCCAAGGGTACTGGCAGGTACCTCTGACCCAACAGGCGAGGGAGAAGACGGCCTTCGCCACCCCGGACGGCCTGTTCCAGTATCGGGTCTTACCCTTCGGAGTGCATGGAGCCCCCGCCACCTTCCAGAGGCTCATGGACAACCTACTGAGGCCCCACAGGGAGTATGCTGCCGCCTACCTCAATGATATTGTTATCCACAACGCTGATTGGGAGAGTCACCTCAGAAGGCTGAAGGCAGTGCTAGGGGCCCCCCGGGAGGCCGGCCTGACAGCTAACCCGGCTAAGTGTCACCTGGGCCTGGAGGAGGCCGACTACCTGGGCCACACCGTGGGACGAGGGTGCATCCGACCCCAGAGCCAAAAGGTGGATGGGATCACAAACTGGCCACGACCCACCACAAAAAGGCAAGTGCGCACATTCCTGGGCCTAGTGGGGTACTATAGGCAGTTTATACCTGACTTTGCCACCAGAGCGGCCCCCCTGCACGAGCTGACAAAGAAGGACCACCGGCACACGGTAATATGGACTGAAGACGCCGACCGTGCCTTCCTAGACCTGAGAGCCGCCCTGGGGAATGAACCAGTCTTAACTACCCCTAACTTCTCACAAAAGTTTGTTTTGCAGACCGACGCCTCCGAGACCGGACTCGGTGCCGTCCTATCCCAAATCCAGGACGCAACAGAGCACCCAATCACGTATATCAGCAGGAAATTGCTGAAACACGAGAGAAATTATAACACGGTGGAGAAGGAGTGCCTGGCCATAAGGTGGCCGGTCGGGAAGCTTAAGTACTATCTCTTGGGAAGGGAGTTTATCCTTATAACCGACCATGCCCCACTGCAATGGATGTACAACCTTACAAGTGTAAGGACACTAACGCCCGGGTGACCCGATGGTTTTTAGAACTACAAAGTTTTAAATTCAAGGTGGAACACCAAGCCGGGAGACTCCAAGGGAACGCAGACACCCTGTCCCGGATGAACGAGGGCCTCTTTGGTGAGACCTTACAAAAGGCGGCGCGCAACCACAGAACGGGGCTGAGTACGGAGGGAGACGGATGCGAAGCCCAGTGATAAGAGAAACAGCCACTAACACGAGTGACGACAACACGGTGGAGCCGCGGGTCTTCAGAGGCTCGGAAAAAGGCATGGGCGGAACGGACCACCCACAACCACCGACGGACCGGTGTACCGGTGACTTTTTTTTTCGTTTTGCTGGGAAAGCAAGTTTTGTTTGGGACTTTGTGAAAGTGCCCTGAAGGCACACCAGAAACTAATTAAAATATAGTTTTGATGAACTACTCTTGCTCTCTCTGCCTCTCTCTCCCCACGGATCGTCACAAGCTGTACAGCAATTAAAGCTCATTGTTTTGTTTTTTTATTAGATTTTTGCATATATGTCGCATGCAAATAGATGACAATAATAATAATAATAATAATAATAAATAACAACAGCAACAACATAGACGCTCTCAATTAACAGTGATTTCAACAGGTCTGTGCACCTTGGTTTACAAGTTCAACAAAGGTTCCCACATTTTTTCAAATTCTGCTGCCCTTCCTCTAGTTATGTAAGTCAGTCTCTCCAAGACAATACTACATTTCAGCTGTGGGAGGTCTACTTATACGCTTCCGAGTCATAGCTCAGCACTTCAGTGTCTAATTCGCCACTATCTGACGTTGGTTATACTCCTTGCTAACTCCTGTGTTTCTGACAAGAACTCTGCAGTTCTTTGTCATTTCTTTCTGCTTATTGTTTTCGCCTCCTTTGCGCTCCTTAGCGTGAGTACTGGGGGCTTTTTTCAGCTTAGCTCAATTTGTTTCCATAATAGGTTGTGGGAACTAAGGTATTTAGCTAGGTCCTTTTGTTTTTCTCACTCCCTCGTTTCTTGTTGGCCCAGTTATTTTGGGTTTTTTTCAATTGCCACTGTCAAGAGATTATTCTCTTTTCCTCATCATACGAGTTCGCCCAGTTATTTTGGGTTGTTTTCAGTTAGCACTGTCAAGAGATTATTCTCTCTTTTTTCCTCCCCTTTTTTGTTGGAGTTGTTATTTTGTTCCTCTGCTGTGTTTCCACCCTGACTGCTGCCCCCCCCCCCCCCCCCTTACACAGAACATTGTCTGAACAATAGATTTCCAGTAGTTTTTTTATTCTAGGACAATCCCATACACAGTGAAACAAAGTACCCATTTCCTCCAAACATTTAATGCATGTGTCCGGGATGTCAGGGGACCAAGGGTTCAACTTGACTGGGGTTATATATGTTCTCATTAACCCTTTGTGTTGTAATAGCTTCATTCTCATATTTATTGATTGTTTTTGGGCTTTTAAACATGCCACTTCCCAGTCAATCTCTTGTATGTCCTTTTGAACATCCCATCTCCATGTCTCTAATCTGTCAATGGTGGACTCCTTATCATATCATATCAAAGCTGTATAGAAGACAGAAATCTGACTCCTCCTCTTTAGATTTGTAGTGTCAGGTTTTCAAGATGTGATAATGGTGGCTCAGATTCTGTATGCTTATATTTTGATGATATGAAATGTTTCAATTGTAAATATTTAAAAAAGTGTCTGACACAATTATTCAAATGTCAGAAGATTACCATTCATATAACAGTCTTCTATTTTCTGCACACCTTTCTCTGCCCAGTTTCTGAAACCACCATCTGATCTTCCAGCCGTGAAGTGCATATTACCCCATATCGAGCGGAGGGACCGAGAAATGACCAGATATCAATTGTATTTTTGAGGAAAGGGTTCCCTGTTGTTTTTTTCTAGGATCTTCAGAGTATAGATAAAAATACTGAATGGGAGGTTTGGTGTTGATGTCTGCTCAATATTAACCCAGGCTGGGAGATCTTCCCTTGAGAAATAAAACATTGCAGAACGTAACTGAGCAGACCAGTAATTTAATTTCAGGTTTGGGAGACTCAATCCTCCCCTTTCATAAGGCAAGTATAGCAATTTAAGTCTCAATCTAGATTTTTTATTACTCCAATTTACTAAAAACATTGTTAAGTTCCTCAAAAAGTGATATTGATAGTGGGAGGGGGAGTGACTTGAAAAGATATACAAATTTCAAAAATAGTATTGATGAAAAAAAAAAAGAATCACATCATCAGCATATAAAGACATTCTGTGTTCCTGCTCTCCTAGTTGGATGCCCAACAGGTCCCCCTGTGTCCTTATTGTCATAGCTAGAGGTTCCATGGCCAAAATAAACATTACATTATTGGCATTTGGCAGACGCTCTTATCCAGAGCGACGTGCAACAAAGTGCATACCCATAACCAGGGATAAGTGCGCTGAAAGACCCTAGAGGGAAGTACAATTTCAATTGCTACCTGTACAACAAAGATAAGGACCAGGGCCTAATTTCTTTTTTTTAAACAACAAATAAACAAACAAACAACAAAGCAAAAGTGACCAAACTTAACTATCCAAATACTGCTTACCTAGCCAACGAAAAATACCGAAACACTACGTAAATCACAAAGACAACAATAAAGGTTCACAGGGAGGTAGGGAGGGATGGGGAGAGGTGCTGCTTGAAGAGGTGCGTCTTCAGTTTGCGCTTGAAGGTGGGGAGAGATTCTACAGTTCTGACCTCAACGGGGAGTTTGTTCCACCACCGTGGAGCCAGAACAGACAGTAGTCGTGAGCGTGAGGTGGAGGTTCGGAGAGGGGGAGGTGCCAAGCGGCCTGTGGAGGCTGAACGAAGAGGTCTGGCAGGGGTGTAGGGTCTGATTTTTTGTAGGTAAGCTGGGGAAGACCCCTTAACTGCTTGGAAGGCTAGCACCAATGTTTTGAATTTGATGCGAGCCATGACAGGCAGCCAGTGGAGGGAAGTAAGCAGGGGGGTGACGTGTGATTATTACGTGTGACAATATGGCTGAAGATTCAGTTCCTTTTCACATTCAAATAGCATTTTTACTCTTCTCAGTTAAAACAGCCCTAATAAAGCATTTCCCTTTTTATGGCTGGACAAATTGCACTCTAGCATTGGAAAGAAAACCAATTAATTAATATATCCCAGCCATAAACAAATATGGCTTTATAAGAGCAAGAAAAGGCAGGCTATGTTACCATTTACTGTAAATAGACATTATAGCACAAGGCAAGGGCTTTACCACATTAGCAATGTTAACAGACATAAATGATGATAAAATTCATTACTGTATGCAGTGTGCCTGCCTCAATAAAGAATGGTTTTTCACAGCACTGTACTGGTGTCTCGATACCACAGCATTTCCTGCTTCACAAAATACCATGTCAAGTAAGGAAAGTAATGTGGAATATAAACACAAGTGCCCCAGAGTCTTAGAAATGAATTTGTCTGACATTTCTAGAGTGGCACAAATTTTCCACACCTTAATGGCAGTGCATCTACAAACACCTATTGTCATTTGTTGAGTGCGAAGACTTTGAATAAAATTCTATTGAATTAAATAATATACTATGAAATCGGTATTTGTATGAGTGCTCTACCTAAATTGCAGTACTTTAATGTGCAGTTTTGAAATTCATAATAATAATAGGGCGGCACGGATGGTGCAGTGGGTAGCACTGCCGCCGCACAGCAAGGAGGTCCTGGGTTTGAATCCCCGTTGGCCGGGGCCTCTCTGTGTGGAATTTGCATGTTCTCCCCGTGTCTGCGTGGGTTTCCTCCGGGTACTCTGGTTTCCTCCCACAGTCCAAAGACATGCAGGTTAGGCTGATTGGAGAGTCTAAATTGCCCGTAGGTATGAGTGTGTGAGTGAATGGAGTGTGCAATGGACTGGCGACCTGTCCAGGGTGTATTCCTGCCTTTCGCCCAATGTATGCTGGGATAGGCTCCAGCCCCCCTGCGACCCTGTTCAGGATAAGCAGGTTCGGATAATGGATGGATGGATAATAATAATAGTATGTCTGTACTGAAAGTACTGTAATGCAAAATGCATAATTCAGTGCAATGGAGCCCTTGAAACCACAGAGGGCAGCATTGAGATGAATACTGTAACAGGCCATCGGTTCAAATGAAGAGGCATGCAGAACAAACAAGACTTTGTGCTTTTTATTGGCAATATACTTGCCTTTACACCAGTTTTGAACCAGACTCCAAAGCTAGTAGTGTAAAGCTTATTTTCCAGGGGGAACAGAACAGGGAGGTATGAACACAAACAAGCACCATGATGGTTTCCCCTAAAACGCCAACAAAAAAACATTGACAAATGACAGAAACACCATAACTCACACAACACTATGCACATCAGATGAATCACACAACTGAGAACAAAATGTATAAATACTGCGCTGTACCCCTGTCAAAACTCAGCTTGATGTATGGCATTGCAAATAAGATACTCGCTGGAATAGAAAAATGCTTCTTATCTGCATATTGGGCCTCGTTCAGAAAACATGCATATGTTCAGATTTGATATTTCCGCTTTCTTGTTTTTTTTCTCATCTGAATTTGTTCTTTGTTTTTTAAAGTCTGTTGCTGTAGCCTATCCATGTCACAGTTGGAGGTGTTATGTGGTCAGAGATGCTCTTCTGCATCCCACTGTGTGGTTCTTCGCATTACTGTCACCTTCCTGTCATTTTTGACCAGTCTGGGCTTTCTGCTCTGACCTCTCTCATTAACAAGCCATTTCTGCCCACAGAACTACTGCTCTCTGGATGTTTTTTTGTTTGAGAGACGGGTGCAAGGGGGTTGGACCCAAAATGCACGACTCAGACAACAGAGATGTAAAAAAAGGGAATTTAGGGAATGTCCAGTGAGCGTAGCCGAAAAACAAGCAAAGTTCATACACATAAAATCCAGGCAAAACCAAAGTACAGTACCGAGGGGGAAGGCACTCAAAATCGGTAAACCATGCAAGAAGTCCAGTAACCAGGAAAGCTGTCAGTGAGGCAGTAATGCAGATGGACAGTAGGGAGGCTCGGAGTCGAAGGCGGTGCAAGAGTTAAGACCAAAGTCCGCTCCGCAGGGCAAAAGCACAAAGACAGCAGGCAAGAGTTTCTGGTACAGGCAGGCGGTGGTCAACAAAACAGAAGTAAGTAACCTTCAGTCAGTAAACAAGCTTTGATCATAACAGGTAGACAGTGGCTTGACAAAACCACTCAACCATGCACTGACAAGCAGGGGGCAACAATTTTGCAAAGACATGACATGGAACTGAGCTTATATGCAGGTGTAGACAGGTGCAGACCAGCGTGAGAGCAGCATGTGAATGGAAATCTGGTGTGGAGGATTGACAAGATAATTAGTAATCGTAAGTAATAAACCTATCCTGCCATAGCGTTAGTAAATTAGTAAATGACATGCACAAGAAATGTAAGGTAAACATGAACACATGGTTAGAATATTAGTATTACCCAATCCTGATCTAAAGTAGTAGATTAGTAAGAAGACAAGGGAAATTGAAACAATCAGGGAAGCATGAGTGACAGACAAGGGAGGGAGAAAGCATGAATGCAAGGTTTGCAGAAAGAAACGAAAAAGTGTATGCTGAACAAAACAACATAACATGAAACAACATGAATTATGACATAAGTTTGCGAACTGTGACATGATGACTTTATTAGGTAGACCTGTAAACCAGCTTGTTAATGCAAATATTTAATCAGTGGTAGCAAGTAAATGCATAAAACTATGCAGATGTGGTCAAGAGGTTCAGCACACAAAATGTCAGAATGGGGAAGAAATGTGATCTAAGTGACTTTGACCATGGGAATTGTTGGTGCCAGACAGGGTGGTTTGAGTATCTCAGAAACTGCTGATCCCCAGAGATTTTCACACACAACAGTCTCTAGAGTTTGCAGACAATCCAGTAAGCAGCATTTCTGTGGGCAGAAATGTGTTCTTAATGAGAGTGGTCAGAGGAGAAGGGCCAAACTGGTCGAAGCTGACAGGAAAGTGGCAGTAACGCAAGCAACCACGCATTACAACAGTGGTATGCAGAACAGCATCTCTGTGGTTCATGACGGTAAGACAAGACTGTTTTGCTGCGGCTTTCCTTGGCAACGTTTTTGTTGATTCCCATTGACCCTCATGTGGTGTTCGGGTCAAATGGCTTATTTTATAATAAACTGACAGTCTGCACTTCAACCTCATTGTCATTGTATCCTTTCAGACTCAAAGTGCTAGAGTACAGACCAAACCAGAAAGACCAAAAATGTATCACTGTTGTCGAGGACCCGGCCCTAGGCCCCCTGATGAGAGATTGACGTGGGATGGGTTAAGAAGGAATGCATTGTTAACCCCTCGCACACGCCATCGAGGTGGTAGTAAGAACGCCCGTAAGAAGAAAAATATATGTGGTACAAGATAAATGTACAACCGTATATGGATACTGAGGAGTCTGAAGTCGGGGCACTTAGATTTAGGGTTTTAAAGAGCAAGGTTAAAGTTCTGACTGAGAATACCCCAACCCTACAGGGGAGGGGCACAATGCCTGGCTAAAGGGAAAAAAAATAAGGAAAATGGAAGGGATGTCAATACCGAAAGAATATTAAGAGGCTTCAAGGGCCTTCCTGATTATAGCACAAATAATTTATCGGATAGATTCAAAGGACTGACTGTAGAAGAAGTTGGGGGATGATTTACACTCAGCTATTGGCTGGATGTCCTTTGTAGATCTCTTAAGGCGCCGCGGAGAGGGGCACCTGAAGAGTGTGTTGAGATGGTGGAGGGCACTAACTTCTGGCTTCTATGAAGTCAAAGTTTGGAGAGAGTCCAAGGAGAGATTATGACAGGGAGACAAATACCAGTGATGAATAGGTTCATTAAAAAATTATATAAGAGCTAGTGTTTTTCCACTCGTATATTAAGATGGTGGAAATTCCAAAACCGGAGGGGCACATGAAATAAAATATTGGGGAAATTTCTTTTGAGGTATGAGAAAATGACAATTGGAAAAACAGAAATAATTAATATGATCATTAAAAAACAAGTTACATAAGAGATAAATGTCTTCCCGCTTGAAATATTGGGGACATTTCTTATCAAACAAGGTACACTTTTGTATGCAAAAAAGATATATAAGGAATAAGCTTTTAGACCTTCGAGTGGGATCTTAGAATTTTGCTTCAGAAGATATCTACGAGCTGTTGAAGAGAGAGCAACGCAAGACAGCTGTAGTCAAGCTGGAGTGGCGCACTCCCTCTGCGCGCCACTCCAGGATATGGATATGGAGAGAGGAGTGACGTACGCGGTGCGGACTCAGCCCAAGAGTTGTGGCAGCAGGACTGATGTCGAAGAGGTGTTCATGCGCATCCCTCATCATACAGAAAAGCTGGTGAAAGAGTTAAAGGGCTTTTACGACATGCTTGGAGCCGTGAACTGCACCTGGAGGCCAACAGACGGGATGCGGGGTTCCTCCACGCTACAGAACACCTTCCTGCTGGACCCACACAAGAACCTGAAGCCTCCCCCCCTAACCTCGGTGTCAGTGAGGAGAGGCATATGCTGCGGCAGCACTGCAAAACCCCCGACGTGTTCGAAGACATACCAGTGCACATCCCCATACAACTGGCAGGAGAAGTACGAAGTGCAAAGTCACGTCTTTCGAAAGTCTGGATCCTGATCCTGCCCCAGATTCCCAAACCAATGCAGCTGTTCAAAGAGCTCATCAACAGCAAGGAGGAGGGATCAAATCCCGCAGAAAACGAGATGGCTATATTTAGGACATGGGTGGTAATTATAATCTATATTACCTGTAGAAGTAGGAAAAGTAATACATAGAAGTAATACATTATAAGTTTCCTTTTATTTTTATGTCTTTTATTTCTCATTAAGATACTATATACGATATAAATAAGTAGTAGACTTTAGGGGTGTTCGTACCCATTGTATTAATGGAAGTTCAGTAGCTTTTATCTCCGTGAAGGGGGAGCCATAAGATAAGGTAAAGGCCAAAGAGGATGATGGATATTTGAGGGGTGTACCTTGATTTTTAAACATCATGGTGGAAAGGTAAATTAGAAAGAGCTAAAGGGGTATATGTAACTTGCATGTGATCAGCAAACTGAAAGATGATATTTACACTGTAATCTGTATAACTCTATACTTTTGATTGATTATAATAAAGTATATCTTACTATAATCATATTTGATAAAGATTCTTTAGAGGAATACTTTGAATACAGGACATCGAATACCAGATTTTCATCACACCCGTCACTTCAAGACTGGGCTGGAAGTTCAGTAGAACTTACCAGGGCTCCAGAACGTTCGGAGTACTTGAGTTCGTCCCCGAGACACCTCCTCGTGGGGTACTGCTCGTGGGAACGTGAGGTCTGAGCTCGGCAAGGGGTCCGTGGCTCACGACACTGTCCAATGAATTAGGGTGGTCACTATGAATACTTACACCTCTGCACACATATATTCTTGTTGCCTTTCTATGAATCAGATTTGCAGCATATTTCGTGGATTGGACACACAGCACTCTCCACAATGTTATAAACATATTGCCGAAAAAATATATCCCAAGCCGCGTGACCCACCTTGACCCCCATATGCACCCACCCCCTTACTCCTGGTTCATATTTCTTTTCAAAATCACCTCTTAGTTTCTCTGTGGATATCAGGCACACACACATGCTCTCCAATTCACATGCAGACACATTCTGCCCATCATGTGGTGTGTAGATTGGTATGCACACACAGTGTTCTGTTTTATCCAGTGCAGGCAGGTATACACACGCACACAAAGTTATCCTGTATCATTTCAGAATTATTTTTGATTTAACATTTGACATTTTTGAGAGATCCATTTCATAATGAGTGATGAAAACTGTTACATTTGGTTTCAGCACAAAACAATAAACATAAACAGTCATGAAAGCATCTTCATTATCATGGATTTCTTCCATGAATAACTTTTTCACAAAAACGAATGGCACTATAATTGTTAAATGTGATCTCGCAGAGCTATTTAGCAGGTATTAACCATATACACTCACCGAGCACTTTATTACACCTACGTAGTCATGCAATTATCTAATTAGCTAATTGTGTGGCAGCAGTGCAATGCATACAATCATGTAGATACAGGTTAATGTTCACATCAACCAAAATGTGTTCTAAGTGACTTTGACCGAGGAAAGATTGTTGGTGGCAGACAGGGTGGTTTGAGTATTTCAGAAACTGCTGATCTCCTGGGATTTTCACGCACACTCGTTTCTAGAGTTGTGAATGCAAACTAAATTCTGTGAGCAGCAGTTCAGCAGTTCAGCAGAGGAGAATGGCCAGACTGGTCAAAGCTGACAGGAAGGTGACAGTAACGCAGTAACGCATAACCACACATCACAAGTGGTATGAAGAACAGCATCTCTGAACACACAACACATCATAAAAGGATAGTTTTGGGATTCGGTTTATAGTTTTGAGAAAAAGGGGAATTGTTTCATAAAATGTACCTTTGCAATCGGAAAATAAACTGTAACAATAAACATCAATTGTCACGGTGGGAGGTAGTGACCGATTGTGGCCACCAGAGGGCAGGGGATCATTGCAGGGGGGCCTACCTGAGAGTATTTAAAGCCATTGAAGGCAGTCTATCATTGCTTTGGTGTCAACTGTTCGCTCTTGCACAAAGTTGGTAAGCACACGGTAGACGCAGTGACTTTTGAGTCAGGTAATGTGCTGGTTTGGGTTTCTTATACACTTAAAAGAAAAAGGTGAGAAAGGTGTTCAGTTCACTAGTGTTGTGTACCCTGCTGACGCCTTCCTAAAGGTTCGTTGTTTTTCTCTTTTATTTTCAAGCTCATGTGAGCCTGTGGTTGAGGGACGTTGTCCCCGGTAAATGTATTTTTTTTGCGTTTTTTCCTGAGCTGCGTCTCAAGGTTTTTATTTTCGTGCCAAGTGTTTTTTCTAGGTTGTACTTTTATTTTGATCCCCGGTCTGGGGTTTTCAGTGCTCACCTTTAAGCACTTATTTTGGTTGGGTAGCTCGCCCTGTTTTTTAAGGGTTGTTTTATTTTCTTATGGCCGTTTTGGGCTTTATTTCTGATTTGGTCAGAGATTTCCTCCGAGTTGTTTTCTGTTCCTCCCCCTGTTCCGGGAGAAGTCCCCATTTGTATTTGTGTAATTCCTGTTCCTTTATCTTCCGGGATTTTGTGGCGAAGGACATATCCTTAGTTGCTTATGGCTCTCCGCCTATCCCTGACATCACATCAATAGTCATGAAAACCTTGTGTCATTTACATTTTCTCAAGATAAACATGATTAATGCCCACTGTGTGTGCATACCATGTCTTCATTAGGGAGGATTTTTTCCATGAACTATTTCGCAAAACATTAATAGCACTTTAAGTGTGATCTAGCAGAGGTAATTAGAAACCATTAACCGTATCTTTTATCTATTGTTTAGGATTTAGATAAAGACTATAATTATAGTATTTTAACATAATTTCGATTTCTTTTTTGCTTTAAAATCCAGATAATGTCCCGGGTCACTGGCAACGAGTATCAAAGGGTCTAAAAAGTGAACGGAAGGCAAAGGTTAAGCCAGGCTTGCTAGAGTAAATGACAAAATGGCTTTCATTGACAAAATGCACAAATCTATATTCCATATCTCCAAAATAACACACAAATAAATATTCTGTATGTGATCCATTTTGGATTGAGTGATTTTAATTTTCAAATTTAAAATGTGTGAATTGTACGTGAATGCAAATACTAATGGTTGTTATTGTGGAAAGTTATTTGGAATTTTGATGTTGCACCACCCAAAAGCTGTCCAATGATGCACCAGAATTGAGTGCCAATCTGAATGGCATGTGCCAAGTTCATGCTACCCAGAAAATAACAGTCATTTTGTAAAAGAGATAAATATTTGACCTAAACATGCACGAACAGGTAGCATAACTGAAAAACAATTTTGCCTTCTGGGAAAATTTCAACATGGAGAGGATATTCTACTCCTCCGCTAAATTAATTTCTTGGCATCCATCTTTGCTAGACCTGATTGTGCTGCTCAAAAGAAAATGCATGTGTTTTATAAGGAGTTAGAATGTGGCCCATCATTTTTGGGACAGATACATATTTTTTCTTGATTTGGATTTGTAATCAAACAATATGTGGTTAAATTATTCGCTGAAAACATCAAACAGACAATGGAGCTAATATAGAAGCAACCAGAGTGTGCACCCACGGTCACATATATCTGAACTGCTGCTCCCTGTGTGACTCTGGCTGACTCTCCAGCAAATTCTGTTCCCCAGTTGGCTTTTCTAGCGTACTCTGCATTTCCCCACAATTATGGCAGCCACAGCTTGAAAGGTTAGATGACTGGTTCTTGAACATGGCTCTGAAGCCCCCATGTGTTTTCTGGTAACCTGTAGCATCAAAAACACATACACATTCAGTCCACTGATATATAACTTGTAATATACACTGACTGAGCCCTTTATTAGGTAGTCCTGTACACCAGCGTAATGGAAATATTCAATCAGACAATCATGTGGCATAAAAGCTCTGCATAAAAGCATGCAGACATGGTCAAGAGGTTCAGCTGTTTTTCAGACCAAATATCAGAATGGGAAGCAATGTGATCTAAGTGATTTTGACCGTGGAACAGCGGCGTCACCAGCATCGGGCTTCCGGGGCTTCAGTCGGGAATCTTTTTTGAAAAGCCCCAAATCTTTTTGAGTGTTCTCGCCGTGTGCAGCGTTGTTTGCTAATTTCCTGACTGACTGATAAAAACATAAGCACTGATGTCGGCCACACTCCCGTGATTGACATTGCAGACAGCCAATGAGAGTGTAACTGTGGGCAGGGTGTCTGAGACCAATCCAGCCTTGTAACATTTCTCCCTTTTATACAGTCTACACGATTCAAGCAGACTCAACGCAGTTATGCTGCGTTCTATTTACCATTGGAGGTTATAATTTCCCGGTTGAAAGTTCCAACTTCTGACCTGCAAGCGTTCCAGGTGAACGACGCCAAACATAAACAAAAAACATGGCCGAACATTAAACTTGTGGTGTAATAGCTTTTCTGCAGAGAAGATAAGGTTCAGAGATCATTTGCCCGAACCAACTAACTAACTTTGTTTCACATCAGTTTGGATGCAGAACAGGTTTTACTACATGACAGTGTGTTTTATTTGAAAGTCATGCAGGAACAAATACTTCATTGATGGTTTTCTATTTACGATGTGTGGGTTTTTAATCCACCCACGAGGTGGCTGTGAATGCACTATGCACCTATTGCATTATGCACACTTCTCAAATTATTTCCCCTCCTTAAAATCCTTATCTTGCAAAAACAAAGCTATCATTTTGTTTTTGAATAATATTTTTTGAAATATCAACTTAGAAATATTCCTTCAATTCTTAAAAACAATGCAATTTATAAGATTTTTTCGTGAATATGAGAAAAGTGAACTATTACGTGTGATTATTTGATGTATGCATAGATGACATGAGTTGGCAATGGCTGCCATTTATATAGCATGCTTTTATGATGCTTCTCATTCACCCATTCACACATGCACCCACACACCAACGGCAACTGGCTGCCATTCAAGGCACTAACCAGCTTGTCAGGAGCATTTTTGGGGTTAGCTGTCTTGCTCAGGGACACTTCGACACACCCAGAGTGGCATCAAACTGGCCACCCACCAACTGCCAGACGTCTGCTCTTTCCACCTGAGCCATTGCTGCCCCATTAAAAAGATAAATGACACTTTGGGAGTTGGTAACATAATTTGGAGAAATGTGAGATGAACAAATGACCTGCTGCTTAAATGGTTATATAATCTACTGTCATCAGGCTCCTTGTTTATGATTTATATACATACAGACTGATAAACATTACAGCAGTTTCACCGGTTAAGTTAAATTGCTCTTCCCAGCTCAGCCCCAAATGTATTCAAACCTGGGTGACGCCCCTGCCATGGAATGATTGTCGGTGCCAGGCAGGGTGGCTTGAATATCTCAGACACTGCTGATCTCCTCTTTTTTATTAAACATTAAAGGTTTTCATGACTATTGCTGTTTATTGTTTTGAACTTAAACGCAAAACAATTTAGCAGTTTTCATCTCTTGCTATGAAATACATTTCTCAAAAAATGTATCTTATAATTATGAAATAACAGTGGATAACACAGACCATGGTGAGTGTGAGTGTTCATGTGCATACCTGTCTACAATGGATAAAACAGAACACTGAGTGTATATGTGCATGCCTGTCTACACACCACATGATGGACTGAATTTCTGTGTGTGAATTACACATATGATCAAATTGCATGTGGTCTTTGTGTCCGCTGATAGTGTTCTTCTGATTATATTGATGGATTATGGAAATGACCCACTGACTGTGATGTAAAGTCATGTATCTGTTTTGTCCCTTCCCCAATATG
Organism: Conger conger; assembly: GCF_963514075.1. Classification (NCBI taxonomy): domain Eukaryota; kingdom Metazoa; phylum Chordata; class Actinopteri; order Anguilliformes; family Congridae; genus Conger; species Conger conger. Next base: position 47,198,106 of record NC_083763.1, on the reverse strand, counting down.
TTGGTGTGAGTGGTACAACGCGAGAACATTTTCAATGTTTATAATGCTTTGGAATAACACTGTGCAGTTTACTAAGAGTTATAAAGAGGGCAGGCAGACAGGTTCTTGTTCCTTGGAATGTAACAATGGTGCAACCTTAAGGCAGGTGTGTGTACGCATATGCAAGTGTCAAGTCAAGTCAAGCTTATTTACATAGCACATTTTCATATACCGGGCAACTCAAAGCGCTTTACATAAAACATAGAAAGACATTCCATAAAGGTGTTATTAAACTAAACTAGAATTTAAAAACAATTTTATTAAGTTAAAGGAAAAACAAGAAGTAAAACAGTCTGAAAAGATTTAAGTATATATAGTATATACTTAAGAGTTTTGGCATTTCTAATATCTGCTGGGACTTTGGAACAGAAGGCTGCCTCTCCCGATATATGAAGAGATTGGAGATATATAAGGGCCCTTGCCCATTTTGTGACTTGTACACAATGTTTTGAACTTAATTCTCTGATTTATTGGGAGCCAGAGCAAAGACATGAGAATTGGCGTGATGTGATCAAATTTTCTTGTTTTTGTTAACACTCTAGCAGCGGCATTTTGGATAAGCAAATAACCTTTTCTACGTCATTTTTAGGCATAAAGTCTGATTCTTGCAATATTTTTTAGGTGATAGTAAGCTGATTTTGTTATTGAATTGATCATTGAAATTTAATTATGAAATTTAAGTGGGTGTGCGCACATGTGTGTGCATGCATATACTGTATTTCTGTCAAGATCAAGAACACTCTCCAGGAGGTAGGTGTATGTGTGTCAAAGTCAACAATCAAGAGAAGACTTCACCAGAGTGAATACAGAGGGTTCACCACAAGATGTAAACCATTGGTGAGCCTCAAAAACAGGAAGACCAGATTAGAGTTTGCCAAACAACATCTAAAAAAGCCTTTACAGTTCTGGAACAACATCCTATGGACAGATGAGACAAAGATCAACTTGTACCAGAATGATGGGAAGAGAAGAGTATGGAGAAGGAAAGGAACTGCTCATGATCCAAAACATACCACCTCATCAGTGAAGCATGGTGGTGGTAGTGTCATGGCGTGGGCATGTATGGCTGCCAATGGAACTGGTTCCCTTGTATTTATTGATGATGTGACTGCTGACAAAAGCAGCAGGATGAATTCTGAAGTGTTTCGGGCAATATTATGTGCTCATATTCAGCCAAATGCTTCAGAACTCATTGGACGGCGCTTCACAGTGCAGATGGACAATCACCCGAAGCATACTGCAAAAGCAACCAAAGAGTTTTTTAAGGCAAAGAAGTGGAATTTTATGCAATGGCCAAGTCAATCACCTGACCTGAATCCGATTGAACATGCATTTCACTTGCTGAAAACTGAAGGGAAAATGCCCCAAGAACAAGCAGGAACTGAAGACAGTTGCAGTAGAGGCCTGGCAGAGCATCACCAGGGATGAAACCCAGTGTCTGGTGATGTCTATGCGTTCCAGACTTCAGGCTGTAACTGACTGCAAAGGATTTGCAACCAAGTATTAAAAAGTGAAAGTTTGATTTATGATTGTTAGTTTGTCCCATGACTTTTGGTCCCTTAAAAAGTGGGAGGCACAGTTAAAGCACATCTTGTTCGTTTCATTTCAAATCCATTGTGGTGGTGTATAGAGCCAAAAAGAGGAGAATTGTGTCAATGTCCCAATATTTATGGACCTGACTGTAAGTGACTTTGTTTATTATTTCATTATTGTTGGTGCCAGACAGAGTTGTTTCAGTATCTCAGAAACTGCTGGCCTCCTGGGATTTTCATGCACAACAGTTTCTACAGTTTGCAGAGAATGGCACGAAAAGTTAAAAAAAAATTAAAAAAAACATACAGTGAGCTGCAGTTCTGCAGGCATAGGCGCATTGTTAACAACTGGAGCAGAGAGTTTGCAGGAAAGTCAGCCATAGTCACATAGGGAGCAGCCATTAAGTCACATTTCACCCTGGCTGCTCTCTCTGGGTAGGCTGCCTCTAAATTACCTCCATAGTCTGTTTGATGTTTCCAGTTAATAATAAAATAAAAAACGCGCCTTCCATGGTTACTGTAACCTTTTGATTTCCCATCCTCTGTTGTTCAGTTTGCTACTGAATAGCAAGTCAGACACATTCCCACTTAGACTATCATCAACACCTATTGTCAACGGAAGGTTTTCAATATCTTGTGGAATCCATGCCATGAAGAATTGAGGATGTTTTGAGACCAAAGGGAGGCCCTACCCAGTATTAGTATAGTGTTCCTAATACTGTGCTCAGTGAGTGTTTATCGAGTATTGTCATGGTCAATATCTGTTTATTGCAATATAGTTTGGAATGTTTCATAAAAGTTTGGCAATTGTTGTTTGCTAAGAGGCAGTCTCAGATTCAAAAGCAATGGCGGGGACGTATAATCTGGCATCCGCCTTTTCTCTATCTAGCTAATGTATGATGCATAAGCTGGACAGGGGTGTAATTTTACTAGTGACCAGAAAACAATGATATTGTTCATTTTTGGCTTTGGGTTTACTGTCTTGGGAACTTGTGTGGGATAAAGTGAGGTTTAATTCAGATCAGTTTGCTTGAGTGCCTTCACCGACCCCACCCCCACGAGACTCAGAGAATGTGCTATTATGTGTCGCTATGGCCCACTATTCATCTGAATGACTGTATATTTCAGCAAGTCATCACCTGACCTGAATCCGATTGAACATTCATTTCACTTGCTGAAGACAAAACTGAAGGGAAAATGCCCCAAGAACAAGCAGGAACTGAAGACAGTTGCAGTAGAGGCCTGGCAGAGCATCACCAGGGATGAAACCCAGTGTCTGGTGATGTCTATGCGTTCCAGACTTCAGGCTGTAATTGACTGCAAAGGATTTGCAACCAAGTATTAAAAAGTGAAAGTTTGATTGATGATTGTTAGTTTGCCCCTCCGAGGAATCGCCACCTTAACGTGGTGGAGGGGTTTGTGTGTCCCGGTGATCCTGGGAGCTAGGTTGTCGGGGGCACTGTTAGCCCCCAGTAGGGTCTCCCAAGGCAAATTGGTCCCGGGGGAGGGGCCGGACTAAGAGCGATTCAAAGACTCCCATGACACGGCCACACAAAGACCCAGTTACCTCGCCCGGAAAAGGGAAACCGGGGCCCCCTGCTGGAGCCAGACCCGGGAGGGGAGCTCGTCGGCGAGCGTCTGGTGGCCGGGCCTTATCCCATGGGGCCCGGCCGGGCACAGCCCGAACTGGTCACGTGGGGTCGCCACCCTGTGGGCTCACCACCTGCAGGGGTCGGCATCGGAGTCGGGTGCTTTGCCCAACGGGCAGTAGGCAAAGGCGGGGATCCGGGCGTGCTGATCCTCGGCGTCGCAGACTGGTTCTGGGGACGTGGAACGTCACCTCTCTGGTGGGGAAGGAACCGGAGCTAGTGCGGGAGGCGGAGCGGTACCAACTAGATATAGTTGGGCTCACCTCCACGCACAGTACTGGTTCCGGAACCAAACTCCTGGAGAGGGGCTGGACTCTGTTCTTTTCTGGAGTTGCTCAAGGTGAGAGGCGCCGGGCGGGTGTGGGGATACTCACAAGCCACCGGCTGAGCGCCACTGTGTTGGAGTTCCACCCGGGGAACGAGAGGGTCGCTTCTCTGCGACTACGTGTCGCTGGGGGGAAGGCTCTGACTGTCATTTGTGCGTATGCACCAAATGGCAGTTCAGAGTATCCGGCCTTCTTGGAGTCACTGGGTGGCATCCTGGAAAGGGTGCCACCCGGAGACTCCATAGTTCTGCTGGGCGACTTCATCGCTCACGTGGGCAATGACGGAGAAACCTGGAGGGGGGTGATTGGGAGGAACGGCCTGCCTGATCTGAACCCAAGCGGTGTTTTGTTATTGGACTTCTGTGCTGGCCATGGATTGTCGATAACAAACACCATGTTCGAGCATAGGGTAGCTCATAAGTGTACTTGGTACCAGAGCACCTTAGGCCAAAGATCGATGATCGACTTTGTGGTCGTATCATCAGACCTGCGGCCGTATGTCTTGGACACTCGGGTGAAGAGAGGAACAGAGCTGTCAACTGATCACCACCTGGTGGTGAGTTGGATCAAGTGGCCGGGGAGGCTGCCTGACAGACCCGGTAAACCCAAACGTGTAGTGAGGGTGAACTGGGAACGTCTGGCGGAGGCCCCTGTTCGCGAGGTCTTCAACTCCCACCTCCGGAAGAACTTCTCACGCATCCCGGGGGAAGCTGGGGACATGGAGTCCGAGTGGGCCATGTTCAAAGCCTCCATTGCAGAGGCGGCAAGCAGGAGCTGTGGCCAGAAGGTCATCGGTGCCTGTCGGGGCGGCAACCCAAGAACCCGCTGGTGGACACCAGCGGTGAGGGAGGCCGTCAAGCTGAAGAAGGAGGCCTTTCGGGCTTGGCTGGCCCGGGGGTCCCCTGAAGCAGCAGACAGGTACCGGGTGGCCAGAAGGGCTGCAGCTTCGGCAGTCGCTGAAGCAAAAACCCGGGTATGGGAGGAGTTCGGGGAGGCTATGGAGAAGGACTTTCGGTTGGCCTCGAGGAAGTTCTGGCAAACCATCCGACGACTCAGAAAGGGAAAGCAGGGCTTGTCTCAGGCTGTTTTCAGCAGGGGAGGAGAACTGCTGACCCGGACTGGGGATATTGTCGGGCGGTGGAAAGAGCACTTCGAGGAGCTCCTGAACCCGAACAACACGTCCTCTGTGGAAGAGGCAGAGCCTGAAGACTCGGGGGAATCTGCACCTATATCCCTGGCGGAAGTTGCTGAGGTAGTCAAAAAGCTCCTCAGTGGCAAGTCGCCGGGTGTAGATGAGATTCGCCCTGAGATGCTGAAGGCTCTGGACATTGTTGGGCTGTTTTGGCTGACACGCCTCTTCAGTGTCGCGTGGAGATCGGGGACAGTACCTGTAGAGTGGCAGACCGGGGTGGTGGTCCCCATTTTCAAGAAGGGGGACCGGAGGGTGTGCTCCAATTACCGGGGTATCACACTCCTCAGCCTCCCTGGGAAAGCTTATTCTAGGGTACTGGAAAGGAGGCTCCGACCGACGGTCGAACCTCGGATTCAGGAGGAGCAATGTGGCTTCCGTCCTGGCCGTGGAACAGTGGACCAGCTCTTTACTTTGGCAGGGTTGCTGGCGGGGTCATGGGAGTTTGCCCATCCAGTCCACATGTGCTTTGTGGACTTGGAGAAGGCTTTCGACCGTGTCCCCCGGGGAACCCTGTGGGGTGTACTGCGGGAGTATGGGGTACCAGGGCCGTTGTTACGAGCCATCAGGTCCCTGTATAACCAAAGTGAGAGCTGTGTCCGCATTCTCGGCACAAAGTCAAGCACGTTTCCGGAGGGTGTTGGACTCCGCCAAGGTTGCCCCTTGTCACCGGTCCTGTTTGTGGTATTCATGGACAGGATCTCAAGGCGCAGCCGAGGTGAGGAGAGTGTCCGGTTTGGTGACCTCAGAATCGCATCTCTGCTTTTTGCGGATGATGTGGTTCTGCTGGCTTCATCGGACCGTGACCTTCAGCACGCACTGGAGCGGTTTGCAGCCGAGTGTGAAGCGGCCGGGATGAGAGTCAGCACCTCCAAGTCCGAGGCCATGGTTCTCTGCCGGAAAACGGTGGATTGCTCCCTCCGGGTTGGGAACGAGTCTTTGCCCCAAGTGAAGGAGTTCAAGTATCTCGGGGTCTTGTTCACGAGTGAGGGTAGAAGGGAGCGTGAGATCGACAGGCGGATCGGTGCAGCGTCAGCAGTAATGCGGGCGTTGCACCGGACCGTTGTGGTGAAGAAGGAGCTGAGCCGGAAGGCGAAGCTCTCGATTTACTGGTCGATCTACGTCCCAACCCTCACCTATGGTCACGAGCTTTGGGTAGTGACCGAAAGAACGAGATCGCGTATACAAGCGGCCGAAATGAGCTTCCTCCGTAGGGTGGCCGGGCTCAGCCTTAGAGATAGGGTGAGGAGCTCGGACATCCGGAGGGAGCTCGGATGCGCGTTGAAAGGAGCCAATTGAGGTGGTTCGGGCATCTCATCAGGATGCCTCCCGGGCGCCTCCCTTTGGAGGTTTTCCGGGCTCGTCCAACTGGGCGGAGACCCCGAGGGAGACCCAGAGCCCGCTGGAGAGATTATATATCTCTCCTGGCCAGGGAACGCCTCGGGATCCCCCAGGAGGAGCTAGAATGCGTTGCTGGGGAGAGGGACGCCTGGAATACCCGGCTTTGCCTACTGCCCCCGCGACCCGACTCCGGATAAGCGGGTGACGATGGATGGATGGATGGATGGATGGATTGTTAGTTTGTCCCATTACTTTTGGTCTCTAGAAATTGGGAGGCACATATACAAACTGTTGTAATTCCTACACCGTTCACCTGATTTGGATGTAAATACCCTCAAATTAAAGCTGAAAGTCTGCAGTTAAAGCATCTTGTTCGTTTAATTTCAAATCCATTGTGGTGGTGTATAGAGCCAAAAAGATGAGAATTGTGTCGATGTCCCAATATGTATGGACCTGACTGTAGATCACATTTCTCCATTCTGATATTTGACATGGTGTTTATGACTAGCCTAATAAACTAACATAGCCGGTGATTTAGCTATAAGTTTTCTGTTTATGTACGCTGACCTAGCCTCACCTTACTGGATCCAACACATTTACACAAATTGAAATATAGCTCATATGACATTAACTGTGTAATTTGTGCCCACTTCTACTCACGTGCAGAGAGAAGCTGTCTACCAGTGGAAATTTCCACAGAACTGTAGCAACGTGAGCAAATATGTGTCATAGGGCGTGAATACCGGTAAGATAAGAGAAGCAGAAACATTTGTATCAAACATCATTACATCACAGCAGACGTTCTTATCCAGAGTGACGTACAGTTGATTAGACTAAATGGTAAATGGCAGGCACTTCGATACAGCCCATGCGGGGGATCGAACCGGCAACCACTGCCAGACAACTGCTCTTACTGCCTGAGCCATGTCGCCCCCAACTAAGACTAAGCAGGAGACAATCGTCCCCTGGAGCAATGCAGGGTTAAGGGCCTTGCTCAAGGGCCCAATGCCTGTGCAGATCTTGTGGCTACAATTTACAAGTTAATGTTGTACGAGCATGCAAATACTAACAGTAGGAAAGGAAATAGCTTGACTTACAAAATGTTTGCCTAAAGCTGTCCAATGATGCACCAGAATTGAGTATGCCAATGTGCCAAGTTCACCCAACCCAGAAAATAACAATCATTTTGTAAAAGAGATAAAATTTGACCTAAACATGCACTAACAGGTAGCATAAATGAAAAACAATTTTGCCTTCAGGGAATATTTTAACAGGGAGTGGATATTCTACTCCTCCGCTAAATTAATTTCTTGGCATCCATCTTTGCTAGACCTGATTGTGCTGCTCAAAAGAAAATGAATGTATTTTATAAGGTTAGAATGTGGTCCATCATTTTTGGGTCAAATACATATTTTTTTCTTGATTTGGATTTGTAATCAAACAATATGTGGTTAAATTATTCGCTGAAAACATCAAACAGACAATAGAGCTAATATAGAAGCAACCAGAGTGTGCACCCACGGTCACATATATCTGAACTGCTGCTCCCTGTGTGACTCTGGCTGACTCTCCAGCAAATTCTGTTCCCCAGTTGGCTTTTCTAGCATACTCTGCATTTCCCCACAATTATGGCGGCCACTGCTTGAAAGGTTAGATGACTGGTTCTTGAACATGGCTCTGAATCCCCCATGTGTTTTCTGGTAACCTGTAGCATCAAAAACACATACACATTCAGTCCACTGATATATAACTTGGGAAGGAAATTGTAATATACACTGACTGAGCCCTTTATTAGGTAGTCCTGTACACCAGCGTAATGGAAATATTCAATCAGACAATCATGTGGCATAAAAGCTCTGCATAAAAGCATGCAGACATGGTCAAGAGGTTCAGCTGTTTTTCAGACCAAATATCAGAATGGGAAGAAATGTGGTCTAAGTGATTTTGACCGTGGAACAGCGGCGTCACCAGCATCGGGCTTCCGGGGCTTCAGTCGGGAATCTTTTTTGAAAAGCCCCAAATCTGTGTTCTCGCCGTGTGCAGAGTTGTTTGCTAACTTCCTGACTGACTGATAAAAACATAAGCACTGATGTCGGCCACACTCCCGTGATTGACATTGCAGACAGCCAATGAGAGTGTAACTGTGGGCAGGGTGTCTGAGACCAATCCAGCCTTGTAACATTTCTCCCTTTTATACAGTCTCCACGATTCAAGCAGACTCAACTCCAAAAGTTATGCTGCGTTCTATTTACCATTGGAGGTTATAATTTCCCGGTTGAAAGTTCCAACTTCCGACCTGCAAGCGTTCCAGGTGAACGACGCCAAACATAAACAAAAAACATGGCCGAACATTAAACTTGTGGTGTAATAGCTTTTCTGCAGAGAAAATAAGGTTCAGAGATCATTTGCCCTAACCAAGTAACTAACTTTGTTTCACATCAGTTTGGATGCAGAACAGGTTTTACTACATGACAGTGTGTTTTATTTGAATGTCATGCAGGAACAAATACTTAATTGATGGTTTTCTATTCACGATGTGTGCCTCCATGGGTGCTATGGTTGTTAAAACATTTGGTTAAGTAAAAATATCTTAAATAGGTTTTTAATCCACCCATGAGGTGGCTGTGAATGCACTATGCACCTATTGCATTATGCACACTTCTCAAATTACTTCCCCTCCTTAAAATCCTTATCTCGCAAAAACAAAGCTATCATTTTGTTTTTGAATAATATTTTTTGAAATATCAACTTAGAAATATTCCTTCAATTCTTAAAAACAACACAATTAATAAGATTGTTTCGTGAATATGAGAAAAGTGAACTATTACGTGTTATTATTTGATGTATGCATAGATGACATGAGTTGGCAATGGCTGCCATTTATATGGCATGCTTTTATGATGCTTCTCATTCACCCATTCATACATGCACCCACACACCAACGGCAACTGGCTGCCATTCAAGGCACTAACCAGCTTGTCAGGAGCATTTTTGGGGTTAGCTGTCTTGCTCAGGGACACTTCGACACACCCAGAGTGGCATCGAACTGGCCACGCATCAACTGCCAGACGTTTGCTCTTTCCACCTGAGCCAATGTTGCCCCATTAAAAGGATAAATGACACTTTGGGAGTTGGTAACATAATTTGGAGAAATGTGAGATGAACAAACGACCTGCTGCTTAAATGGTTATATAATCTACTGTCATCAGGCTCTTTGTTTATTATATATATACATACAGACTGATAAACATTACAGCAGTTTCACCGATAAAGTTAAAATGCTCTTCCCAGCTCCCAAATGTATTCAAACCTTGGTGACACCCCTGCCATGGAATGATTGTCGGTGCCAGGCAGGGTGGTTTGAATATCTCAGACACTGCTGATCTCCTGGGATTTTCACGCACCGTCTCTAGAGTTTGCAGAGAAAAACATCCAGTGAGCAGCAGTTCTGAGGGAAAAAGCATTATGCTAATGAGAGTGGACAGTGGAGAAGGGCCAGACCGGTCAAAGCTGACAGGAAGGTGACAGTAACACAAATAACCACACATTACAAAAGTGGTATGCAGAAGAGCAACAAAAATTGCTGAGTGAGTGTATGGTTAATGCTGTTAATTACCTCTGCTAGATCATATTTAACAATTAAAGTGCCATTCCTTTCTTGTGGAAAAGTTATGATTAATGGAAGAAAGCCACTATTATGAAGGCACAGATCAGGTTTATCTCTAAAAAAAATGTATTAAACATTAAAGGTTTTCATGACTATTGCTGTTTATTGTTTTGAACTTAAACGCAAAACAATTTCGCAGTTTTCATCACTTGCTATATATCAAAAATGTATCTTATAATTATGAAATAACAGTGGATAACACAGACCATGGTGAGTGTGAGTGTTCATGTGCATACCTGTCTCCAATGGATAAAACAGAACACTGAGTGTATATGTGCATGCCTGTCTACACACCACATGATGGACTGAATTTCTGTGTGTGTATTACACGTATGATCATATTGCATATGGTCTTTGTGTCCGCTGATAGTCTTCTTCTGATTATATTGATGGATTATGGAAGTGACCCACTGACTGTGATGTAAAGTCATGTATCTGTTTTGTCCCTTCCCCAATATGTTGGTGTGAGTGGTACAACGCAAGAACATTTTCAATGTTTATAATGCTTTGGAATAACACTGTGCAGTTTACTAAGAGTTATAAAGAGGGCAGGCAGACAGGTTCTTGTTCCTTGGAATGTAACAATGGTGCAACCTTAAGGCAGGTGTGTGTACGCATATGCAAGTGTCAAGTCAAGTCAAGCTTATTTACATAGCACATTTTCATATACCGGGCAACTCAAAGCGCTTTACATAAAACATAGAAAGACATTCCATAAAGGTGTTATTAAACTAAACTAGAATTTAAAAACAATTTTATTAAGTTAAAGGAAAAACAAGAAGTAAAACAGTCTGAAAAGATTTAAGTATATATAGTATATACTTAAGAGTTTTGGCATTTCTAATATCTGCTGGGACTTTGGAACAGAAGGCTGCCTCTCCAGATATATGAAGAGATTGGAGATATATGAGGGCCCTTACCCATTTTGTGACTTGTACACAATGTTTTGAACTTAATTGGAGGTAGTACTGGTTGTGGCTTATTACTTTCACCTGGTGGTCATTATTGCTTACTTGATGTCTACCTCCTGAAGGTATGTAAAGCCCTCATTTCCCCTCAGTCTTCGCTTCGGTGTCACTGTTCGCTCTGCCAGCTAAGCCGGTATTTAGCACATGGTAGATTCAGCATCTAACGAGTCAGGTATTGTGCTGGTTCTAGATTCCCATTGTGTTCAGAAAAGGTAAGGAAGGGGTCTGCGTGCTAGTGTGTGTACACTGCAACCACCTTCCTTTTGGTTCTTTTGTTCTTTGTTTCTTTTTATTTTCGGCTCGTGTGAGTATTTTGTATTTTGATTTGTGTGTTTTTTCGGAGCTGCGACTCCCCGGTCCGGGGTAGGAGTGCTAGCCTTTACGCGCTCATTTCTGGTTGTGATTTTCGCCCTGGTTGGGTAGGGTACCTGGTAGGGTAGTTTTTATTTTCAGAGCCGTTATTTGGGGCTCTTCCTTTTATTTGTGCGGAGATGTCTCCGAGTTCAGAGCTGTCTCCTCTGCCCCCCGGGGTCTTAGTGGCGGGCACGTTTGTGTGTCCGCTTACAAGGGATTACCCCTTAGTAGCACCTGGCTCTCCGCACATCCTCAACCTCACAGAAGCAAGCTTTCTGGATGCCTGCTTACCAAGATGCCACACTCCCTGGTGGCCAACTCACATTGCGGACAGAGACTTGCTAACATTACCCACACAAAGCCAAAAATGAACAATATCATTGTTTTCTGGTCACTAGTAAAATTACACCCCTGTCCTCCAGCTTATGCATCATACATTAGCTAGATAGAGAAAAGGCGGATGCCAGATTATACGTCCCCGCCCTTGCTTTTGAATCTGAGACTGCCTCTTAGACCTAGAATAGCAGAATTAAATTAGCAAACAACAATTGCCAAACTTTTATGAAACATTCCAAACTATATTGCAATAAACAGATATTGACCGTGACAATACGAGATAAACACTCACTGAGCACTATATTAGGAACACTATTCTAATACTGGGTAGGGCCTCCCTTTGGTCTCAAGATACAAGATATTGAAAACCTTCCGTTGACAATAGGTGTTGATAGTCTAAGTGGGAATGTGTCTGACTTGGTATTCAGTAGCAAACTGAACAACAGAGGATGGGAAATCAAAAGGTCACACTAACCATGGAAGGCGTGTTTTTTATTTTATTATTAACTGGAAACATCAAACAGACTATGGAGCTAATTTGGAGGCAGCCTACCCAGAGAGAGCAGCCAGGGTGAAATGTGACTTAATGGCTGCTCCCTATGTGACTATGGCTGACTTTCCTGCAAACTCTCTGCTCCAGTTGTTAACAATGCGCTGTGGCGGCCCGATCGGGGATCGGTACACCACGGGAGTGAGAAGACACGTGCGCCAACGCCAAATGCTCGGGAAAGTACTTAACAACGGTTATTTCCCGAATTCGTATCTTGACAGGTCAGCACCGTGGAGAGAGCCGGCGGAGAATCAGCACCAAGGCCAGCAGCACCGGAGGAAAGGCGCGTGGGGAATCTGGGCAATGAACTCTAATGCTTTGATTCGACAGGCGCAGCTGGGACGAGTTCGAGAGAAAAAAGGCCGGGCACAACCACATAACGGGGCTGAGCACTAAGGGAGACGGATGCGGAGCCAGCACGCACGACAAAACAGCCAACTACGCAGAACCGGGCGACAAAGCGGAGATGTGGATCTCCTTGCCAGGAAAGGCGCGAATAGGATGGACCGCCCCAGATCCAGACTGGCTGACAGAGCCACGTAATTCGAAGAGGGCCTATGAGGGCCGGTGATTTTTTTTCCTGTTTTTTTTCTTTGTTGAAAAAAGAAAGTTTGAATTAAATGTGTCCTGAAGACACTTAAAGAAAATGTATTAAAATATATTTTTGGATACACTTATTCCTGCTCTCTCTGCCTCTCTCTCCCCGTGGGGTGCCACATATGCTGGAGAATGCGGGCACGGTGACCCCAGCTGCAGAGAGAGAGAGTAACTAATTGCCCCCACCAAAAAAAAAAAAAAATGGAGGACGCCATCAACGCCCTGCTGTGATCCCAAGACGCCCTGCAGAAGGCAGTGGCGGAACTGTGCCATAAGATGTACTGCTGAAGCAGACCCCCGACGACAAAATCGAGGCCTCCCTCCAGCGGAAGCCCACGACTACTCCACGCTGAAAGCCACAATTTTAGCCCAGTATGGGTACAGCCTCTCAGCCAGGGCACAGCGGTTCCACCAGTGGACCTACGACTCCACCCTCCCGGCCCGAGGCCAGGTGATGGCCCTGGGGAGACTGACCAAAAGCTGGCTAGTTGAGGGCGACGGGCCACCCCTACTCCACCGGGTGGTGTTGGACCGCTGTGTCCGAGCGCTGTCGCCAGAAATCAAGAAAAATGTGGCCCAGTAGGGGCCTCGCTCCATTGATGCCCTCGTCAACCTCCTGGAAAACCACCAGGTGGCGCAAGAGATGGTCCGGGGGATGAAACCTGACAGCCCACGGAGACCTCCGATAGCCGTCCGACTGGAGCCGCGACCCAGACCAAGGTGGAAGGAGGACAACAGGGAGGAGGGACCCAGACGAAGGGAGATCCGACGGTGCTTCGCCTGTGGCCGGGAGGGCCACCTGAGCAGGGATTGTCCCGGTCGAGAGGAATCCATGGCCACCGCACCTGAGATGGGCCGACCGTGGCACTACCTCACCACATGCTGGGCCCACCAGGGCACTGCCGCCCCCAGGCTACCCGTCCGGCCAAGACGCGGAGGCCTTGCTGGACTCCGGGAGCGCCATTACCTTGGTGAGGCCGACCCTAGCAGGGGGGAGACGGGGCGAAGACATCGCCGTCACCTGCATCCACGGTGATGTCCGACACTACCCCACCAGTGAGGTGACCATCATCACCCCTAGGGGCCAATTCACGGGCAAGGTGGGGGTGGTCGAAAACCTCCCAGTGGCAGTGCTGTTGGGACGAGACTGCCCTCTATTCCTCAGCTATTGGAATGAGAGGCCAGCCCCCACCTTCCAACCCCGCCGAAAGGGCCATCGGGAACCCGACCCGGTTTTGGTAGCACCTGCTGGGGAGAGTGAGGAGGAGGAGACCCCGACCCCAGGGCGGAGGAGACAGGCCCTGGGACCCCTCACGGAGAGCACGGACACCGCCCCGGAGGGACCAGAACCACAACAACCCCTGGTGGCCGAAGAGGGAAGCGCAGGCAGATTCTCTGAATTCCAGCCCGAGTTGGAAAGGGCTCCCACCGATTTCGGCTCCGCCCAGCTGCAAGACCCCTTACTCGCCCAGGCCTGGAGAGCAGCCACCTACAAAATGGCTTGCTCTACCGAACCTGTACGATTAACCAGGGCAAGATCGGCTCTATCTCGCACACACCCACCCCTGTTGGGGGCGCACCTGGGTCGGGAGAAGACGTATGAACGAATCCTGTCCCGGTTCTACTGGCCCGGCATCAAGCGAGCCGTGGAGGACTACTGAGTGTCAACTACACAGCCCCCGGGTGACGTATCGGAATCCCCTAATCCCTCTCCCCATTATAGATGTGCCCTTCCGCAGAATCGCCATGGACATCGTGGGACCCCTGCCCAAGTCCAGCCGAGAGCACCGTTATATCCTGGTAGTCGTCGACTACGCCACCCACTACCCGGAGGCTACACCCTTACAGGCCGCGACGGGGAAGAGCATCGCAAAGGAGCTGTTCCTCCTCTTCAGCTGGGTAGGGATCGCTGAAGAGGTCCTGACTGACCAAGGATCATGTTTCATGTTGGGGGTGATGAAAGAGATGTGCCGCCTGCTCCGGGTCAAGCAAGTAAAGACATCCATCTACCACCCTCAGACCGACGGGCTGGTGGAACGATTCAATAAAACACGAAAGTCGATGCTAAAAAAAATGATTACAACTGACAGTAAGGACTGGGACCACTTGCCATACTTACTATTATCTATACGTGAGGTCTCACAGGCATCCACGGGGTACGTCCCCTTTCAGCTGCTGTATAGGAGGCGGCCACGAGGGCTTCTGGACCTTGCGAAGGAGGCCTGGGAACAACAACCGTCCCGACAGCGCATCCTCCTGGAACATGTGGAGGTGATGATCTGGCCAATGGTCCGCGAACACATGGAGCAGGCCCAGGCGGAGCAGGCCCGACTTTGCAACAGGGATGCCAAGGTGCGAGAATTCCAGCCGGGAGAGAAAGTCATGGTGCTGATCCCCACAAGTGAGTGTAAATTTCTGGCCAAATGGCACAGGCCCTATGAGGTGGTGGCCAAAGTCGGCCCTGTGAACTACAATGGTAAGACAGGTGGGGAGGAGACACCAAATACAAAAGTATCATATTAACTTGCTAAAGAGGTGGCAGAACCTGTGCACGACCCTGCTCCCCTTTGCTTAACCACAGGCGGCGTCAACGCAACCCCAGAAGTGGCCACCGGAGATTTGCTGACTGACCGACAACGACAACACCGGGACGTGTTTTCCCATCTCCCAGGCCGGACTACGAGGGTCCACCATGACATAATCACAGAGCCAGGGAGGAGGGTTCGACTGCGGCCCTACCGGATTCCAGAGGCGAGAAGGCAGGCCATCCGGGAGGAGGTGGCGAGGATGCTGGACCTGGGTATAATAGAAGAATCCCAAAGCGCCTGGTCCAGCCCAGTCGTTTTGGTCCCAAAACCGGATGGAAGCTGGAGGTTTTGTAATGACTTCCGCCAGCTGAACGAAATCTCCAGCTACGACGCCTACCCCATGCCCCGGGTAGACGAGTTGATTGAACGGCTGGGACCCGCCCGCTACATCAGCACCCTGGATCTCATCCGGGGATACTAGCAGGTGCCGCTGACCCCGCAGGCGAGGGAGAAGACGGCCTTCGCTACCCCAGACGGGCTGTTCCAGTATAGGGTTCTGCCCTTTGGAGTGCATGGAGCCCCCGTCACCTTCCAACGGCTCATGGACAACCTGCTAAGGCCCCACAGGGAGTATGCCGCCGCGTATCTAGATGATATTGTCGTCCACAGTGCCAATTGGGGGAGCCACCTCCGGAAACTGGAGGTCGTGCTGGGGGCACTCCGGGAGGCCGGCCTGACAGCTAACCCGGCTAAATGTCGCCTAGGCCTGGAGGAGGCCGACTACCTGGGCCACACCGTGGGACGAGGGTGCGTCCGACCCCAGAGCCAGAAGGTGGATGGGATCGCTCACTGGCCACGACCCACCACGAAGAAGCAGGTTTGCACATTCCTGGGCCTAGTGGGGTACTATCGACAATTTATCCCCGACTTCGTGACCAGAGCGGCCCCCCTGCACGAGCTAACCAAAAAGGACCAGCGGCACACGGTGAAATGGTCTGAAGACGCCGAGCGCGCCTTCTGGGACCTGAGCGACGCCCTGGGGAATAAACCAGTTTTAACCACCCCTAACTTTTCCCAGCAATTTGTGTTACAGACCGACGCCTCAGAGACCGGGCTCGGGGCTGTCCTCTCGCAGATCCAGGATACAACAGAGCACCCCATCACATGCCACAGCGCCTATGCCTGCAGAACTGCAGCTCACTGTATGTGTTTTTTTTTTTTTAGGCCAGCAGTTTCTGAGATACTGAGACTACTCTGTCTGGCACCAACAATAATTAAATAATAAACAAAGTCACTTAGATCACATTTCTCCAGTCTGATATTTGACATGGCGTTTATGACTAGCCTAATAAACTAACATAGCCGGTGATTTAGCTATACGTTTTCTATTTATGTACGCTGACCTAGCCTCACTTTACTGGATCCAACACATTTACACAAATTGAATGCTTGCCCAGTGAGACTGGCTGCTGCTAGCCTACTGTCTGTGTGTTCTGTAATGTAATCTAGCTCCTGCCTGCATATGATAATGTTCCTGAACATAACAGTCTCTTACTTCTTTATAACTTTTGTCTTCCCAGGTGCCTCAGACTTTCTGTCCTGCCAGACGCCTTCCCTGGGTGAATGGAGACTCGACCCAGAGGTGGTGCAATGGATCTGGTACAGGTTCAGCAAGGCCAGTGCAGATCTGTTCACCTCAGTGAGGATGACACTGAGTCATCAAAGAGTCATCAGTGAGAAGCACCCTGTGGTTCTCCTTAGTGGAGACCTCCAGCCGACTCGGTCAGGATGCTCAGGCCCTACATGGCCAGAGGGTTTTCTGTGTGCATTTCCTTATTTTTCGCACCATTCTCTGCAAACTCTAAAAACTGTTGTGCATGAAAATCCCAGGAGACCAGCAGTTTCTGAGATACTAAAACCACTCTCTGGCACCAACAATAATTCCACGGTCAAAGTCACTTAGATCACATTTCTTATCCATTCTGAGAATTGACATGGTGTTTATGACTAGCCTAATAAACTAAATTAGCATAGCCGTGATTTACCTATACATTTTCTGTTCATGCTGGTGCCAGACAGAGCACAGAGGATGGGAAAGTTTTATGAGCCTGTCTGTGAGGTTACAGTAACCATGGAAGCAGTGGTATTGTGGGAAAATTTTAAATCTCATGAAATATAGCTCATATGGCATTAACTGTGTAATTTGTGCCCACTTCTACTCACGTGCAGAGAGAAGCTGTCTACCAGGGGAAATTTCCACTGAACTGTAGCAACGTGAGCAAATATGTGTCATAGGGCGTGAATACCAGTAAGATAAGAGAAGCAGAAACATTTGTATCAGATGTCTTGCATCTCTGTTCCAATGTTCCAATATGTTCCTATATTGGAGCCAATCATCCCTTGTTCCAATTTACAACTTTGACCAACTTTTACAAAGCGGCTCAGCCAATCAGATGGCCGGATTTGTTCCAAATTGAACACGTGTTTGTTCCAAATTCATCACGTGTTTAGCCGGCCAATTGTAGCTCTTCCTCCGCTTTGACTCAAATCGGCGCGTCGGCCAAAATCAGTGAAAGGTAAGCTTTCAATGCATTTTCTAATGAAATTTATACTAAAATCGTGTTCGCGAGGGTCAGAGCGGGCCAGCCGGTTGGCTTTCGTGCTGTTTTTCGGGCTGTTTAATACGTTTGCATGACTTAAACGGCACCAAATTCGTTAACGTTAATACACAGAATGAATGAATGAATGAATGAACTTTCCAGGTGTATAAACACATATCGTAAGACAAAGCTGGCATGTCGCACATTTTGTTTTAATTATAAAACGTTATATTAGTTTGCTTGTAATCTAGCTACCGACCGAACCGGAATCATCGGTGTGTGACAGTAGAATCGGTGTGTAACAGCGACAGCGACGAGTAATGTTTTGACTCCCCAGTGTAATAATTTATTTCGAAATGTGTAAGAAATGTTTTGGCATAAACGACAACTGTGAGTCAGTAATGGCATCTCTAATTTATTATATTACTATATTACAATTTAAAGCATACTTTATGTAACTTCCCATATTCTCAAACCTTGTGATGAGCATGATTTGTTTGCATCTTTATTTTGACTGTGTTTTATAAAGTATTGTCAGTTTGGTATAATACAATTTGAATTAACTGTTGTTTCATATTTATCAGAGAGAGAAGGATCTCCTTGAAATAGGAATGGTAGGTTTGGGTAAGAGATTCAATGTGTTTATGCTTGCTTTGTAGCTTTGTACTGTCATCCATCCATCGCTGCCTAGCTGTGGCTTTCACCCTGTGCGTAACTGCAACTTTTGCATTTCCCTGTCTGAGAGGCTCATCCTTCTCCTGCCCCCCCCTGGTATACTGGCACTGGGCAAATTAATGGCATTACTGTAGATGCACTTTCTAATGTACATCACTAACAACCAGAATAACTATGGCACTTATTTGGGCTGGGCTGCTTGTAATCGTTGTTAAACAGCATCTCATTTCAATGCTTGATTGACACAAACACTCAGGTTTTTTTTTATTTTTAAAAAACTTTATTTTTGGTACGTCTCTGCAAAGGCAATCTTGCTGTCGTAGAGGTCCCACACCCGCTCCCCCCGCCTCCACCTCCCACCACCGTTGCCGGAGAAGCCACAGCCACAGAGTTGAACCAGCGCACTCTCTCCAGTGGTAAGTGGTGGCACGATGCAGAAATTGTATGCCATAATCCTGTGATGTGTAACTTTCTGCTGACTGACATGCTAACATGTGGTGTTCATCGCTCGCAGGTTCTCCCGGAGGCAGAAGGGGTGGGAGAGAGCTGTGCTTCAGCAGGATGTGGTGGGTACCCGCGTCCCTGCCATTGCTTACCAGCAGCTGCCTCCACCACGGCAGCTCCTTCAGGGTGACGAGGCGACCGGACAAGCGGCCTTCATCTTTGTCACCCCAGAAGACCGATTGCACCAGGCCACCCAGCGAGGAAGGAACGCCCACGCGCCTATCCTGTACATCTGCCTAAAGTGCGGACAGCCGAAACAGCTGCAATTTGGCCATAGCTGTTTGGGCAACATCGCGTTCTGCTCCACTGCTGCCGGCAAATCGGTGCAGGAGTGGTTGGCAGAGATGAAGGACACTCATGGATGCTGATCCACTGGCTGGGTGGAGGACGCTTTTATTGTATATACAGTCAGGTCCATAAATATTGGGACATCGACACAATTCTCATCTTTTTGGCTCTATACACCACCACAATGGATTTGAAATGAAACGAACAAGATGTGCTTTAACTGCAGAATTTCAGCTTTAATTTGAGGGTATTTACATCCAAATCAGGTGAACGGTGTCGGAATTACAACAGTTTGTATATGTGCCTCCCACTTTTTAAGGGACCAAAAGTAATGGGACAAACTAACAATCATAAATCAAACTTTCACTTTTTAATACTTGGTTGCAAATCCTTTGCAGTCAATTACAGCCTGAAGTCTGGAACGCATAGACATCACCAGGCGCTGGGTTTCATCCCTGGTGATGCTCTGCCAGGCCTCTACTGCAACTGTCTTCAGTTCCTGCTTGTTCTTGGGGCATTTTCCCTTCAGTTTTGTCTTCAGCAAGTGAAATGCATGTTTAATCGGATTCAGGTCAGGTGATGACTTCGGGTCATTGTCCATCTGCACTGTGAAGCGCCGTCCAATGATTTCTGAAGCATTTGGCTGAATATGAGCAGATAATATTGCCTGAAACACTTCAGAATTCATCCTGCTGCTTTTGTCAGCAGTCACATCATCAATAAATACAAGGGAACCAGTTCCATTGGCAGCCATACATGCCCACGCCATGACACTACCACCACCACCATGCTTCACTGATGAGGTGGTATGTTTTGGATCATGAGCAGTTCCTTTCCTTCTCCATACTCTTCTCTTCCCATCATTCTGGTACAAGTTGATCTTTGTCTCATCTGTCCATAGGATGTTGTTCCAGAACTGTAAAGGCTTTTTTAGATGTCGTTTGGCAAACTCTAATCTGGTCTTCCTGTTTTTGAGGCTCACTAATGGTTTACATCTTGTGGTGAACCCTCTGTATTCACTCTGGTGAAGTCTTCTCTTGATTGTTGACTTTGAAGTGACCGTTCATTAGAAATTCTACACATTACAAATTCCTGACATTGAAATTATGCACATTTACAATTAGAATTTCTGACATTCTGCATATTCATAGTACCAATGCAGTTAATGATATAATGCCTATACGTGTACAGATAGTGCCAGTTACTGATATAGTTAATGATATAATGCCTATACATGTACAGATAGAGCCAGTTACTGATATAGTTAATGATATAATGCCTATACATGTACAGATAGAGCTAGTTACTGATATAGTGCCTATACAGTTCCAATGCAGTTAATGATATAGTGCCAATACATGTACAGAAACAGTTCCTATACTATTTGGCCCTTGAATTCTGCATACACATAACACAACACATAATTTGGCGATTTCAGGCCCAGGGCCGGATTCGAACCTGCGACCTGGCCTTGCCAATCTCAGGGCATGGGGGACCTGCGGGCCCCTCCTTTCTCCACTGAGAAGAATGAACAGTGGCTTGGGCCCGAAGTACAAGGCATTGTTCTCCGCTTTGGAAGCGCTGGACCCGATATGCATATTGAATAAAGCTGTTAACTCTCACGTGCAGAGCTGTTATTGTGTTGCACATTTGTATCCAACAGTATCCCCACTGAATAGTAATACAAAACAATCTCTGAGGTAGAATATCCATTCACTTCATCCTTATTTGACTGAATATGAACCATAAAGCTAAACATGCTAGCTTGTGTACAGTATTTTCATGTTTTATGTTTCACCGAATGCATTCACAATTCCTTTCTGTTTTCCTAAATATTCTGTGATCACTATAATATGTGATCTAGTTTGGATCAAGTTAAATTCATTTTCAAATTTACAAGTAAATTTTGTACGAGCCTGCAAATACTAACAGTAGGAAAGGAAATAGCTTGACTTACAAACTGTTTGTGGAAAGTTATTGGGAATCTGTTGCTGCAACTCCCAATAGCTGCACAATCATGCACCATAGTTGAGCATTCCAATCAGAATGACATATGCCAAGTTCAAGCTACCCACAATCATTATATCTGAGAGCATATTTCACATGCACTAACATGCAGGCAAACTGAAAATGAATATACTTAGAATATACACTGCGGTCCATAATTTCTGGGACAAATATATATTTTTTCTAGGTTTGGCTCTGTACTCCACAATATTTGATCAACAATGTTGTCTTCATCATGTTGTCACACCCCAACAACAGTCTCCAAAGGCAATTGCAAACTCTAGAATCAAGAATCAACAGCTCTGTTCTGCATTCAGTACCAACACAAATGAATACACCTGCCTAAAAAAACATGTTTGTGAAGCCAGTTCAACAATGTGCTGTCATTTCTAAATGGTTCAACTTATATGGATGAATATACCCTCAAATTAAAGATGACAGTCTACCGATAATTTTAATTGTCATTGTATCCTCCTCTCAAACTCAATGTGCTGGAGCACAGAATCAAAATAACCAAAAGAAATGTTATCCAATGAATTATGGTGCTCACTATTTAACTCCAGAGTGAGTTCAGTCAAGAGGTTGATGTTGATGTGGATGTGTCAATTACTGAATGGACAGAGAAAGTAACGTCCTGGAAACTCCTCTAATCTAGCAAATTGTAGACGTGAGGGATTATAGATTTTACAATGACGGTCCTGGAGTATCTTTTCCTACTCTTTCTTTATTGAGGTTTTTACCAGAACTCAGCATAGGTTTCTCCCAGGAGAAACCATCTTTCCCTCAACAGCGCGTTGTCGTCCTATTTTCAACCGGTTGTGAATGTTCTCCTCAATGCGTCACATGAGGATCACCACTCCCCTATCCATGCAGTTGCCTACAGGCAAACGTTTGGTTCACTTAGTGCCTTTTAAGGACTATTAGACTATTTCTGTTTATATTCATTTAACGTTATTACAACGTTAGCTAGCTGGCTAGTTTGCTTTTATAAGGTGATGTCATCGATAACATTAACTAGCTAGTTTGCTTTCATAAGGACACTATATGTTGTCCTTTTATCTTAACTTGGCTAGCTAACTAGCAACAATTATCATTGGATAAGTCAGCGTCCTTACCTTAGCTATCGATCGTTGATGTACTGAGGTAAGTTGGGTAGCTTGTGAAAATTCTGTCTTTGTGTCAAAAGTGGGAGCACAGTCTGTCAATTATAGCTCATTTATATTTCGCATTACTATGCCCAGACGGTTGGGTGAACTTTTATGGTAGGAAATTCAGGCTAAGACAAATATGTTTTAAAATGCATTTAAATGACTGAATAATAAATACATGATGCACATTTGTTTTGTTGTTGCCTAAAGACAACTGGCAAGTGTGAAATTCAACCACCATGTTACTCCTTTAATGCACATTACATGCAATGCAATCATCTGCATTGAATTCCTTTTCAGGGGAAACAGACGAAGAGAAGCCATTGTTTCCCACCTATGAACAGAGAGCACCGCAAGATCATACACGACCTGGCTAAGGTGTACGGCATAGAAAGCGTGAGCTACGACAGTGAGCCCAAGCGCAATGTGGTGATTACTGCTGTAAGGTGAGTCTGGGGGTAGCCACATGCCCACTCACAGGGAAGACCTGGGCATGCTTGCTTGTGCCTTTCCAGCATCTTTTTTTGCATTAAAAGTAAGAGAGCCTAAATTGCCACAACACAGATGTCAGATGCAGCTCATTTTTCTTTCTTCTCTTTGTCATTAAACCCCATGAATATTTTGTCTAAAATTGGATTCCAGTAGTAAATGTTTGTACTTCATGTGACCTGAATCGCAGTTCAGCCATGAATCCTCACAGTTTTCACTTGATGGTCTGGAAGGCCATGGATGCGGTGGCGATGGATATCAGTGAGGCATTTCAACCCTAGCCTGGTTTTCAGCAGCGTGGTAGGCTTCAAAGGCAAGCAAAATGGACTAAGAGCCTGGGCATTCTTCTCTGTAGTACTTGTCATTTAATGAAGGGAATGTGCTTCACATTCATTGAATTATCCTTTTTTGAACTGAACCTATTGTATCTTTCATTTTTGAAATGAAGAAACGGCCAATAAATTTATTTATATGTATTTTAAAAAAAGAGTTTTTAACTTATTACTGGGTTACCAGTAAATGGTACTTGCATAAACTACTAGCTTATGCTATTCAGTATGTTATGCTTCGTAAACCAATGATTCATGTCAACAGATCTTTGAGGTGACATTTGTACATGATTGCCCAATAGCCATGAAGTCAACAGTAAAGTGATATGTCTGCATTATCTAAGTTGTTCCATGAGACTCCCTATGCCCAGTCTTGGAGCCACTGTAATGATGTAATGACTTCTCAAATATTAGCTTAGCGAGCATCATTAGTGATGATCTTGACTAGTCTGTGGTGTCTTAATTATACTGTCAAATATCAAAGAAGATTCGCTACCTGTAGTCATCAAGCTTACAGTATCTAGTCTCGCCAGAGTAAATGCTGTGTGCCACTGTAGATGGGGGTATAGCTACAGTTAGAGGGCCTGCCTGCAATGCAGCTGTCTAATCAGCATTCATGTTCGCTCAAATTCGGCACAAATATTTCCATTTACAGTGGAGTTCAAGCTGAGAAGAAAAGCTGCCTATATAGCTTGCTATGTGCCACATGGTCTGCTTCATCAGGTTATTGAATTCATAAGCTACCAATGATGATGGTCTCTTAATTCATATGCAGGGATTGAAGCTCAATCCTGCCAGTTCTATACCGTAGTTATAGTCAACGGGATTCTACCTCTTATTTTGTGTCCTAACAGAGGGAAAGCAGCCTGTCCCAACTTGACTCTGACTGCTGTCATTGAGAGGGAGACGACAGGGAGAGCTCCACCACCTATCGCCCACATCAAACAACACAGCAGCAAGTAAGTCCTCTCATTTCCCTTCCTTCTAGACTTTTGGGCATAACTGGCATTTTATGATCTCTAGGCAAATCTATGTTAGCTTGCTTGAAATAAAGTACCTGAAATGTGAACACTTTGCTACTTTTGCAACCGGGAATGACTGTGGGAGCAACTGGCAGTCAAAGAGGAGCCTACCATTGACTACTTTGATGTCCAGCATTGATCTTGGCCATGAACATGAAAGCTGTTAATCCAGTGCATCAACATCAAATAAAACTAGAGAATGTTTGCCATTGTTGCCCTGTGGTAATTGCTGTAATTTGTGCAATATTAAGTTACATTTCTGATAACAATTCCATTGTTTTTCGACATTGCTGTCCAGAATCAGATTTCTGTAAATTCTATCCATTTAAATGTAAAGATGGTGCAGTGGGTAGCACGGATGGTGCAGTGGGTAGCACTGCCGCCTCACAGCAAGGAGGTCCTGGGTTCGAATCCCCGTCGGCCGTGGCCTCTCTGTGCGGAGTATGCATGTTCCCTCCCGTGTCTGCGTGGGTTTCCTCCGGGTACTCTGGTTTCCTCCCACAGTCCAAAGACATGCAGGATAGGCTGATTGGAGAGTCTAAATTGCCCGTAGGTATGAGTGTGTGAGTGAATGGTGTGTGTGCCCTGCAATGGACTGGCAACCTGTCCAGGGTGTATTCCTGCCTTTTGCCCAATGTATGCTGGGATAGGCTCAAGCCCCCCTGGGACCCTGTTCAGGATAAGCGGGTTAGGATAACTGTAAAGACATTTGAGTTTCAGGTATTCTATATTATGACTATTTCAATTATCTAGAGCAGGGGTACACAACAACAGTCCAGGAGGGCTGGTCTGCGACCTGGTTTTTGTGCCAACCAATTACCTGTGCCAACAGTACAATCTTTAAGATACACTTGCAGTCTGCAGCTGTAGCTGGTCCATGTACAAATGTCTGCTCAAGATATTATTTAGCTAATGAAATAATTAAGAGCAGAAGTTGGCACAATTGATCTCTAATGCTTTAGAATGGCAACAAAAACAAAACACGGAAGAAAACGAGCAACTGCTGTTAAAACAGATCGAAGAATAGTCAGAATGGCAAAGATTCAGCCATTCATCAGCTCCAGAAAGATCAAAGATGAGCTACAATTACCTGTAAGTGCTATTACAGTCAGAAGACGTTTGATCGAAGCTAAGCTATCAGCAAGCAGCCGCCATAAAGCACCATTGTTTAAAAAATGGCATGTGCAGAATTGGTTAGAATTTGCCAAGGAACTCATTGGCCCAAAGAGAAATGGCATAACATTCTGTGGACTGATGAGAGTAAAATTGGTGTTTTCAAAAAAAGGTATTTTTTGTATCAGTATGTATGACATTTGCCTTACCATCGAGGAATACATTGACAATAATATCACATAATATAAAGACACTTTAAAAATGCTATGGAGAATTGAACCTTTGTCTGAAAAGAGGCATATCCCGGGTAAAGAAATTAATTACTTTAATGACAAGTTATTTGCAAAGCAACTGAATTACATTGACACAGTTTACAAAACCACATGCTTATAATGTGAAAGTGAATATGATACCTTGTTGTGTTGATAAGTATTTGCAAATGTCTTAAAAATCTTATACAATATGCAGTACCAGCACCCAAGTGACTGAATTATAGAAAGAATAAGCAACCCTAGAAGTTATACGTAACTGTAGTCTACATTTATGTTAAACAAACATGGTTCCAGATGAAGAAACAGTCTATACAAAATGTGTCTTGCTGCAATACAGAAAAGTCTGCCCCAGCATAATTACATATTAATTTCAGATCAATAGTGACTTACAGAAACATAAGTGGATACACCTTATTAACTCATATAACTCAATAACTAATTTGTGCAGTCTGATAACAATTCCATTGTTTCTCCCCATCTGGATCTCTCCATTTCCCTCGGGGATACCACACTCACGCCGTCACCCAGTGCAAGGAACCTCGGCGTGGTGATGGACAGCAGACTGTCCCTTTCCGAGAACATTGCGGCGGTGACCCGGTCTTGCAGGTTCTTCCTATACAACATACGGAGAATCCGCCCCTTTCTCAACCCCTACTCGACCCAGCTCCTGGTCCAAGCGATGGTTCTGTCCCGCCTGGACTACTGCAATTCCCTCTTGGCTGGCCTCCCAGCATCCGCCATCAGACCCCTCCAACTTATCCAGAATGCAGCAGCTCGTCTGGTCTTCAACCTTCCCAAATACTCGCACGTCACCCCCCTGCTTACTACCCTCCACTGGCTGCCTGTCATGGCTCGCATCAAATTCAAAACATTGGTGCTAGCCTTCCAAGCAGTTAAGGGGTCTTCCCCAGCTTATCTACAAAAAATCATCAGACCCTACACCCCTGCCAGACCTCTTCGTTCAGCCTCCACAGGCCGCTTGGCACCTCCCCCTCTCTGAACCTCCACCTCACGCTCACGACTGCTGTCTGTTCTGGCTCCACGGTGGTGGAACGAACTCCCCGTTGAGGTCAGAACTGTAGAATCTCTCCCCACCTTCAAACGCAAGCTGAAGACACACCTCTTCAAGCAGCACCTCTCCCCATCCCTCCCTACCTCCCTGTGAACCTTAATTGTTGTCTCTGTGACTTGCTTTGTGTATCGGTATTTTTTAGTTGGCTAGGTAAGCAGTGTTTTGATAGTTAACTTTGGTCACTTTTGCTCTGTTTGTTTGTTTCTTGTTTAAAAATAAATAAATAAATAAATAAAAATAAAAAGAAAACAGAGCAATGCAGGGTAAAGGGCCTTTCTCAAGGGCCCAACGGCTGTGCGGATCTTATTGTGGCTATATCGGGATTAGACTTTGCGTGTCCCAGTCATTTACCTTAACCACTATGCTACAGGCATAGATAACTGCATTATGCTGTAAATATGTATTTGTAGGAATGAAAGGAAAGGAGAAAAAAAAACCAGATTGCTTGGTTTCTTCTCCTTATCTCCAAAATCTAGGCCTTAGTTCTTGACCCTAAAAACGGGTCACCCATCTGTAATTTACCGCCAACCCCCACCAGGCAGTGGTCAGGGGGCTAAAACAAATGGCTTCTACAGAGACAGCTTTTGCCCAGTTTCCCCTTGGCTCCTGAATGGTTATGATATCAAAGGTAGAATGTTACAAAAACTAGACCATTACACCAGTCGCACTGAACCAATCAGAATAACACCAAACATTACTATATTCTGACCTGGGATTATCATGAAACATCTTTATGCCATCTCCAGTATTCCTGTGCTCAAACCCTGTAAGGAGAGAAGGGGGGCTCCCCAGGGGGCCCAGGAAGGCTCCTCCAGGAATCCTTCTCTAGCTCTCCCCCACAGGCATGTGTGCCAAAAGGTGGGGGCTAACAATGCATGCTCCGAGAGGGGAAAGTCAGCAAGCTGATGTAAGGCGGAAATTATTCATTATTATTAATTATTAAATTATTATTCTGGCATTCTATATCACTCAGGGCTGGTCAGCTTGCTGGCTTCCTCTGGTATTGTGGAATATGTGGCTGTAAAGTAATTTAACCCAGGAGCATGCACCATTAACCCCCACTATCTCCGCACCCATACGGGCAGGAACCTGTGGGGGAAGACTCAGGCCTCCAGCCGTAAAACTCGTTACGACGGGGCAACATCCTTTGCGGCACGGGAAGGTTTCAGAGGGCACGGCCTGTTGGGCCCATTATTCCCTTCGAACCCCCTTTATTGCTCTCTCCCTCTTTACTCAGTCACTAAATGATGTGTACAGCATTGGATGTTTCATGACAAAGTCAGTTTAGATAATATTCATGTTTGGTATTATTCTGATTGTTTCAGTGCGACTGGTGCAATGGTTTTATTTCTGCAACAGCAAACCCTGGACATCATAACCAACCAGGAGAAACTGTGTGGAGCTCTGCCCCAGTGAAAGCCATGTGCCTCAACCCCCCTGCGTTTACTGGGGAGGCGTGGCTCCAAATTACAGATGGGTGACCCATTTTTAGGGTCAACATCAAAGGCCAGATTGTAGGAGTGTAGGAGCAGGATGTGCGTGTAGCAGGAAGCAGGAAGCAGGAAGCAGAGCATGTAAGCAAGCGTGTAATCTAACATGGCGGCTTCGATCTGATCTTAAAAAAATAACAAAACCAACATTACATTACATTACATTACATTACATTGTAATAACCAATAAAAAACCTAGCTATAGCTTATAAAACTCACCGGCATTAATTCTCCGACAATTCGAACAACTGCTATTACATCCTGGACGAGGAAACAGTTGGAAGCCTTCAAGAGTACATCGACGAGTGTTTTCAGCGTCTCGTCATGGGGAGACGTAACAAATCGGAGACCCCCGCCTCGAAGAGATCCCGTTCCGCATGCTCGTCCAACACCGACTCCTCGCCTGCAAAAGAGCATGAAGAAATTCTATGCTCAATTGACAAAAAGCTGTCCAACTTGGATGCCCGACTAGCTCTGGTGGAAATCCTCCACCAAGAATTTAAAGCACTGCGAGAGTCCCTCGAGTTCAGCCAACACCAGGTAGAAGTGCTATCGGCCGAAAATAAGTCTCTCCGGGATACCGTCAAGACCCTATCTGAGGGAATGACGAGTATCGCTGGAGAAAATAAACATATCAAGGAATCCATACTAGACTGTCAAACGTGCAGTATGAGGGAGAATCTGGTCTTCTTCGGAATTCCAGAGTACACCGAAGAGGACGCGGAAACAACAGTCAAAGAGTTCATGCAAAAACAACTCAAACTCCCTATCGACATTGTCAGCAATATCAGCTTTCACGGGGTTCATCGCCTCGGAGGGAAGAAGCAAGAAGGTCAACGGCCGAGGCCAATAGTGGCGAAATTTGAGCATTATAAGCAAAAGGAGCTGGCGAAATCCAGAGGCAGGGAGCTAAAAGGAACGACCAATGAACGACCAATTCCCGAAAGAAATTCTGGAACGTAGGAGAGTATTTTTTCCCATTAGAAAAAAGCTAATCTCCGAAGGATCCCGCGCGGTCATCAAGGTTGACAAGCTATATGTGAATGGGCAATTATATCGCGATGAGAGAGTCACTCCGTGGCTCTACTGAGGTAAGTATGGTGGCCTTCGGACCGAGGTAAGTCATCATAATTATCAGTCACAGGATGTAGGCTAAGCCAGGTATGCTTCACGCTTGTTTAAATCACGCACGCTTAGTTCGCACAGCTCAATAGCTTGAGAATGATGGAATACACACCCCCTCCGAATGATCCCCTATCATTAGGATCTATGTTACCTCAATGTTATTTTTGTAATTGTTATTCTTACTGTCATTATCTCTGTTGCTGTCATTATTTTTGTTGCTGTAACGTACTTATAGGAAAATTCAATAATACTCTGCTTAGAAAGCACTCGATGCACACACTCACACATGTAGGCACGCGCGCGCACTCACGCACACACACAGATTTAATTAAAGAATTATGTCTAGTATGAACTCACTGCGCTTTGTCACTTGGAATGTGCGAGGAACCGGCTCACTTTTAAAACAACGTCAAATTTCACAATATTTAACAACATTACAAGCAGACGTCGTCTTATTACAGGAAACTCACATCCCCAAAACAGAACAGCATACACTTAAATCATCACAATTCCCCCATGTTTACTTAGCTAACTTTAACTCCAAACAAAGAGGAGTAGCAATATTAATTAATAAAAAAATTAGTTTCACTTGTAAGGACACTCTCATAGACCCAGAGGGTAGATTCATAATAATCAAAATATCAATACATAGAACTAATACAGAAATATGTATTGCAAATATATATGGTCCAAACATTGATGACCCATCCTCCTTCCACCACCTATTCACGTTACTAGTTAGACACTCGGATACACCACTTATAATGGGTGGGGACTTCAACCTGACTCTTTATCCTGACCTTGACCGACAAAGTAGAGCAGCTAATAACCGTCACTGGCAATCCACGGAAACAATAAAGCAATACATGGAAGATTTCGGTCTGTGCGATGTATAGCGTTCTTGTCACCCAACGCTCAAAGAATACACCTTCTTCTCGCCGGTCCACCATTCTTACTCCCGCCTAGACTTCTTTCTAACCAGTAATTCATTCACCAAGGCTATATCTGAAACACATATTCACCCCATTACGATTAGTGATCACGCACCAGTTACTATGTCAATCACGGAAAAAATGAAAACACCAACAGTTAGACGATGGAGATTTAATACATCATTACTCACAGACCAACAGTTCATAAAATTTTTCGCAAAAGAATGGACAACATTTCTACATACCAATGACATTCCCGGCACCTCACCCTGCGTTCTCTGGGAGACAGCAAAGGCTGTCATGCGAGGTAGAATAATCTCATACTCGTCATACAAGAAAAAAAGGGACCAAGCACTTGAATTAGAACTAGAACAGAAAATTAAAGCCCTGGAGATGGCACACGCCACCTCTCAAGAAGAACACCTACTAGACGAGTTAAGGAAACTTAAAATAAAATATCAAGAACTAATAGATATGAAAATACAATTTCACCTACAAAGACTACGCCTCAATAATTTTGAACATAGTAATAAATCAAGTAAATTCTTAGCCAATCAGTTGAAACAAAACAAAGAAAAAGTATTGATCACCTCAGTTACAGACTCAACTGGAAGACCAACCCATGACCCAGAAGAAATCAATAATATATTTAGGGAATTCTATAAGAAATTGTACTCATCCAATATCAATCCTTCCAATATAGACATAGAAGAATTTTTGAATACTATCAATTTGGCAAAACTTAATGATGAGCAAAATATAATGCTGGAATTACCGTTATCAATAACAGATCTCCAGGAGGCCCTCGAACACATGCCCAATGGGAAAGCCCCAGGCCCAGACGGCTTCCCAGCAGAATTCTACAAAACATTCTGGCCTATGCTTGCACCAACCTTCCATAGAATGGTTACCAAAGTTAAAGAAACCTCCAGACTTTCCCCTAACATAAACTGTGCAAATATAAACCTCATCCTTAAGCCAGACAAAGACCCTACACTCCCATCTAGCTACCGCCCAATATCACTCATAAACGCCGACCTGAAAATTATTTGCAAGGCACTGGCAAGTAGAATCGAAAAAGTAACACCTCATTTAATACACCAAGACCAAACTGGATTCATCAAGGGCCGTCAATCTACTAACAACACACGGAGACTAATTGATCTGATAGACCACTGCAACATTAAAAATACAGAAGCCGTAATTGTCTCATTGGATGCAGAAAAAGCGTACAACTTCATAAATTGGATTAAAATACTATACAATTCACCTAGGGCATGTATCAAAACAAATGACCAAACCTCTCCAAACTTCAACCTTGGGAGGGGCACCAGGCAACGATGCCCACTCTCTCCCTCATTATTTGCCTTATTTATTAAGCCACTGGCAGCCGCAATTCGACAGGATGTGAACATAAAAAGGGATTCAAACAGCAAACATGAGCCATAAAATTAGCTTATATGCAGTGACGTATTAATTTTTCTTTTTCCAAAACGCACACACTTCTCTACCTGCAACATTATCACTCATAGACAAATTCTCATCTATCTCAGACTACTCTATAAATTGGAACAAATCAATAGCCCTTCCTATTGCTCACGACTTCCATTTCAGCGCAGCCATCCCACTAAAATCCGGGAACATCAAATACCTGGGCATCAACATCTCAGACAAACTATCTGATTTAATACGCTTAAATCACGCTCCCCTACTTAAAACAATAGAAGATGACCTCACTCGCTGGAGCTCTCTGCCTATATCACTCATGGGAAGGGTAGCTACAATCAAAATGACAATTCTACCAA
Source organism: Conger conger (assembly GCF_963514075.1). NCBI lineage: Eukaryota > Metazoa > Chordata > Actinopteri > Anguilliformes > Congridae > Conger > Conger conger. The sequence goes on along the minus strand of NC_083763.1, from coordinate 47,166,159 downwards.
AAATCAACTATATTTACTCAATGATCCCCAATAAACCTCCTAGGGCATGGTTCAAATCATTAGACTCCGCAATGACTAAATTCTTATGGAAATCTAAACCACCGCAGATAAGCATAAAAACATTACAGAAGGCCAAAAATAGGGGTGGACTTGAGCTTCCCAATTTCTATAATTATTTTTTGGCCAATAGACTAAAATATATCGTACAATGGATGACGCAAAATCAACAAGATTGTGGCTGGTTGGATATTGAACAATCACAATGTAATGACATCCTAATACAGGATTTACCATTCATCAGTCCCATCATCAAACATCACTGCTGCTTCAAGAGTATCAGCATTAGCTCTTCGCTGACAGCATGGTGGGAACTTCTTAAATTAAACAGGTCCTCATTGGTCCCATGCAGACTCACACCCATCTGGAACAACCCTGATATACTACAAAATAAAAAAAAATTAACTTTACAACTTGGTATGATAAGGGAATTAGACATCTGGAGCACATTTTTCAAGGTAACCACTTCATACCATTTACCCAAATAATAGATACCCATGGTATTGACAAAAACAAATATTTAGAATACCTCCAGCTGAAATCTATAATTCAAACCAGGTTCAAAACTAAACATTTGGATCTCGGAGTCCCGCCAAATATAATAAACCTTCTAAAACTCCCACCACAAAAAATACTCTCGAAAATCTATATAAGATTATCGGAGTATGATTCATCCCATTCACTCCCAACCCATAAATGGGAAAAAGATTTACTTATTAACCCTGACCCTCACTTTTGGTCGCAAATTTGCAAAAGCACCTTTGGAATGAACCAAAACTCAAACCTACAGCTAATCCAATACAAAATTCTTCACAGAACACACTATACAGGACAAAGACTGTTTCAGATGGGTATCAGTGATACTAACATATGCTCACACTGCAGAAACAAACTGCCAGATAACTATTTACATGCCACTTGGCACTGCACACCTGCACACCTGCACACAAACGCATTTTGGCGAAGGGTCTGTGAAGACCTATCTCTGCACCTAGAACACTCCATCCCGGCCTCCTCCTCCCTTTGCCTACTTGGTGACCTCACTAACCTTAACATGGACACAAAACAATCCCACCGGCTCCTCACAATCCTTACTATCGCAAAGAAAACTATCCTCCTGAACTGGAAGTCCAAAGAAAATCTGAATTTAACGCAATTCTGCGCATGGCCGGTGTCCTCCTCCCACCCCGGGCCGCCCTGGCCGCTCCTCCCTTCCCGTTCACATGTCACTAGGGGGGGACGGTGAGGAGGGGGGATAGGTTCTGGGCGGCTTCGTCCTGTTTGCCGGACCCTGCCTTGTTGCGCCGCCCCCCCCCCCAAAAAAATAAATAAAAATAAAATAAATGTACACACTAGTCACCATATGTCACTAGGGCTCCGGGGGGAGGGATGGGGCAGACTAGCTCTCTGTCGCCCAACCGCGGTGGGAGCCCCCTGCCCTGGTCACTCCCCCCAATTTTAATTGCACGTCAGTCAGAGACACACTCCGTCACACGTTTCCGTCTGCCTGCCCCCGCCGCCGGCCCTGCGTGGTCGGGCGTGTGGCCGCCTGGGGGCGGGGGCCCCGGGACCTGGCCGGGGTGTGCACGGGGGGCCCGATGCTTGGGGGCCACTGGTTGGCGGGGCCAGCCGCGCCCTGTCGCGCCCCTCACGTCCACCAACGTTCCACAGGAAGTGACAAACCTGCTCACGCCCACTTACATGCGCGTATACACACATACCACTTTAGTGAATATTTGGTTCATCTTGATGCTAACCTCTTCTCTTGTTACAGCCAAGTCTTTCGTGTTGTAGTTGTCTTTGTACTGTCTTGAACGTATGTCTTGTTATGTTTGGTGTCTCTCCCCATCATTTGTGTCCCCCTCCCTTCCCCTCTCCTATGCCACTCCCCCCCCCCCCTCCCCCTCCGGCCCCCCTCAATCTGCGGCGTGGGGGAGGAGAGCAGTAACAGCCTACTCAGGGAAGAAGACGAAGACGAAGACTTGCTACTCCACCCCCCCCCCCCCCCATCTCATATCCCATCCTCATATGCCTAAATAAAGTATGAAATAAGCAACAGGGGGAACATCTGACACCTCTGGAAGAATACAAGGGTACCAATACTCCCCTGTTATAGATCAAACTGGCCCCAAAACACACGGCACCCAGATCAATCATACTGCTTGCCCAAGATACCGGGGACACAAAAAAAAAGAAAAAAAAAAAAGAAAAAAAAAAAAGGCCAGATTTTGGATTTAAGGACAGTAAACTAAGCAATCTGAGAGAATGCAATCAGCCTCCCGTGCACACAGTGCACGTAATTTCTACGTACAGGGTGTTTGTAGCCAGACTCCCGTATGTAGCTTTTATTACCAGGTATGACTTTTAAGATTCCGTAATTTGGTTTCCGTTGTAATGTTTTTTGATTTGGAACTAGTATGTAAGTACGTGTATGTAACCTGCCTGGTAAAATAAATTGTTAAAACTTGATCTGTTTGGTTTCGCTTACTGACACTCAAAGTTATACAGGGAATGCGTGGTTTACCCCCTCGAACTGGTCTAGGGAGGATGATTATTTCCACCTAATGTATCACAGCGTATAGCACCCGTAGACCTATGTTGGTAAATCCCTCGCCTCCACATGGTAGTTTATTCATGTCGAGCACAGCCGTAGCTAGGTTGGTCAGCTTGGGTCCCTAGGCTGTAAACAGATATACCCAAGAGTAGCTATTCCTGCGACCTCTGATGACTACAGATAGCTAGTCAGTTCGTGAGACGTGCACATTACTCGCGATGTGACATGCGGTGGTACCAGCAGAGGACTGTTCGGAGAGTAAATCTCAGTACAAGATTCCTATAGCGATCAAGTCAAAATTATAAATACGACATCCACTAAATGTGGACAACTAATCTAAATTATTATTCTAAAATGGAGTCAGATAAACGAAGGTGAATCTATTGGCCCTATTGTGGAGATTCTTGGTCAGCCCGGACCAGTAAAGAGCGGAAGGCAGAGTGGTACTACTGCCTTTGTATCGTGGTTTGTTTATTGGCTGATCTAGACTGTCTGCATAGGGGCCACTAATTTTTAACCCTATTAGTATTCTTTCAGCAACACCAGAAGGACGAGCATGCTGATATTTTCAGCCCTCGCTAAATTCCGTTGTTGGGTTAGCGTGGGGTTTTACACTGACCAGCACATGACACCAAATGTTACTTATGACTGGCTTATAAATACCAGTAAGATAAGAGAAGCAGAAACATTTGTATCAAATATCATTACATTGCATTACGGCAGACGCTCATCCAGAGTGACGTACAGTTGATTAGACTAAGCAGGAGACAATCCTCCCCTGGAGCAATGCAGGGTTAAGGGCCTTGCTCAAGGGCCCAATAGCTGTGCAGATCTTGTGGCTACACCGGGATTAGAACCACTGACCTTGTGTGTCCCAGTCATTTACATTAACCACTATGCTGCAGGCCACCACATATCATCATGAGTTTGCAGAAAAACAGGAGCCCGCATAACCACAAAGGAGGGGGCCACACTGGATTAACCCCAGAGCTTAGCACTGCTTCCCTCGGTGTATGTTTTGGCTACTGACTGGAGGGAGACTGGGACTGCCCCACACTCCCCAGCAACAGAATGTGTATATAAGCTGTAACGAAGTACAAGGCATTGTTCTCCGCTTTGGAAGTGCTGGACCCGATATGCATTTTGAATAAAGCTGTTAACTCAAGTTGTAAAACTGAATAGTAATACAAAACAATCTCTGAGGTAGAATATCCATTCACTTCATCCTTATTTGACTGAATATGAACCATAAAGCTAAACATGCTAGCTCATGTACAGTATTTTCATATTTTAAGTTTCACCAAATGCATTTACAATTCCTTTCTGTTTTCCTAAATATTCTGTGATCACTATAATTTGTGATCCAGTTTGGATCAAGTTAAATTCATTTTCAAATTTAGAAGTTAATGTTGTACGAGCCTGCAAATACTAACAGTAGGAAAGGAAATAGCTTGACTTACAAACTGTTTGTGGAAAGTTATTGGGAATTTTGTTGCTGCAACTCCCAATAGCTGCACTATCATGCACCATAGTTGAGCATGCCAATCAGAATGACATGTGCCAAGTTCAAGCTACCCACAATCATTGTGTCTGAGAGACAAATATTTCACATGCACTAACATGCAGGCTAACTTAAAATGAATTTCTTGGCATCGATCTCTGTTAAACCTGACTGTGCTGCTCAAACAAAGAAAACAAACGTATTTTATAAGGACAGACTTAGAATATACACTGCGGCCCATAATTTTTGGGACAAATATATATTTTTTATAGGTTTGGCTCTGTACTCCACAGTATTTGATTTGTAATAAAACAATTGATATGTGGTTAAATTATTCACTGGAAACATCAAACAGACTATGGAGCTAATTTGGAGGCAGCCTACACAGAGAGAGCAGCCAGGGTGAAATGTGACTTAATGGCTGCTCCCTATGTGACTATGGCTGACTTTCCTGCAAACTCTGTGCTCCAGTTGTTTAAAAAAAAAAAAACTAATTAGCTACTAATTAGTTAGATGACTGGTTCTCAAACATGGCTCTGAAACTACCATGTGTTTTCTGGTAATTTATAGCATCAAAAACCTCATATTCAGTTGAAACAACATGAATCCACTGGTCTTCTGCTGAGGTTTGATGCATTGTGTGTTCAGAGATGCTTTTCTGCATCCCACTGTTGTAATGCATTACTGTCACCTCCCTGCCAGCCTCGACCAGTCTGGCCATTTTCCTCTAACGTCTCTCATTAACAATGCGCTTATGCCTGCAGAACTGCAGCTCACTATGTTTTTTTATTTTTCGTGCCATTCTCTGTAAACTGTGGAAACTGTTGTGCATGAAAATCCCAAGAGACCAGCAGTTTCTGAGATACTGAAACCACTCTCTCTGGCACCAACAATAATGAAATAATAAACAAAGTCACTTAGATCACATTTTTTCTCCATTCTGATATTTGACATGGTGTTCATGACTAGCCTAATAAACTAACATAGCCGGTGATTTAGCTATACGTTTTCTGTTTATGTGCGCTGACCTAGCTGGTCTCTTTTTGGCCACCCTCACTTTTCTGTATCCAACACATTAACACAAATTGAATGCTTGCCCAGTGAGACTGGCTGCTGCTAGCCTACTGTCTATGTCTTCTGTAATGTAATCCAGCCCCTGCCTGCACATGATAATGTTCCTAAACATAACAGTTCTTTATAACTTTGGTCTTCCCAGATGCCTCAGACTTTCTGTCCTGCCAGACGCCTGGGGGAATGGAGACTTGACCCAGAGGTGGTGCAATGGATCTGGTACAGGTTCAGCAAGGCCAGTGCAGATCTGTTCGCCTCAGTGAGGATGACACTGAGTCATCAGAGAGCACAGAGGATGGGAAATCAAAAGCTTTATGAGCCTGTCTGTGAGGTTACAGTAACCATGGAAGGAGTGGTGTTGTGGGAAATCTTTTTATTTTCTCACGAAATATAGCTCATGGCATTAACTGTGTAATTTGTGCAAAGCATTAATTTGTGCCCACCTCTACTCACATGCAGAGAGAAGCTGTCTACCAGTGGAAATTTCCACTGAACTGTTGCAACGTGAGCAAATATGCGTCATAGGGCATGAATACCAGTAAGATAAGGGAAGCAGAACATTTGTATCAAATATCATTACATTACATTACCTTATATTACAGCGGACGCTGACTTTCCTGCAAACTCTGTGCTCCAGTTGTTGGTTTTTTTTTAGTTTTTTTTTTAAACCTGTTATGTACGGTCCAGAGAACCCAGACGCAGACCACAGGATAATCCAAAAGAGTCGTTTTAATGTCCAGAAGTCACAAGCCAAGAGATCCAAAACACAGCCAAAAACGAAAAGCAAAAGAATAGTCGAAAAAAACAAGCGAGAGGTCAAAATCCAGAAAATCACAGGGCGAAGGTACAGTAGGGCAAAAGCAAAGTTGAAGTCAAGGCAAAGGGGTGTCTTTCAAGAATCTCTATAACAAGGCTTACAAACAATCAGCACTTATCAAGCTCAACGTTCTGACAACGAAGCATACTGAGACTGAGGTTTAAATACAAGAGGGAAGGTAACAATCTAGGCGGGGCAGAGAAAAAGGTGGGCTAAACAAATGGACAACAGGTGGGGAAACACAATAGGGTAATAACATAATAACGGGAGGGAGACGAAAACGCGGACTGGATGCACGAAACAAACATGTAATACATACGGCTCCGGATTAGGGAGTAGACATTTGCATAGTTAGAAGACGTAGTGATAGTTAGAGACAGGTGCGAACACTTCGCTGAAACTAAACGAGTAATCAGGGATAGCATAGGGAGGCGGAGTTATAGAACAGTGCAGAAATACTAAGAGATAGCGTTAGTGAATTAGTTTCGTGAATATTTCTAAACTACCCAATAAAAGTGATTGTTTGTTAGTTAGACAGACAGTAAGTGTATTAATCGGATTAGTACTGTACAAAACCTAGATTAGTAGTAGTTAGTAAGAATCGTGCTTTACAACATTTAACTATCAAGAAAAAGCAGGAAGTAAGAATCGAGAGTTTAGAAAAAATGTTGAACCCTGAAAACTACCGTAACCACCCGAATAGTGGGGCACGCAGACAGGGGAGTGGCTAGAATGATAAACATTCAGACGTAGACATAACAGGGGAGGACAATGAGAACTGTAATGGGAAAACATAAACCAGGTACTATGAGAAATGAATAATAAACAAGAATAAACATGAAAACAAACAGAACAAGTACAGAAACATTACAAAACCACTACTAATTAGTTAGATGTCTGGTTCTCAAACATGGCTCTGAAACTACCATGTGTTTTCTGGTAACTTATAGCATCAAAAACCTCATATTCAGTTGAAACAACATGAATCCACTGGTCTTCTGCTGCTGTAGCTTATCCACTTAGAGGTTTGATGCATTGTGTGTTCAGAGATGCTTTTCTGTATACCACTGTTGTAATGCATTACTGTCACCTCCCTGCCAGCCTTGACCAGTGTCTGGCCATTCTCCTCTAAGGTCTCTCATTAACAATGCGCCAATGCCTGCAGAACTGCAGCTCACTGTATGTTTTTTTATTTTTCGTGCCATTCTCTGCAAACTGTGGAAACTGTTGTGCATGAAAAGGCCAGCAGTTTCTGAGATACTGAAACCGCTTTGTCTGGCACCAAAAATAATGAAATAATAAACAAAGTCACTTAGATCACATTTTTTCTCCATTCTGATATTTGACATGGTGTTTATGACTAGCCTAATAAACTAACATAGTCATGATTTAGCTACACGTGTTCTGTTTATGTACACTGACCTAGCTGGTCTCTTTTTGGCCACCCTCACTTTACTGTATCCAACACATTTACACAAATTGAATGCTTGCCCAGTGAGACTGGCTGCTAGCCTACTGTCTGTGTGTTCTGTAATGTAATCCAGCTCCTGCCTGCACATGATAATGTTCTTGAACATAACAGTCTCATGAAACTCTCATATTCATAGGTATTCCGACTCTTTGCTGTGGCACTCCAAATTGTGGTCAGGTGTATCCTGTTTTCTTTAATTATTGAGATGTGTCTAGCACTTTTGAACACTGGATTGAAGTCCACCTGTAGCATATTGAATTAATTGGACATAGTTTGGAAAGGTACACCTGTATATATATTTCTCAATATGTATTGTACATGTTACATATTATTTTTAAATCCATTCAACTTTTACCATTTTAAAATGTTTTGGTATGTGGGTTTCTGTGAGTACAGTCACAGTTCTCCCAAATTGCTAATATCCCTTCAGGCCAACAGTTGATGGAACTGAGAAATGTCACCTCCTTGAGGGAGGATTCAAGGAAAGAATATAAAAGGAGTCACTAGTGCATGTTTCTCACTTGAGAAGTAAACTATGAAGATGGAAAGCTATAAAGTCGAAATTATACCAGGAACAAGTGATAGCGTTTACATTACATTTCCAAAGAACCAGGGAAAAAAAGAATATCTATTTCTTGATGCCCTTGTAAGTAATTCTGCATACATAATTGGTAAATGTGTTCCACTCTCAAAAAGGATGTGTTCATATTCTATACACTTTTTATGTTACTACTTTTGTGTTACTTTCAACACATTTTGTGTAAATGTTACTCCTAACAAATATATAATTTATGTGTTACAAGTTCACTGCTTCCATACCCTGTACATTTTCACATTCTGGCAGTTGTGTAACTAATCGTTTTGTCCCACAAGACAATTGAGTTAAGCGAAGCACCAAAGGAAATCACCATCCGACGGGAGAGAAGTTGGCGTCGTACTTTCAGATCATGGCGCTGCATGTATGTGACCATTACCTCCTTGGACTCGGGGAAGGAACTCTACTTCCCTGTCTTCAGAGAGATTGACTCAACTGGGTTGACTATCAAGGAAAATTCAGGTGAGAAGCATTACTGTTACATTTAGTTACATGTAAGTTATATTTATCTGTCATTTCATATATTTGTCACAGGTAGCATGAATTTTTAAGATCAGCAAAATAATTGATTAATTAATTAATTGAGGTTCAAACCTTGTGTAGCTGTGTGATTGGACTGTGTCAAGGATGTGTTGTACCAGGTGAGAGAAAAGGAGGTGTTTATTTCAGGTGGGGGCATGATTTCTAGCAAAAAAACATTTGCTCATCTTAGCTGGCTATTTGCTACTCCAGGAAGTTCTTCTGTAATCTGTGACTAAAATACTTTCTTTCTGTGAAGTTAATGATCTGTGTAAATTTAATTTAATTTAATTTAAGAGTTTGGTGCATCCCCATAGCTGTGCTTTGGTTTTCAAGAATTCTGTTTATGCTGCTGAACCCTTTCCACTTTGGCCCCTTTGAAGGCAATGTCAGTCTATTTAGTACAAGTCCTTCAAAAATGTTTTACTGCACACACATGGTTGAAGATGTAAATGAAAGAAGAGGCTTGACCCATTCAGAAAATACATGTACATACAGTGTACACAAAAATACATATAAAAAATTACAAAACACCTTTTCTTTTTATTGTTTAACACTGACTATCTCAATTTCTAAATCAAGGTTTACTTTGTATTTGTGCACAAACTTGATCTCACTGGGCCTCATTTATCAATATTTTCGGAAATCCATGTGCCAATGTATGCTTGATCGGAAACGAACTAAGACCTTTCGCCAGATTCATGAAAGACACTTAGATAGCTTTTTTTGTATCCATGTGTGTATGTTGAGAAATACCAAGTAATCATAAATCAGATAGTCGAAAAAGTAAAAAGCTTCTCTGACGCGGATATTGAAGTTTTGTTAATGGAAATACAACAAGCCGAAAACATACACCGATCAACCATAACATTAAAACCACCTGCTTAAACAATTTTTGTCACGATTAAAATGCTTTAAACTGTATAAACGTGTTTATAAGCACTTAAAAAACATTGCTTTTTTTTGTTATTTAAATGGTAAATACTGGTATGTACTGGTGTTCATGATCACGTCTGTCATGGCTACAGAATTTTTTATAGAAATAAAAATAAAGACCCGCCATATTTAAAAATGCATGGGATCTATTCCGACATAAATCTCACCACATGCAGTACCATGTAATTCCAATGGAGAGAAGAAGGGTGAAACTGATGTAGGATTAGATGCCATACATTACAAGCTTACAAGACTTCCATTTTAATTAAAGAATGTACATATTCAATGCAATTCACTTTTATCTGCTTACATAAGTATGCATATCATATAATGAAATATTAAGTGTTTATAGACAAGTGTATACCGTTTAAAGCATTTTTAATCATGAAAAACTGGTTTAAGCAGGTGGTTGGCTGATCAGAGCATTTTCTTTCCGTAATGTAATCAGTGAATTGTCAGAGCTGTGGAAGACTAAAGCAATATAGCCTAGCTGGTGTAAACTCTAGTTCAAGTAACACACACTATGCAACAGGTAAAAAGAATGGTTTCACATTTGACACTTGCCTTCCCACAATGATGTCTGCAAGGCAGCCGTTTCAGCTCCGCCCACCATAGATTATGTGTACATATTATGACTTCACTAGCAACTTTTCTTTAATGTATTTTTATTAAATGTATCTGTATTTATGTTACTGGGCTAGCTAGTTTGCTACACCCATCGCAATTATTTTGACAAACTGCTGCCTTCCAGGCTGACTGAGTATACATTTGGCTGGAGGAAGAGATTGGCAAATCATAGGAGCCAGAAGGAGGTGTCACAAGCCTCAAACAAAGTGATTTACAGGTGTATGTGGCCATGCTTCAAATCTTCTCATAAAGCTGTAAATGTAACATAAAGCCATAGCAACGAAGCCCAATGCTTTGTTCACGTCATATTAGAATGAACAAATTAGCATCTTCCGACTGGGTAAAAAACAGTTCACGTCAACCTCTGACATTAAACGCGAGGCAAAAAACTAAACTCGTAAACAAATCAGCCACGTCATGCCACTTCTATAGCCTATCATGATGTTTGCAGGTGTAACTTAAACCATTATAGATTGCTGCATCATATATATATATATATATATATATATATATATATATATATATATATATATATATATATATTTATGGTGAATTTTGTCCGGCTTATGTTTGATAAATGAGGCCCAATGTGTGTGATTTGGTAAAGATACCTACTGGCATTCAAATTCCATTTGAGATTTCCCAAAACTGCACCCAGATGTCTTCAAGTGTCCCCAAATCTCTCCAAATATGAAACATCTGCATATATTTTTTTCCAGACGCAAGAAAGATCAGAAAAACGTACTTTTCTATTCAACCGATTTTTCATACAAAATGTAAAGAAAATTTACCTTCACGTGTGTTTTATTCACATATATGAGAGTATTATTCATAAAGCATACCCAAGGTATTCCAAAACCTCCAAAAAGGATTACTCACCCTAACGAACAATGACATTTAAAATTGAACTTTATTTCAAAATTAAGCCCCTTTAGCCAGTAAAATTACGGGTTTATCTTTAGCAAGTCCAACACACACTTCATGTTTTACGCACATCTGAATATTTATTCTGCTATGCGAACATCGTAATACTCTTAAACTGTCCACCACTTGGAGTTCCTTAAAGCGGCCAATTGTTGCTGGCAACAATTGGAGACTTCCGGTTCGCATTTATCAAAATGAAAGTTCGGTAAATAAAATAATTTATAAACTCTCATTTTGTTTATCTTTTTTTAAATTAATACAGTTGGATATAATTGTGATATACTTGCCGAGAATATATGATAAAACCTGTTTCCAGCACTTATACCTTGGAAAGGGTAGGAAACCCCATACAAGAAGATCATCATGTTTTGAATTAGTTGAAATGATCTAGCAAAGTATTTACGCAACAACAACAAGTAGTTCGAGACAACATTTGCTGAGGTATAGTCCTGGGAAAAATGGCTGAACAGATTACTAAATAAACTTCAATGTTAGTCAGAAAACAGTTGTAGCTTCATAACCAGTTGGGATATTTGGTTCTGAGAAATTGTCTGCATCGAATAATTTGCAAAACAAATGTATATTTCGACGAAACTGGAATTATGTTGGCTGGATGTGCAATAAGAAATATGACTGTGTGAGCCGCGGTGGTGCAACAGGCTAAAATGCAGCGGACTTGCCGTTGCAGTTTGTTGCAGTTGCACACCGAGGGCTGGGGTTTGATTCCCAGCCCTGCCAAAAAAAGCCAAGGCTCTTGTGGAGCCGCATAATTGGCTTGCTGCTCCAGGGGAGGGACTTGGCAGGGTTAGTAGGATTGCCGCATAGAAGAGAAGGCGTGTCGCTCTCAGGGTCACAAGATTCTACTGGGCTACCAAGGGATGGGGTCATAGGCGATGTATCCCTAGCTGAATTATTTAAATAATAATTTTCTTTTTAACAGAAAAGTGTGAAAGTAAATGGAATTTCAGGCATTATTTCACACATATTTTCAGTAATCACCAGTTTCAAAACTTAATATGGAGCAAAATAGTCCAGATAAGGAAATCTGCATTTAGCACACTGCATAGCCATAGATTTCCTGCCATTTTATCAACCTCTATGTTGCTGTAAAACCCCACGCTAACCCAACGACGGAATTTAGCGAGGGCTGAAGGTATCAGCGTGCCCGTCCTTCTGGTGTTGCTGAAAGAATACTATTAGGGTTAAAAATTAGTGGCCCCTAAGCAGAGAGTCTAGATCAGCCAATAAATAAACCACGATACAAAGGCAGGAGTACCACTCTGCCTTCCGCTCTTTACTGGTCCGAGAATCTCCACAATAGGGCCAATAGATTCACCTTCGTTTATCTGACTCCATTTTAGAATAATAATTTAGATTAGTTATCCACATTAGTGGATGTCGTATTTATAATTTTGACTTGATCGCTATAGGAATCCTGTACTGAGATTTACTCTCCGAACAGTCCTCTGCTGGTACCACCGCATGTCACATCGCGCGTAATGTGCACGTCTCACGAACTGACTAGCTATCTGTAGTCATCAGAGGTTGCAGTAATAGCTACTCTTGGGTATATCTGTTTACAGCCTAGGGACCCAAGCAGACCAACCTAGCTACGGCTGTGCTCGACATGAATTAACTACCATGCGGAGGCGAGGGATTTACCAACATAGGTCTACGGGTGCTATACACCGTGATACATTAAGTGGAAATATTCATCCTCCCTAGACCAGTTTGAGGGGGTAAACCAAGCATTCCCTGTATAACTTTGAGTGTCAGTAAGCGAAACCACACAGATCAAGTTTTAACAATTTATTTTACCAGGCAGGTTACATACACGTAATTACATACTAGTTCCAAATCACAAAACATTACAACGGAAACCAAATTACGGAGTTTTAAAAGTCATACCTGGTAATAAAAGCTACATACGGGAGTCTGGCTACAGACACCCTGTACGTAGAAATTACGTGCACTGTGTGCACGGGAGGCTGATTGCATTCTCCCAGATTGCTTAGTTTGCTGTCCTTAAATCCAAAATCTGGCCTTTGATGTTAACCCTAAAAATGGGTCACCCGTCTGTAATTTGGAGCCACGCCTCCCCAGGAAGCGCAAGGGGGTTGAGGCACATGCCTTTCACTGGGGCAGAGCTCCACACAGTTTTTCCTCTGGTTCCTGGTTGGTTATGATGTCCAGGGTTTGCTGTTGCAGAAATAAAACCATTGCACCAGTCGCACTGAAACAATCAGAATAATACCAAACATGAATATTATCTAAACTGACTTTTTCATGAAACATCCAGTGCTGTACACATCATTTAGTGACTGAGTAAAGAGGGAGAGAGCAATAAAGGGGGGTTCAGGAGAAGGTCAGGGCCTAACAGGCCGTGCCCTCTGAAACCTTCCCGTGCCGTAAAGGATGTTGCCCCGTCGTAACGAGTTTTACGGCTGGAGGCCTGAGTCTTCCCCCACAGGCTCCTGCCCGTATGGGTGCGGAGATAGTGGGGGTTAATGGTGCATGCTTCTGGGTTAAATTACTTTACAGCCACATATTCCACAATACCAGAGGAAGCCAGCAAGCTGACCAGCCCTGAGTGATAATGCCAGAATAATAATTTAATAATTAATAATAATTAATAATTTCTGCCTTACATTGCCACCTTTGGATAAAATAATAAGAGCATGCTTAGCAGAGAATAAAAGCCAAAAATATGCAGGAGACAAGAATAAATGTCTGCTTAAGGTTTAGAATTTTTAGTGGACATTGGCTCTTTAATTATTTCTGTCAGACACCAGGGCTGAAGAACCAATCACAACCCAGAATGCCTAGAATTGAAGTCTTTATTAACTTGTTGGGTGGTAAAACAGGCATGGGTCGATAGCCAGCAGACAGATGCAATTTAGGTAATCCAAAACAGTCAATGTCACAGGCAAGAGTTTGTTCACGAATAGACAGTCACACCAGGCAAAAGTACAAAGGGAAATCCAGAAAACATAATCCAAAAGTTCAGTCTGAATTCAATACCAGCAGATCAACACAGAGACAGAATCGGAATCCAAGGAACAAAAGTGGGGATACACGAAAAGTGCTAATAAGAACAGAAAATTGAGAGTTAGAGAATCTGGCAAAGAATTGACACAAACATATGGATACAAATGCACAGGTAATTGGACTGAAATGACAAACGTTGTGAGTGTGAGGAACAGATAAACAAGGCACAGGTAAAATGAATGACTGAATGAACAGACTATGGAAAGCGAGAGTGGACACAAAACACGGATATGAGACAAAGAATGGAAAATGCCAAAACAGAACCGGCACAGAGTGTGACATAGGCTGTATTTCCCCCAAATCATCACCAGTTACAAAACAGTTCCTTTAGCAATAAGGGCCATTGCTCTCAATTAATCAGCCCTGGATCCTCCCTTCCAAGGTATCCCAAAGCTTTGAAAAATATGAATGTTATCCAGCTCAAACCTGTTTTATTATTGAAAAGTAGTACTTTTATGGTGTCAGGTTGCCCATCCAGTCCACAAGGCTTTCGACCGTGTCCCCCGGGGAATCCTGTGGGGGGTACTGCGGGAGTATGGGGTACCGGGGCCGTTGTTACGAGCCATCCGGTCCCTGTATAACCAAAGTGAGAGCTGTGTCCGCATCCTCGGCACAAAGTCAAGCACGTTTCCAGTGGGTGTTGGACTCCGCCATGGTTGCCCCTTGTCACCGGTCCTGTTTGTGATATTTATGGACAGGATATCAAGGTGCAGCCGAGGTGAGAAGAGTGTCCGGTTTGGTGACCTCAGAATCGCATCTCTGCTTTTTGCGGATGACGTGGTTCTGCTGGCTTCATCGGACCGTGACCTTCAGCACGCACTGGAGCGGTTTGTAGCTGAGTGTGAAGTGGCCGGTATGAGAGTCAGCACCTCCAAGTCTGAGGCCATTGTTCTCTCCCGGAAAACGGTGGATTGCTCCCTCTGGGTTGGGAATGAGTCTTTGCCCCAAGTGAAGGAGTTCAAGTATCTCGGGGTCTTGTTCACGAGTGAGGGTAGAAGGGAGCGTGAGATCGACAGGCAGATCGGTGCAGCGTCAGCAGTAATGCGGGCATTGCACCGGACCGTTGTGGTGAAGAGGGAGCTGAGCTGGTTGTGTTTTTACTGTTTAGTCTGTTTAGTGTGCGTTGCGTTTCCGTGTTTTAGTACCCTCTGTGGACACCGTAGTCACCCTGTCAGTGCGTTTATTAATGATTATTCGTTTCACCTACATTTTCACTTCCTGATTGTTTCTGCCTTTATTTAAACACAGACTCTATACGAAAAGTTGCGCATTGGTCTTGCATCTGGGTCTGGTGTTCTACGACCCTGATAAATGGTCTTGAGGCATACTTAAATGCTATTGAAGGTCTGCAGAATTTCCTAATATCTCAATGATATTTGGCTTTCCGCCATCATTTTTCATTTAAATTTCAGCTAAGTTGCCTCACAATGATACCTCTGAGGAGAGAAAGGAATCTTTGCTCAACAATCTCAAGTTTCGAGGTAAAATGTGTACACATACTTCACTTCTTACTACTTCCTACAATATATGAATGACAAACCACAACAATGAACCAAAAATGCTGTGTCAATGATGTAACATTCTTTTTTTCCCCACAGAAACAATTGATCATCATGCAAGAGGTAAGTCGTACTAATATTTCATGTTAACCATGTATAAGGTTATTTTTTGTAACCCCATGAACATACATTCCTTAGAGAATGTGTTGGGAGCAAGGGGAACATCTCTGCCATGTGTTGTATGATATTTTGTTGAATGCAGAAAAATGAGATGGCATTGAGATACATTGAAAATTGTAATCACCATTATATTGTTTATGTTGTCTGTAGCTCATTTTGGCAGCCAGCAGTCTGTTAGCAAACCTGATGTGGTCTAATATTACATTACATTACATTACATTACATTACATTACATGTAATGTAATGTAATGTAATGTAATGTAATGTAATATTATTTCCTGCTGCTAACGTTACTTCAGAGAGTGTGACTATGTATAAATAAATGCTCACATCGAGGAGATAAAGACTGTGATGATGACTATCGGAACAAAATTAGAATTTCAGTTCAACAACAACTCGTATGCCCTGCACTGGAATTGTGCTCGCACTTTTAGGATCCGATTGCTATAGACCATGTTTAAAAGGTTAGGAACCACCAAATTGCCAGAAGCTAGCTCAGTATCAATGAAAGTAAGACATGCAATAGAAAACAAGTTCCAAGTATCAGCCATTTCAGCTTTGGAAATCAAGTTGATATTGATTTCTTTTGAATATGTTGACCCAAGGCTTAGTGCGCACCTCTGTGACGTTGCTCAGAAGCCGTGTAACAACATTGTAAGAAACAGAAACTTCTAATGATGCATCTTTGCATCTATCACATATTTGTGAGTTTGTGTTTTTGGGCCAGTTCTGCAATGATCACATATTTGTTATGGTACTGTCCGTGTGAAAGGGTGAATAACAGCAATAACAATAATATTTTAAAAAATGTATCAAACCAAAGGGGCACATTTGGCACTTGGGACAAAAGGGCAGGTGCTCAGCCACCCAGAGCCACCCCCTCTGCACATAACTACCCAATACTGCACAAAAGTTGCTCTATCTTTACAGTTAAAGCATATTCATCAGTAGTACATGTAAAATAGAAAATAGCCCAAGTCCTTTGCTGGTCCCATCACAATGTATATTTTGAAGTTGTCACTTGTTCTTGAATAGTATACACCAAAAAAGATTAACATTCAGGTTGCTGCTCTAAGAATATATTTAAAGGCATTTCTTATTGACCTTCGGGAAAATAAAATATTGTGAATTGTCAGTGGTTTGTTCAGATACGGAGTAAATAAATGCATTTTGAAAATGAGTAAAAACTATTTTTAAAACAAGAATTTGCTATTTCAAAAGATCATTTTCAGTGTCCAATAACAGCTGTATTTTGTATTAATTTATTTGTGTATATTTAAACACTTACTTATTTGAATATAGATATCTATAAATGCTTAAAAGCCAGGATAATCTTTGATGGGGAAAATGCAAATCCTTTCTATGTTTTCACGCATAGTCCCAGACCCAGTTCCTGCGATGTCTTCAAACGTGGCAGAAGCTTCTCCGACAGGTTCTAGACAAAATATCTTTCTCAGTATTATCCAGTAAGTACAAACATTCCTGGATGTTTGTGATAAATGAAATGTAGTATCAAATTGCAATGAAGGTCAATATGATTTCATTTTCATTGTAATAATATTCACTAAAGTTCCTCTTTCCCCAGATGCAGGTGCACTCCAATGTTTGTCTTCAATCATGTCATTCTAATATAATTTCAGAAACTAAATATATACTTTGCTTTGTAGGGGCATCATCAGCATTTTTCCTGAGCAGTTGCAGTAAGTATTGAAATATTCATAATCTACATCTACATATATAGGTTTATGCAGATCAGATTTTCTCTGAAGAACAATACAATTGTGTTCACAGACTGAATTTTCTAACCAGTAACAATCATATTTCTAAACATCTGTTTATGCAGAATTGTAGATATCACCATCATCAGCATCATGCATTCGGTTCTTGACTGCCCGACCGCAGTAACAGCCACTCATTTTAGGTGTCCAAGGCATTTATGTAGTACTATACAGAGTGATGGATTGGCATATTTGCACATTTGAGAACCTTTTCTGAGGTGCCTTGGAGCTGCAATATATACAGTATGATACAGTATGACAACTCATTGCAACACACAAGTGTTCTATTGAGAAAGCCAGAAGAAAGCTCACCCTGATCAAATAAGAACAGAATATGGGCTGTAAATCAATACTCCTGGCAAGAATCCTTCCTTTGACCTGTGTTATGTAATCTTGCAGTTACAGTATGAAAAAGTAAGAAAGAAACTAAGTCAATATGAACATCAGACTCAATATAACCGTTTAATACCTTAAATATTAAATTATGTAATACAATGTCTTATATAATGGAGAAACCATTCTATTCCATCAGGAATTAATTTGGGTCATTGACCCATAGGCAATTGTTTCAAAATCCAGATATGGGCTCACCCACAATAAGTTTTATATACCATTATTTCATTGTAAACATGTTTAGTTTCAAACATCTTCGCAGCCTTAAGGGGATTACGTATGTGTTCATTTTTCAACGGGTGCAAGGAAGTGACACCCAATTTTGAAGATGAGTATGTGCACAAGGCGAGTCTAAATACCTTCATGAATTCACATGCAACTTCAACTTTGTAAAACATGCTTAAGCAAGTATATCATTCTGAATAGGGCCCTTGCAGTATGGAGACTTCAGTTGATTTCAACTCCAGTTAGTTAAACATTTCTTCTTTTTTCATTTCCCATCCAGAATTGTCAATAAAGTTATTATATTTAAGTTACTTGAAGGGAACCCAATTCAGGGAAATGCTATCAAGTTTTGTAGCCTTGTTCAATTAAATATTTTAGAAAATTTTTTGGAAATGTTTTATACATATGTTCTACATTATGTCTTTTCTTTATAGTTTCACTTACAAACCTGGCCTCCCAGGTTTTGTGAGAGGAGGGAACTTCTTTGAATTGCCAAAAGAGCTGTGGTTTGAGACTGTCAAGATTGTTACATTGGCTTACAATGCAGTCAAGATGTAAGTGGAAAACCAATCTTTTCACATCATTGCTTACTGAAACAGCAGACTGCAGGTATGCTCTTATAGATCTACAACAAAGACATTCTAACGAAATACAACATTTTGAGTGAGTATATGCTTTAATAATTCTGAAAATGGGATGGGCCGGTAAGAGTTTTTTGGCATTCATTCCTTTTTTCAGGGTGCAATTTTCAATCACTATGGTAACAGGATATATCGTTTGAAAGCGTGAACTCACGTTAAAACTCAAAGTGTTGAAACTATCTGTGTAACCTATTTTAAGATGGCGGCACGGATGGTGCAGTGGGTAGCACTGCCGCCTCACAGCAAGGAGGTCCTGGGTTCGAATCCCCATCGGCTGGGGAGTTTGCATACTCTCCCCGTGTCTGCGTGGGGTAGTACTCCGGTTTCCTCCCACAGTCCAAAGACATGCAGTTTAGGAGATTGGAGAGTCTAAATTGCCCGTAGGTATGAGTGTGTGAGTGAATGGTGTGCCCTGCGATGGACTGGTGACCTGTCCAGGGTGTATTCCTGCCTTTCACCCAATGTATGCTGGGAAAGGCTCCAGCGACCCTGTTCAAGATAAGTGGGTTAGGATAATGAATGATGAATGAATATTTTAAGATGCCATTGCTTTAGCGACAACAGTTACTTATTTTGTAATCTGGGTGGAAAAACAAGTGTGGGGTGATCTTCTCTGCATGTTGGAAATTTCTGTATACTAGAAATAAGGCAATGACAGTGTCTTTTTCACGACAAGTGTCCAGCGGACCAAATGCATAATAGTTTCTCGCAGGCCAGGGCAGCCTGTAGTGTTGTGGTTAAGGTACATGACTGGGACCCACAAGTTTGGTGGCTCAATCCCCGGTGTAGCCAGAATAATATCCACACAGCCGTTAACCCTGCATTGCTCCAGGGGAGGATTGTCTACTGCTTAGTATAGTCAACTGTACATCACTCTGGATAAGAGCATCTGCCAAATGCCAATAATGTAAATGTGATGAAGAAACGTTGATAGAATGTCCATTGTTTATTTAGAACTTCCCTGGATTAATTATCTTTGGAATAGTTTGTTGTTTTTATGCTGAGCAGTTTGATATGTTATTATATTCAGTAAATGTGGTTTTCAAACCCACTTCTTGAGCAGACAAATCTGTTCTTCTGTCAGTCTCCTGTCAGGATCTAGGTTGTTAAAATCTAAGCTTCCCTTTCACACCCCCAGCAAAGTGTACTTGTGAGAGCATAATTGTGGTTCTGCACAGAAGTTTCAGAGGCATGTGTATACTATGTATGTATGTAGACTATTCTGAGCAGGTTAAATAAGAATTATTTTAGAATTAGTCCTTCCTTACATTGAATTACATGAATGGCATTAGGCAGAGCGATGTACAACAAAGTGCAAAGTGCATACCCATAACCAGGGATAAGTGCGCTGAAAGACCCTAGAGGGAAGTACAATTTCAACTGCTGCCAGAACAACAAACAGTTAAGGTTTACAGGCTGCAGCTTAAACAGGTGCATCTTCAGTCTGTGCTTGAAGGTGGTAAGAGATTCAATTCACATTCATATTCAGACTTGAGTATGAATTGACAAACCAAAAAATTATTTTGTGACACTTTCAATTTTCAAGTTTCAATTTCAGTCGATATATTTAAGAGGAAATATTTGTCATAAGCCTTTTGAATGTGGCTGACAATTAATGGCAATTGCAGTCTAAATGTACTGTTTTTAATCACAATTGCTATCTTTTGTACACGTATAAGTGAGGCACAGACGATTTTCCTGAAACTTTGGAACTTTCGCCGCAAGTGGGAGGAAATTGATGACATCAAAAATGTGTTTTGGTTTCCAAGCAAAAAAGCAGGTTAGTCAACTTCAGCTCTTACATAAGTTTAACATAAAAACCATGTAATTCTTGAGCAGTTATTGCAGTTCTTTTCAATGCTAGAGCTTTTAATCAAATCATATTATTCAGTTCTTAGTCAGTTGGGAACTTGTTTTAAATAACATACATCAAACATTTTGACACTTATATTTAATAATCAACAACAAAAGAAATAATCTTTCTCAAAATGGCATGTCTTATTTTGCTGTTGTATATTTAAGTAAAGGATTGGATCTCACAAAATCTTGACACATATTCAGAGTTACAATATGTGAAGATCACCATCTGAGTGAATCGGAAAAGGAATGCGAAGCAGTAATGTACACCCTGAGAAGCAGTCTGCAGTCTGAGAAGCATATGGTAATATAGCATTTTAAGTGACCCATTTCTGTATTATAGCATATGTTGCAAAAAACTGGAAGGAAGATACCTTTTTTGGCAAACAGTTTCTTCATGGTTGTAACCCAATAATGATCGAGAAGTACAAAGAAGGTCAGCAGAAAATTCCAGTGGAGACTTTGGAAAAGGTGTACCCTGATATTGAGGAAAATATCAAGGTGAGCTGCTATTGCATCGCTTTGTAAAACTTCATAAAAATGTTTTTTAACAACCACTTGCTCCACATGTTAATGTGTATCAAACATAATTCATTGGTGCAATAATAACAATAATAATAGTACTTTTAGTTTTTTAACCTCTTAACGAATCCTGGTCCTCAAAATAACTGGTAGTAATACTGGCTTTAAAAGCAGTCAATACAGTTTAGTCTGCATTTCAGAGTTTTCCATGTATAGTAGCATACAATAACAGCCATGTTATAGTTATAACTATCCTCAGTCCTCTAAAACAATTTCAGTACTTGCTGAAACAAATAGAATGTGCTTGTAGCCACTGTAGGATGAACCAGTATTTTATCTGATTGATGGAGTTAGTGCAAAACACTAACTTATGTATATTTCACAATGTCTCTAATGGGTGATGAGTTCCAGAACCAGATGTTGTGATTCTGAAAACATAGAACAGATTTATGCTTACTGAATCCACTTTTGTTCCACCAGAATGGAAGAATCTATGTGGTGGACTATTGGATACTGGATAAAATAGCGGCAGCTATATTCGATACACCACAGTTCTTGGCTGCACCCATTGTGCTGCTTCAACAGACTGCGAATGAGCTAAACCCAATTGCCATACAGGTAAATCTACAGCCTCATTGCACAAGACTTTCAAACAAATTAAATCAACCTTTGGGAAGATGGGACAAATGCTGTATCTGCAGTAAAAACCTTCAACTAGATTTGAAGAGTTTCATCGCAAAATGGGTAATTCATATGAAACTGTTTACGGTGTCACCAAAAATTCAGGAAAATAGCACACTGGCATAGCCCATATAATTGAGTAGAATGTAATGTTAATGTAATGTTTATGTAGATTTTAGACTGTCTTTTTTGGAGATACACCAATTAAATTCTCATTACCGCAACATAATTTCAAAATGGAAGTAATAATAAATAGCCTTGAAAAACTATTAATTTATTAAAATCTGCCAAATAATTACATTGACAGCAGGTTCTGCTTTGGATTACAAAAGTCACTTCAAATGGCTTGTTAAATGTTTTTGTCATACCTTCGTAAAATTACCAGGATAGAGATCGGCATCATAATCAACAAGGGCCCATGTTCCAATTTCTATCATGGGCTCTCCCCAATTTTTTATTTGCTGTCCAGGAATGCCTTTCCCAAATGTTGTGTAGGTAACTATGACCGCAAGTTCCATTGGAAGAATCATCATTAGACGATTTAGTGTTTCTGAAAACCGTAGTTTGTGGTTCGCTAACACCATCGCAGTTGTGTTGATTGAAATTGCAGCTCGCAACCTGTAGTTAGAAGCAACTGCTTCGCGTCGTGCCTAACCACCCGCTAGCTGTGCCAATACCCACGATATACCACAGGTTCTCGTTCCATAACACTTGACTTGCGTGTCAAGTCCTCTGTTAACCTTAAGAAACGCCATACAATACATCAAAAGTGAACCAACAGCTACAGATTTAAATTAATTTAATTGTAATACTGCGGCATTCAATTCCCTGTGGTGTTTGCATTCTTAACCACCTCTTTCTTTTAATTGTCCGACCAGTTTGTGCGTTTTGTCACTGATGGTGAAAACGCATTTATTTAATTAAACCGAGTTTACCATTTCAGCTTTAGAAAGGAAAGAATCAGTTATCGGTTAACTATTTTTGGTTAACGTGTAGCTACAAACTGGTTTTGGTTAACTGTTCACACCCCTAGTGGAAACACAGCAAATATATGTAGTCTAGAGCTCCAATATACTATTACCCTAGTCTTTTAAAGGCCCGGGTTTTTGCAAAGTATTTGGATAACCTTGGGAACACAGTAAAAACAAGGAAGAACTCAACAGGAACCTTAGTAGACACAGGGAAAACATTCCGCTAGGACACACACAGCTGTTTAGCAATGTACGTCAGTATCACAAAATCTAAGACAAAATAGCAGCATAGGGACAACAAACAGGAAGTCATAGCGAAGGAACCCGGGCAATAGCTGTCTTTCTCGCTATGCCTGTTCTGGTAGCTTATATGTAAATGTCAGGGGTGGCAAAGCAATTACTGCTAACGGGAACTTATGACTCATTGGCTTCACCCAATTGATCAGTGAAATACTACTAGCAAGCGATTCATGGTCATGCTAAACAAAAATAAAATAACTTTTTTTCTTCTCGCTTGTCTCCCGCTTACGTCATTTCCCTTTAAATTGTCATTAGTATTCACCTATTTCCGAAAGGCGTTTTACCTTCGGATTGAAAAAGTCACCTACTACCAATGCCTGAAGTGTTAACTCATGTAACTCTTGGAATAGCTCTTGATACCTTTTGGGAAACACACATAAGATTTTCAAGAGCCTATATACCATTTTGCGATGAAACTCTTCATTTGATTTCCATGAGCTCTTTGTTCATGATGTTTGTTGATAGGAGTGTTTAGGACATTTTCTTCACAATTACTGTTGAGTACTCTAGACAAGTAATTATGTTTGACAAAAAAATAAATGAATAAATACAAATTTCTCTCATAGTTGAAGCAGGAGCCTGGAGAGGACAATCCAGTTTTCACCCCACAAGACAATAAAGCCTGGCTCTTAGCCAAGATCTGGGTTCGGAACTCTGACTTCTACTACCATGAACTGGTTTCTCATCTTCTCAGAACACATCTGATGGGGGAAATATTCTTCATTGCTAGCTACTATATGGCTGATCAACATCCAATATCAAGGGTATGTGCATTGTGCATTTCTATCGCCATATGTCAGCATAAAGGGGTCTAAGAGCTGGACTAAATCTAAAACTAAAACTCTGATCATTGTCCTGATCCTTCACCAGATCAAGGGAGATCTGTGTCCATTTTTACAGTAAAATAAAGAAAAATAATTGATTTGTAAAATTTGATGCAGTCAGGGACATGGTATTGGATGATATTTGACAATAGACTCCCTGCATCGGTTGCTTACTTATGGAATTTGTATAACTACACATTTGTGCACAGCAAAAAGATAAAAATGTATAATTTAGTGTTGTGTCTGTAATTGTTTTTTTATTGTAATTGTATCATGTTTTATCCATGTTTAGATTGTGAAGCACTTTGTGACTAAAAAGGTGCAATATAAATACAGTTTACTTACTTTACATTACATTACATTATTGGCATTTGGCAGACGCTCTTATCCAGAGCGACGTACAACAAAGTGCATACCCATAACCAGGGATAAGTTCGCTGAAAGACCCTAGAGGGAAGTACAATTTCAACTGCTACCTGTACAACAAAGAGAAGGACAAGGGCCATTTTTTTTTTTTTTTTTTTTTTTTTTTTGAACGAACAAACAAACAAACAGAGCAAAAGTGACCAAAGTTAACTATCCAAACACTGCTTACCTGGCCAACTAAAAATACCGATACACAAAGCAAGTCACAGAGACAACAATTAAGGTTCACAGGGAGGTAGGGAGGGATGGGGAGAGGTGCTGCTTGAAGAGGTGTGTCTTCAGCTTGCGCTTGAAGGTGGGGAGAGATTCTATAGTTCTGACCTCAACGGGGAGTTCGTTCCACCACCGTGGAGCCAGAACAGACAGTAGTCGTGAGCGTGAGGTGGAGGTTCTGAGAAAGCGCCAAGCAGCCTGTGGAGGCTGAACGAAGTGGTCTGGCAGGGGTGTAGGGTCTGATGATTTTTTGCAGATAAGCTGGGGAAGACCCTTTAACTGCTTGGAAGGCTAGCACCAATGTTTTGAATTTGATGCGAGCCATGACAGGCAGCCAGTGGAGGGAAGTAAGCAGGGGGGTGACGTGTGAGTGTGACGTGTGAGTATGTAGTATGTAGTTATTGCGTGCCAGTACAGGCAGGCAGTACTTGTTACAAGTTAATCAGCTAGATAGGTAATCAGCTAGTTTATTATAGTTACTTTCTTCATGATTATTATACATTTAATTTGTCTTGAATTCACAGAAGAAAAATTGAAAAGTGAGCTCATATTATGAAGCTGCCAATCATGTAGCTTGTTCCAAAATAATTTAGGCTAACAATACCGTTGAAAATGGTATGGTGAAAATGAGTGGTGATCTGCTCCATAATCATCAGGTCCATAATCTGCTGGTTGTCTGCTGATTTCTGTTGGTTTACGTGCCTGATGCACCTGATACGCACTTACACATTTCCTGTTTTGTGGTGTTGTGGTTGAAGGAGACAAGAGTATATTGGGATTTTAAGTGGCTTTTCAAGCTACTATAGAGCTAGTTGAAAACCAAGGGAGCTTTTGTCTCAAGGCTAATGCTCTTCTGCCTGTACTGGCACGCAATAACTACAGCGGACAAACCCGGAGCGGCAAACCCAGACTCTTTAGTTATTGTCCTCGGTGACTTTAACAACGGAAACCTCAGCCATGAACTCCCCAAATACATACAGTTTATTAAATGTCCGACCAGAGAGAAGAACATCCTGGATCACTGTTACACCACAGCTAGCAGTGCTTATCATGCCGTCCCCCGCGCTGGTCCACCTGATTCCTGCATACAGGCAGAAATTAAAGCTCTCTAAACCTGTTGTGAGGACATCAAAGAAGTGGACCAGTGAAGCTGTGGAGGATCTTCAGGTATGTTTGGACTGCACTGACTGGGATGTTTTCAGGACTGCTACCAACAATCTGGATGAGTACACAGAGGCAGTGATTTCCTACATCAGCTTCTGTGAGGACAGCTGTGTACCATCACACACCAGGGTGGGTTACAACAACGACAAACCTTGGTTCACAGCAAAACTCAGACAGTTAAGGTCAGAGAAGGAAGAGGCATTTAGGAGTGGGGACAGAGTCATGTTTAAAGTGGCCAAGTACAAGTTTAGCAAGGAGGTGCGAGACGCTAAACGACTGTACTCAGAGAAGCTGCAACGCCAGTTCTCAGCCAATGACTCTGCTTCTGTCTGGAAAGGGTTCAGACAGATCACCAACTACAAAACAAAAACCCGCCACTCCATGAACAATTCACGCCTGGCCAACGACCTGAACGAGTTCTACTGTCGCTTTGAAGGTCAATGGGACAGTCCTGACACCATCCCCCATGACACCAGCCACCAGCTCCAGCTCCAGCCCCCCTCCTCCCCCACCTCCTCTATCACAGCAGAAGCCTGGGCCACTCCACAGCTACTCACCTCAGCAACACCTCTGTCCTTACTGGAAAGAGATGTCAACAGGATCTTCAAGAGGCAGAACCCCCGCAAAGCAGTCGGGCCACACTCTGTCTCTCCGTGCACCCTGAAGCACTGTGCTGATCAGCTGTCTCCGGTGTTCACAGACATTTTTAACACCTCACTGGAGACTTGCCATGTACCAGATTGCTTCAAGACCTCCACCATCATTCCAGTCCCCAAAAAGCCAAGGATCACAGGACTGAATGATTACAGACCCGTCGCCCTGACCTCTGTGGTGATGAAGTCTTTTGAGCCCCTTATGCTGTCCCACCTCAAATCCATCACAGACCCCCTCCTGGACCCCCTGCAGTTTGCCTACAGAGCCAACAGGTGTGTAGATGATGCAGTAAACATGGCTCTTCACTTCATCCCACAGCACCTGGACTCCGCAGGAACCTACGCCAGGGTCCTGTTTGTGGATTTCAGCTCTGCCTTCAACACAATAATGCCAACTATGCTACAGGACAAGCTCTCCCAGCTGAATGTGCCTGATTCGACCTGCAGGTGGATCACAGACTTCCTGTCTGACAGGAGGCAGCACGTGAAGCTGGGAAAACATGTCTCTGCCTCCGGACCATCAGCACCGGTTCCCCCCTGGTTCTACACCGCCATAATTGAGTCCATCCTCACTTCCTCCATCACCATCTGGTATGCTGCTGCCACTGCCAAGGACAAGGGCAGACTGCAGCGTATCATCCGCTCTGCAGAGAAGGTGATTGGCTGCAATCTGCAATCTCTTCAGGACCTGTACGCCTCCAGAACCCTGAGGTGTGCAGGAAGGATTGTGGCCAACTCCTCTCACCCCGGACACAGACTGTTAGAAACACTTCCCTCTGGCAGGAGGCTGCGGTCCATCAGGACCAAAACCTCATCAACAAGGCCCGGGGGACCCCCCACTGTCACAGAACCGTTACAACCGTTACAACCGTTACAGACACGTTACATCAACGCACTGTCTCCCTGTGATTAATGTCAACTAGGCCCGGGACCCCCATTGACTCTTATCCCGCCCCCATAGACTTCATATTTTATATTTTGCACTTTAATAATACTTCTCACCGCTTCAGCATCATGTTGTATTGTACATATTTATTTTTATTTTTATTTTTTATTTATGTTCTACATTACATTCCAACTCATTTTTATATCTATGTTTCTATTTTTTGTATTATTCTTTATGTTGTCTGCATGCACCCACATACCACAGCAAATTCCTTGTACATAAAAACTACATGGCGAATAAAGTGAATTCTGATTCTGATTCTGATTCTGATTCTACAGTGAAATGTAACTTCTCGCACCTTTGAGAACATTGTGTTGGTAGGCCGGGTCTGAGTGTTCAATAGATACATGCTTACACATTTTATTTATCAACTGATGCAGTATATTTGTATTTTCCATAGAGTATTTAGCTCTAGCAGCAGTATAACGTGCATTTATGTGTTAACAGATTCTTCGTGAAACTGGTCGGTACACCTTACCAATCAATATTACTGCCAGAAACACCCTCATCAATACAGGTGGATTCTTTGTGGAGGTCAGTATGAACTTTACCATTAATTATCCAAGATAATATATTTTCCTTTTTTTTATTATAACATAACATAATTATGAAAACAGGCCATTAAGCACAGCAATGCTCACCTTTTGGTAGAAGAAACCAGATTGTCAACCAAAATTGCCTGATACTTGCTGGAATCCATTTTACCATTGATTTTAACCAATGTCCCTGGATCTCTGGAATTAAAACAGATCCAAAACATCACGGACCATCCACCAAATTTCACAATGTGCAATGTTCAGTGGGAACATGTGCATCCCCTTTCATGCATCTCTGTTTAAATGGTGAACATGCCGATGCTGTATCTGACCAAAATGTTCAATTTGTTCTTATCTGACCACTGTATCTTTGTTCAATCATTCTTTAAATGACCAAATGAGACAACACTTTTCTGTTTTGGTCAGATATCGCATTGGCATGTTTGGCATTGAAACAGCGCATAAAAGGAGATCCACGGTGAAATCTGATAGAGGGTCAGTCTAGAGGAATGGTCCAAAATCCATCAAAATGTGTTTTATTTTGATTGGTTCCATTGAAACGTGAATCCAGTATTTTTCACAGTCCAGCATTTTGATTTTTTTATAGTCATCATATTGTTTTTTTGTATTTTTGTGCATTGCTATTCAGTGCCAATAAATCTGAAGACCACTGTAGATTTTTAATTTCCAGAAAAACATAAAATCTTTACACTTTTGTTTGGTAACTGCCCAAGCATTTTTCATTGGATAATCTGTGCACACATGCAATTAACCTGAGATTCCTCACTGTGCATGTGACTAGGGCATGTGATCATGGACACAACTGAGCATGTGCAGTGAGCAGAACTTTACACTTCCTGGTGCCCTTTAGGGTGGATTTTTCCCCTGTCTCTATATATTATTAAGTTTTAAGTGAAATGTTTGCATTTGCTGAAAGCCACAAAAGACAGGAAAATTAAATTGATCAGATTGGCAGATTGTTTAAGATTTAAGATTAAAACCTCTCAAAGGGCTTTTTATATAGATAGCTGGCATTGCATAACAATGCATTGCTAGCTACCCACCTATGCTGTATGTTACTCATAAAAATGTGGACAGTACTAGCCTACTGTCAGTGTCATTTACTGACTGGTCGCAATACCGATTCTCATGTCCATTTAAGAATAGAATGTTCAATTAGCCTAATTCGTATTAGCATGTGTCCCCCATGTTAAGTCTATGGGTCGAAATTTAGAACTTTGAGGTCTAATTCAAATGTATTATTGGATATGCGGCCATCATGGTGACTTTGTTGAATCATTTTTCCCCTTGATTACTGCTCATGTTTCACGTGAAAAACATAAATAAATGTAAGTCTGTGGTACCCACTATACAATACTATATTTACAATGTTTGCCCACACAGTACACAGCCATTGGGAAAGAGCATTGGGAGGTCTTAAAAAGAGCAACAAAGAAGATCACCTATGAGAGCCTCTGCCTGCCCGACAATGTGAAGCAGCGTAGCATCGACAAGCTGAAGAACTTTCACTACAGAGATGATGGCATGGACATCTGGGAAGCACTATATGAGTAAATAGATTTATTACATGGAGGATACATGTATTTTCTGTGGTGATATTCCTGAACTCACAATACTATTAATGCAAACTTGTTTATTTCATTGAATTACTAATATTATTATTTAATATATCCAGATTTGTTCGTGGAGTGGTGAATGGACTTTATAAAAATGACGAGGATATACAGAAGGATCCAGAGCTCCAACAAATGGTGTCTTTCATATACAACTATGGATTTCTGCAGAAGCCAGGTAACCTCATTCAAAATAAATTAAAAGCCCTGTCCACATTGGCAGGCATTTAACCTGAAATGTACCATGGTAAATTGGGGAAGCCCCTTCGCCCCCCATCCACCCACACACACATAGACTCACACAAACAACAAGTGAAGTAAAAACTCCCAAGTGGGATTTATATGAAAAACTTCCTGTTTAGACAATTTCATGAGGGAATCCATCCTATACCCATCAATCTAGGTTGAAAGATGTTTTGGCAAACAGATTTGTAACCTGGGACGATCTTCAGATACATGTCTTGCACTCGGCCACTTCACAGGGGAGGTGAAAAACACCATCCTGTCAAAATTGAGTTAATACCAAAATCGCATTCCTGAATATCAAATCCACCATTCACATGAATTTCAAAATTATAATTGTTGTGTAAATATGTAAAACAAAATTAAATGTTGGTACTTCTTGGTCCTCCAAACTCTGATAAATATAACAAATAGACTCAGCATACATTTTGGAGTCCCAAACAAACTTTTGCACGTTCATTTGTCATTGTTATGGTTTGAAAGATGGATAGATTTATTGGTCTCTGTTTTTATTGTTATGAATCATTCTTGGTTAATGAAGAGATACTGCCGTTCATTCTTCTGCTGTTTTTCCTCCTTTCTATGGTAGTCACCTCTGTTCACTGGTCAACAGTTTTCAGGTGGGCTACCTTCACACCTAGAACTATAACGTTATAGGCAATCAATTTGTCTCAAGCAAACAGGTTGCTTTTTACTATAAATGCAGCAGAAACACTAACAATGAATCAGGATATCACCCAGAACTATTTATTTTTCATGCGAGCAGGAAAACTAAAATGATCTTTCTCCAGCGTCTTTTACTGACACTTTTATTAAAAAATGTCCCATGTACATTATTGAGCATCTCATTCATACAGTTTGAATGATTTTGTAAATTGCCTGATCAACAAGTGTGATCCAGATTATAAATTTGCCAAAAAAGAGGCTGACATATGGGCAATGTGACTGTGCTGTTTATTTTAGAAAGCAAGTACAGTAGTGTCAGATAACTTCAAAGGGCCAGCTCGCAGTGGTCTGCAGATGAGCAGGAGCAGGAGGGGTGTTATTATGTGTGTGCGTGTGTCTGTTCCAATGGGGGTGGCTTAGCAAAGCCTCTCATACTATTAAGATTCAAGATTTTAAAAATGGTTAATTCGCCTACAGCCGCTTTTGGTTCATTTTTTCTTGTATACAGTCCCCTCCAAACGTTTGCTATACACAGAGGACAACTGAGTTTGAGGTCAAAATATGTACATTACATGACAGATCTGAATTTCAGCTTTTATTTACTTTATTTTTTTTTTTTTTGAATGAGAGCGACACGCCTTCTTCAAGCCGTCTCGTCTCGTGCCCGTTGCCGTGATTCCGAGGCGTCCAAGGTGCTTATTGTGCAGCGATCTAATAACCCTGCCAAGTCCCTCCCTCTGGAGCAGCGAGCCAATTATTGCTGCCCCACATGAGCCGGCCAAACTTGGCTTTTGGCAGGACCGAGAATCAAACCCCAGTCCCCGGTGTGCAACTGCAGCAAACTGCAACCGCAAGTCTGCTGCATCTTAGCCTGTTGCACCACCGCAGCTCCCCCAAATTTACTTTAAAAAACTTTTTTTATCTAGATCTGTTAAACATATCACCTTTTGAATTAGACCACCTAATTTTTAGGTAAGCAAAAGTATTGGGAAATGCGACTGACAGGTCTTTCTTGTTGCCCAGATGGGTCCTATTAGATTGACTGGTTAAACAATAAATAGTTCTGAATGTCTTGGTTTTAGCCTTGAGTTCTGCCTGTGAAGACTGCATTTGTCATTTTGAAGCTTAGAAAAGAGGGGAAATCGATGAGCCATTGTACAAGCATTGGCTTTTACAACAACTTGGAATGTCCTGAAAAAGAAGGAAACCACTGGCATACTGAGCACCAGACATCAAACAGGTCAACCAAGGAAAACAACAGCAGTTGATGACAGAAACGTAGTGAGAGCTGTGAAGAAAACCCCCAAAACATTGTGTGTGATCAGTCAGTGACATCACACACAGGAATCAACCGTTCGAAGAAGACTTAAAGAGCAGCAATAAAGAGGCTATGCCACAAGATGCAAACCACTCATCAGGAGTAAGAATTGGAAGGCAAAATTACGATAAAGTATGATGAGACCAAGATTAACCTCAAGCAAAGTTATGGAATTGCCAAAGTGCAGAGAAAGAAGGGATCTGCTCACGATCCAAAACATCCAAGCTCACCTGTGAAGCACGGTGGAGGAAGTGTCATGGCTTGCGCTTGTATGGCCGCCTCTGGAGTGGGCTCACTAATCTTTATTGATGATGTAACTCATGATGATAGCAGCAGGATGAATTCAGAAGTCTACAAAAACATTGTGTCTGGAACTTCATCATGCAGCAAGACAATGACCCAGAACACACTGCTAACACAAGAACGGACTTCATTAGGGAGAAAAAGTGGAAGGTTTACTTCAGTTCGTGTCGGGTGGTTCTTCACCTCTGCATCGTGCGTTAAAACCATGTAATGACCGCCTCATTATTATTCCACTTACACCATGGTCTTTTACCAAAGTCAGTCAATTCACCCTCAAAATAAAACTTTGTTTGCTGGTTACAACTACTTGAGGCCATTAAAGTGGCTACTGTTTCAGAATGTTGCTCTGGTTGCATACGTTTCTTACATTCTGATCAAAATAGAGAAGCTAGGCAGATGGCTAAGTCCAGTTTTGATATTTTTGATTAAATTCAAGGTTTTAAACTTGGCTTAATTTGGTTTCTTATTCCCTACTTCCTATTTGTTATTCCCAGTCTATTCGTTATTCCCCATTATTCCCAGGGTGACATTAGCTCAGACGGTAAGAGCAGTTGTCTGGCAGTCGGAGGGTTGCCAGTTCGATTCCCACCCTGGGTGTGTCGAAGTGTCCCTGAGCAAGACACCTAACCCCTAAATGCTCCCGACAAGCTGGTTGGCACCTTGCATGGCAGCCAATCACCATTGGTGTGTGAGAGGGTGTATGATTGGGTGAATGAGAAGCATCATTGAAGTTAAAGTTCACAGTGTTACAATTTATGCCAAAGCTATTAAGTAGACCAAATACAAATGTATAGAAATGCGCATTGGTAATCTTTTTTAAATATTGGATGTGTTGGTCATTAGATTGCCCCTCAAGCCTGAAAACAAGAGAAGAAGCCATTAAATACATCACCATGATAATGTTCACCTGCTCTGCCCAACATGCTGCTGTGAACCATGGGCAGGTACAGTATCCTCAAAGAAACATTCATAAATTGCCACAAGAGAAACATTGTATAGATCAAATCATAGGTCATTGGCATTTGTAATGTCTTTATTTTTGTCATTAAAATGCCCTCGTTGAAATTAGGTAGACACCCAAAATATTCCATATAAATTTCACAGTACGAGATGGATTTCAGCTTAGTTTCCTTTGTGACAGCCAATTCATTATAAATGTAGATTGGTCTTACTTACACATTTTGTCCAGATAGGCAACTGAATATCTGTCCTTGAATAAATGCGTTCTGCTGACACTTTACAATATACTGTAGCCCAGGGCTGCCTCGCCCTGTTTCCTGGAGATCTACTGTCTTGTCGGTTTTCATTTCAACCCTAATTTGGCACACCTGATTATACTAATTAGCAGCTCAATGAGATGTTTAGCTGTTGAGTGAGGTGTGCTTTGTTAGGGCTGGAATGAAAATGTATGGGACCTTAGATCCCCAGGAACCAGGTTGGGCAGCCCTGTAGGCCCTCATATTGCTGCAGGAATTGCAGTAGCACAATGGCTGTGCAATTGCCATGCCATGCCAGTGCAATTCCCATGTGAGTTTTATTGCTTTTCCCTGTCAATATCAGTATGATATCTATGCCTGGATGCCAAATGGACCAACAACAATGAGGAAGCCTCCACCCAAGGACAAGAAGGTGACTGAAAAAGACATAATGGACACTCTTCCAGACATTACTACAACACTTCAGGCTATGAAAGTGACTAGATTCCTCAGCCAGGTTCCAAAAGACTTCGTAAGTATTTGGCAATTTGCATTCCTTCAGAAATAATACAAATTAATTATTTCTTTTAGCATTAGAACTTTGAGAGGAACCAGTTATCATAGGCATATGAGACAAGATAAAACCATCTCCCTGTCAGGAAGCTCAAACATTACTGAAGTTTAAAGTTACTGAAGATTTGAAACATTCTCTGGAACAAATGGAAATAACAAAGAAAACAGAAAGATTCACCACTGTGTTGAATGCCCTGAGAGCATTTATTTGAGCTTAGGGGTTTGGAATGTAGACAAGTCTTCACCCTTCAAGCTCTGGCCCTCAGTCCTGGTTACTTTCCCTACAGGTGCCACTTGGAAACTACCCTGAGGAAGTTGCTAATGAAAGCTATATGAGAGGTCCCCTCAGGGAGTTCCAAAAAACGCTGACGGAAATTGGAATGAAAATCAGAGAGAGATCAACACAAGAATCAGAGAGAGAGTTCCCATATGAGTATTTGGACCCTGCAGGGATGGAAAACAGCATCACTATCTAATGTATGTCTGCATGAACTATCTTTTGGCACAGACTGAACATGCACCTTGACTGCCATTGGTCTGCCTCCCACCCAGTAACCTCACTACCTTTTGATCTAATCCAGGTAATGGTATTTTATGGTCTCAGGTTACAATTGATAATTTTGTTCTTGATTACATAGGTAATTTGTACTATTATTGTAGTGATGTTTCTGCTGAGGGAATGATGTTAGCCAAGGCTTACTCTATTGCTCATATTAATAAGGTGTATCCACTTATGTTTCTGTCAGTCACTATCGATCTGAAATTAATATGTAATTATGCTGGGGCAGACTTTTCTGTATTGCAGCAAGACACATTTTGCATAGACTATCTTCATCTGGAACCATGTTTGTTTAACATAAATGTATACTACAGTTGCTTATAACGTCTAGGGTTGCTTATTCCTTCTATAATTCAGTCACATGGGTGCTGGTACTGCATATTGTATAAGATTTTGAAGATATTTGCAAATACTTATCAACACAACAAGGTATCATATTCTCTCACATTATAAGCATGTGGTTTTGTAAACCGTGTGAATGTAATTCAGTTGCTTTGCAAATAACTTGTCATTAAAGTAATTAATTTTTCTTTACCCTGGATATGCCTCTTTTCTGACAAAGGTTAAATTCTTCATAGCATTTTTAAAGTGTCTTTATATTATGCGATATTATTGTCATTGTATTCCTAGATGGTAAGGCAAATGTCATACATACTGATACAAAAAAATACATTTTTTTGAAAATACCAATTTTACTCTCATCAGTCCACAGAATGTTATGCCATTTCTCTTTGGTTCCTTGGCAAATTCTAACCGATTCTGCACGCCATTTTTTAAACAATGGTGCTTTATGGGGGCTGCTTGCTGATAGCTTAGCTTCAATCAAATGTCTTCTGACTGTAACAACACTTACAGGTCATTGTAGATCATCTTTCTGGAGCTGATGAATGGTTGAATATTTACCATTCTGACTATTCTTCGATCCGTTTTAACAGTAGTTGCTCGTTTTCTTCCGTGTGTTTGGGTTCTTGTTGCCATTTTAAAGCATTTGAGATCAACATTTTGTGCCAACTTCTGCTCTTAATTATTTCATTAGCTAAATAATGTCTTGAGCTGACGTTTTGTACATGGACCAGCTACAGCTGCAGACGGCAAGTGTATCTTAAAGATTGTACGGTTGGCACAGGTAATTGGTTGGCACAAAAACCAGGTCGCAGACCAGCCCTCCTGGACTGTTGTGCAGCCCTGCTCTAGATAATTGAAATAGTCATAATATAGAATACCTGAAACTCAAAAATGTTTTTACATTTAAATGGATAGAATTTACAGGAATCAGATTCTGGACGGCAATGTCGAAAAACAATGGAATTTTGATCAGACTGCACAAATGAGAGTTATTAATTGAGAAATGTAACTTAATATTGCAGAAATTACAGCAATTACCACAGGACAACGATGGCAAACATTCTCTAGTTTTATTTGATGTTGATGCACTGGATTAACAGCTTTCATGTTCATGGCCAAGATCAATCCTGGACATCAAAGTAGTCAATGGTAGGCTCCTCTTTGACTGCCTTCAGCCAGTTGCTCCCACAGTCATTCCTGGTAACAAAAGTAGGAAAATGTTCACATTTCAGGTACTTTACTTCAAGCAAGCTAACACAGATTTGCCTAGAGATCATAAAATGCCAGTTATGCCCAAAAATCTAGAAGGAAGGGAAATGAGGACTTACTTGCTGCTGTGTTGTTTGATGTGGGCGATAGGTGGTGGAGCTCTCCCTGCTGTCTCCCTCTCAATGACAGCAGTCAGAGTCAAGTTGGGACAGGCTGCTTTCCCTCTGTTAGGACACAAAATAAGAGGAAGAATCCCATTGACCGTAACTACGGTATAGAACTGGCAGGATTGAGCTTCAATCCCTGCATATGAATTAAGAGACCATCATCATTGGTAGTTTATGAATTCAAATAACCTGGTGAAGCAGACCATGTGGCATACAGCAAGCTATACAGGTAGCTTTTCTTCCCAGCTTGAACTCCACTGTAAATGGAAATATTTGTGCTGAATTTCAGCGAACATGAATGCTGATTAGACTGCTGCATTGCAGGCAGGCTTTCTAACTGTAGCTATACCCCCATCTACAGTGGCACACAGCATTTACCCTGGCAAGACTAGATACTGTAAGCTTGATTACTACAGGTAGCGAATCTTCTTTGATATTTGACAGTATAATTAAGACACCATAGACTAGTCAAGATCATCACTAATGATGCTCGCTAAGCTAATATTTGAGAAGTCATTACATCATTACAGTGGCTCCAAGACTGGGCATAGGGAGTCTCATGGAACAACTTAGATAATGCAGACACATCACTTTACCAAACTGTTGACTTGATGGCTATTGGGCAATCATGTACAAATGTCAGCTGAAAGATCTGTTGACATGAATCATTGGTTTATGAAGCATGACATACTGCTATAGCATGAGCTAGTAGTTTATGCAATTACCATTTACTGGTAACCCAGTAATAAGTTAAAAAAATTAAATTATAAAAAAATTATATATATATATATATATATATATATATAAATTTATTGGCCGTTTCTTCATTTCAAAAATGAAAGATACAATAGGTTCAGTTCAAAAAAGGATAATTCAATGAATGTGAAGCACATTCCCTTCATTAAATGACAAGTACTACAGAGAAGAATGCCCAGGCTCTTAGTCCATTTTGCTTGCCTTTGAAGCCTACCACGCTGCTGAAAACCAGGCTAGGGTTGAAATGCCTCACTGATATCCATCAGTCAGGCCACCACATCCATGGCCTTCCAGACCATCAAGTGAAAACTGTGAGGATTCATGGCTGAACTTCGATGCAGGTTAAATGAAGGACAAACATTTACTACTGGAATCCAATTTTAGACAAAATATTCATGGGGTTTAATGACAAAGAGAAGAAAGAAATATTAGCTGCATCTGACATCTGTGTTGTTGTGGCAATTTAGGCTCTCTTACTTTTAATGCAAAAAAAAGATGCTGGAAAGGCACAAGCAAGCATGCCCAGGTCTCCCCTGTGAGTGGGCATGTGGCTACCCCCAGACTCACCTTACAGCAGTAATCACCACATTGCGCTTGGGCTCACTGTCGTAGCTCACGCTTTCTATGCCGTACACCTCAGCCAGCTCGTGTATGATCTTACGGTGCTCTCTGTTCATAGGTGGGAAACAATGGCTTCTCTTCGTCTGTTTCCCCTGAAAAGGAATTCAATGCAGATGATTGCATTGCATGTAATGTGCATTAAAGGAGTAACATGGTGGTTGAATTTCACACTTGCCAGTTGTCTTTAGGCAACAACAAAACAAATGTGCATAATTTTTTTATTATTCAGACATTTAAATGCATTTTAAAACATATTTGTCTAAGCCTGAATTTCCTACCATAAAAGTTCACCCAAACTGTCTGGGCATGGTAATGAGAAATATAAAGTGCTCCCACTTTTGACACAAAGACAGAATTTTCACAAGCTACCCAACTTAGTACATCAACGATCGATAGCTAAGGTAAGGACGCTGACTTATCCAATGATAATTATTGCTAGCTAGCTAGCCAAGTTAAGATAAAAGGACAACTTATAGTGTCCTTATGAAAGCAAACTAGCTAGCGAATGTTATTGATGACATCACCTTATAAAAGCAAACTAGCCAGCTAGCTAACGTTGTAATAACATTAAATGAATATAACCAGAAGTAGTCTAATAGTCCTTAAAAGGCACTGTAAGTGAACCAAACGTGTGCATTGTCTTGCCTGTAGGCAAGCGGCACAAACTGCATGGATAGGGGAGTGGTGATCCTCAAGTGACAACCGGTTGAAAATAGGACGACAACTCGCTGTTGAGGGAAAGATGGTTTCTCCTGGGAGGAACCTATGCTGAATTCTGGTAAAAACCTCAATAAAGAAAGAGTAGGAAAACCTACTCCAGGACCGTCATTGTAGAATCTATAATCCCTCACGTCTACAATTTGCTAGATTAGAGGAGTTTCCAGGACGTTACTTTCTCTGTCCATGCAGTAATTGACACATCAACATCAACCTCTTGACTGGAGTTAAATAGTAGCACCATAATTCAATGTCATTTTTTTTTGTTATTTTGATTCTGAGCTCCAGCACACTGAGTTTGAGAGGAGGAGACAATGACAATTAAAATGATAGACTGACAGCTTTAATTTGAGGGTATATCCATCCATATCGGTTGAACCATTTAGAAATGACAGCACCTTTTGTACATGGTCCCCCTACGTACAAAGTATTTGTTGAACTGGCTTCACAAACATGTTTTTTAGGCAGGTGTATTCATTTGTGTTGACAGAAGAGAGCTGTTGATTCTTGATTCTAGAGTTTGCAATTGCCTTCGGAGACTGTTATTGGGGTGTGACAACATGATGAAGACAGCATTGTTGATACAAATTAAGCTGGTCATCATAAGGCTCAGAAATGAAAATCAATCAGGAACATCGCAAAGAGCCTGAGCATGCCCAAGTGAACAGTTTGGTTCATTATTAACAGAAGGAAAAAAAAACAACAACTGGTGAACTCAATTATGTCAAAAGACCCGGTAGATCGAGGAAGAGCGCTATAGTGGATGACCGGAGAATACTCTCTATGATGAAGAACACTCCAACAGATCAACAAGCAGGAACTGAAGATGGCTGCAGTAAAGGCCTGGCAGAACATCACCAGGGAAGATACTCAGCGTCTGGTGATGTCTATGTGTTGCAGACTTCAAGCACTCATGCATGGAAGGAATTTGGGATCAAATATGAAAGATTACTTCTTCATTCTATATTCAAAATGAATGAAAATACCCTCAAATTAAAGCTGAACATCTGCACTTCAACCTCATTGTCATTGTATCCTTTCAAACTCAGTGCTAGTGTTCAGAACCAAAATAACAAAAAATGTGTTTCTATTCAATTAATTATGGTGCTCACTACAGATAAAATGAGAAACACGTTACTCAATGGAGTGCATCAGACACCCAAGATGGATGTGGATCCATCATAGAAAATAGAAAGCTATCATGTCTCTTACCTTGTTTGCAAGTTCCACCAAGTTCTTAATTTCCTCTTCCACCTCACTAACAAATTTAAGTTCTTTTCTGCATAGAATAAAATAAAACCACATAGTGCCCAATGTCAGTTGCATCATCCCATCAGCATAGCCCCTCACTCACTTTTTGTTTCCATTATTGGATTTTTACTTAAATATGAGTAAAGGCTGGAAAACCTGGCATCTTCCTTGAGACTATCGCTGTACTTGGAGGAGGAGCGGACACTGAAGGGGTCTGCAGACTGGTCGATTTGCAAGGCCTCTGCCAATTGCCTAGAAGAACAGAAGAGTCATACAAACAAAATAATACTAAAACGTGACAGAGCTGACTGCAGGGATGATCTTTCTCCGTGGAAAAACTAAGATGGCCACTCTAAGCTGGGTGAAATACGTAATTGTTTTGAATTAAAATACTTCTCTGTGCTCGATTGATATTGCCTGGTGCAATAGACCCACGCAAGAGGACCACAAGGCGGGGGTTCCAATACACCAGACAAGCTCAGTAAAGCGTTCACTCACCTGTTTCTCTCCAGGACCGCACACTCCTGGTCGCAGTCCAACCTAAAAGTGTGTGGAAATATGGAAAATAATTAAGATAATTAATGAACCCTTTCAAGAGTAGGCTTTTGGAATGTTTTTTTATTTCCCCTTGTTCAGTTGGTTTCAAGGATCAGTAGAAATCCTTAAGATAGCAATAGGATGTTAAGTACATTCAAATCACCTATGTGATCTTACACCTTAAAAGGTTAAATGCATCAATGGTAACCGCATGCCTATGACTCCTGAAAGGTTCTGGAAAATGTTCAGGGCCCAGGTTACCTGGTATGTTTTAGCTCCTTCTTGGTGATGAGCTGACCAATGTCCACAGAATCACACAACTGCAAGTCTGACAACTTGCTTGCCATGGCGATGGCAGTAATCCTGTAGAACCCAGGCAAAAGTGAGATCGCAATTGGCTTATTAATTTAACACAAACACAACAAGTTCCATTGTCACTTTTAAAACAGTCTTTTTGTTTGTAACCCAAATGACTGATAGTTTGGGAATTTACAGTAATAATTGTTTGATCCCTTGCTGATTTTGTAGGTTTGCCCACTTACAAAGAATGGAACTGTGTAGAAGTTTAATCATAGGTACATTTTAACATTGAGAGACAGAATATCACAAAATAATCCACAATAAAAACATCATAAATTTAATAAATTTATAATCCTATTTTTGCATTAAAAAAGTATTTGATCCCCTACCAATCAGCAATAATTCTGGCTCCCACAGACCAGTTCGTTTTCCATTAAGAAGCACTCCTAATCTCAACTCATTACCCAAAACACCTGTGTCAACTTGTTACATCGTTATGTAGCTGTATAAAAGACACCTGTCCACACAATCAATCAGATTCCAACATTTCCACCACGGCCAAGACAAAGGAGCTGTCTAAGGACATCAGGGACAAAATTGTAGACCTGCAGAAGGGTGGGATGGGCTACAAGAAAATAATTAAGCAGCTTGGTGAGAAGTTAACAACTGTTGGAGCAATTATTAGAAAATGGAAGAAACACAAAGTCACCACCAACCTCCCTCGGTCTGGGGCTCCACGCAAGATCTCGCCTCGTGGGATATCAATGATCATGAGAAAGGTCAGGGATCAGCCCAGTACTACACAGGAGGAGCTTGTTAATCACCTGAAGGCAGTTGGGACCACAGTCACGAAGAGAACCATCAGTAACACACTACACCGTGAAGGATTAAAATCCTGCTGCGCGTGCAAGGTTCCTCTGCTGAAGAAGGCACATGTACAGGCCCATCTGAAGTTTGCCAAAGAACACCTGGATGACCCAGAGGAGGCTTGGGAGAAGGTGATGTGGTCAGATGAGACCAAAATAGAGCTATTTGGAATCAACTGGACTCGCCGTGTTTGGAGGAAGAGAAATGCTGCGTACAACCCCAAGAACACCATCCCCACTGTGAAGCATGGAGGTGGAAACCTTATGCTTTGGGGGTGTTTCTCAGCTATGGGGACAGGACGACTATATCGAGGGGAGGATGAATGGGGCCATGTACCAGGAAATTTTGGGCGACAACCTCCTTCCCTCAGTGAGAGCACTGAAAATGGGTTGTGGATGGGTCTTCCAACATGACAATGACTCAAAACATACGGCCAAGGCAACAAAGGAGTGGCTCAAAAGGAAGCATATTAAGGTCCTGGAGTTGCCTAGCCAGTCTTCAGACCTAAATCCCATCGAAAATCTGTGGAGGGAGCTGAAGCGACAGCCTCGGAACCTTAAGGATTTGGAGAGGATCTGCAAAGAGGAGTAGACCAAAATCCCTCCCAAGATCTGTGCAAACCTGGTGCAAACCTGGTGAAAAACTACAACAAACGTCTGACCTCTGTGCTTGCCAACAAAGATTTCTCCACCAAGTATTAAGTCCTATTGTTCTATGGATCAAATACTTATTTCATGTGAAAATATGAAAAGAATGTATATGATGTTGTTATTGTGGATTATTTTGTGATATTCTGTCTCTCAATGTCAAAATGTACCTATGATTAAAATTCTACACAGTTCCATTCTTTGTAAGTGGGAAAACCTACAAAATCAGCAAGGGATCAAATAATTATTGCTCCCACTGTAAATCCAAATTCAGGGATTTCAATTCAGTGACAATTTCTGGGTAGTTTAACACCAGCTTCACTCAAAGCATGACCACATTTCAAAATTCATAAAAACAATTCATAACAGTAAAACTGAAAACCTGCTGAGGGAAATTAGCTTCAAATTGCCTGTCATTTTCAGTTGAATACAACAAAGAGTGAGAATCCCATGCAGCTTTGCCTTTCCAACAAGTGGTGTTCGCATAGGGATTTGAATTTCTTGCCATCATGTCGGTTATTCAGCATTTTGAGTAATTTTGTAAACATCATTGCTAAAGCATAAATGTCCGTTCATCTCAGAACCAAGCAAAGCCAAACATGACATTTTTAAGCAGGTCCTGTCTGTAAACTGTAAAGTAAAATTATGATGGAACTATACAAAAGCGTATATGGAAGACGCGTTCTGTTTTCTCCCTCCCGTACTTAAATCTAGCTATGCTAACAGAAAGGATAACTGGGGAAGAAAAGGAAAATTACCGGTTATCCTTTAAAGCAGGTGCAAGTGAAAATATCATTGCTAACCTCTGGTATGAGCTGGCGGCCTCAGCACAGACGACAGTCTCCTTCCTGCGGCCGCAGTCGCACTGCAACGCCACCTGTGGCGAGCACACAAACCTGTCAAAATCCCTTACAGGACTAGCGCTGAAAAGCAGACCACCAATAACACAAATTACAGCTGATATCGTGCACATCTCTACCATTCCATTCTATGGTAAATATGATGTTGGGATCCTTAGCACCGATATAAAGTAAGGATATTGGTCATATACCTTCGGGGTATACCTCGAGTTTTAATGAAAACATACAGACCACTTTTAAATATTCTAATAATAATATTTTCACACCATTGATTGAGACTACCCTTCTGACATGACTGTCTGCCCCCCAGGGTGCCATCGAGGGCAGAAATACAGGTAACCCGGCCCATTCCGTCACCTTGGTTGTGCAGGTGACTCGCGGGCAGGGGGAGCCCTGGTGGCAGGGGGCCCCGCAGGGGTGCCCACACTCCGGGCGGGGAGAGGCGCACGGCTGCCTGCAGCCGCCCTCAGAGAGGCAGTCCCCGCGGTGGCAGATGCGGGGGCAGCGGTGCATGCTGCACGGGAGAAGCCCGTTGCAGGGCAGGCCACAGGAGATGTCCGCCAGGTGGCAGGGGATGTTGCTCCTTCGCTAGGGGACAGGAGGAGAACTCGGGGGTCACTCCCAACTTTTGGAAACGCTTTATTTTATATATCACTAGTTAATTACCTAGTACTGGGTGAATAACATTCACTTAAAGTAACTATTTTGATTTTAGATTCATGTAAAACTTATTTATATAGTACTTGCACATGGCACTTACTGACTTACTAGTGCTGAATTAAAGTGCTGAACTAATAATAATAATAATAATAATAATAATAATACACAAGTAGCTGTGTATTTACACAAGTAGTAGATAATTAACGGACTGTAAAATAAAGGTTTAGTGAATAGCAAAGTCAAATATCATTGGACTTCATCTTTTTATTTTTATTTTTTAAATCTTTTTATTTTATTTTTTATATTCACCTCGTGGTTCCCCATGCACCATTTCTGGGTGAGGTAGGTACACGGAGGGCACTTCTCGTCACTGTGGCAGTTGTGAAAAACTGAAAGGTAGAGGCAGAGCACCATGAAAAAGGAAGACTCACTGGCATCATTATGACTCATCAGCTATCAGACTGATTTCTCTGATCGCACAGACCCAGGGGGGTGTCTTATCCGGAAAAGGCTGCTGTGAGCGCAGGTTTTTGTTTTAGCCCAAACGTGTGCCACGGAGGGCCGAGAGTTAGCTGAGTCATTCCAACCGATCACTTCACCAGCTGATTTCACTAATTAACACACCTTCAACCAGATAGGAGGTAAAATCTAATTGGTAAAATCAGCTGGTGTAGTGATTGGTTGGAATGAACCTCTCTCGGCCCTCCATGGCACGATTGGACACCCCTGTTTGAGCCCAGCACTGAGACTCCCAATCTCTGTAAAATCAATGTCTTCAACCAATACCTCCATAAGCAGAATTTGGCATCTGGACTAAAGAAAGAACTGAACCTACACCACCCTTTTTCTGAGAAGACCAGACACCCCTTTTACAGACTGAACAAGTGACTACATTGACTATTTTAAACCATACAGAGAGTGAGTCAATGCTATGTTGTACTGATAGCATGTTTTGTCCTAGATTTAGCACAACTCTACTATGCTAGATTAACTCAAAATACTG
Organism: Conger conger; assembly: GCF_963514075.1. Classification (NCBI taxonomy): domain Eukaryota; kingdom Metazoa; phylum Chordata; class Actinopteri; order Anguilliformes; family Congridae; genus Conger; species Conger conger. The sequence goes on along the minus strand of NC_083763.1, from coordinate 47,121,798 downwards.
GAGCATTTCACTCTATTGTTTGCTTTTTGTTTCCATTTGAGATCAAAACATTTAGCAAAAACTCCTCACGTTTTCAAGCCGATAAATCGTGTTTGGTGTGATCGGCCCCTAAATCATCCTTTTAAGTCTAACAACCAGTTATAAAGTTGCTTTCACCAGACTCCTGTTGTGTTAATAGTCAATAGTCTTTGCTGGTAAATGTAATTAAGGAATTCAACCTGTGTGAATTGGGACTCGCTAGCCAGTGGAACGTGGGGGCAGCTAGCTCTGACTGTACCTGGGTGATCGCACTCGTGTCTCCGGGTGCAGAGGTTCTTGCACTCGGGTGGTTTGGTGCCGCACGGTATGGGTGGGTACATGATCGTTTCTCCACAGTGGCACGTCAGCTCATCGAAGCCTACGAGAAGCAGGCACACTTGCTTCATAACATTATGGCATTCAGAGTTACCAAACAAGCATATTTTCAGAGTTTCGTGTGGATACAATTCCACTGCATAAGTCATCTATGAAATTGTTTGTCATTCTGCTTCAAGGTTTATTTCCATGGCGTTTGCACGCTGGTGAATGTGAATTCGATATGCAATGAGGGCTACTCTTTGACTGGGAGCACACATAACGTGGTCAGTGATTGGCATTGAGAGGCCAGTGGTTGATAGGGATGAGATTTGACTAATGTGGCTACACCAACCTCACTTAAGAGCTGCTATGCTTATTAGCCAGTACTTGGCAGGGAATACACTGTCTACAGTGGCCTGCAGTTTAACAACATAAAAGAAATGTGGTTGGCTAAGCTAGCAAGACTGCCCATAACAGAAAGGCCCTGGCCCACAACAGAAGAAATGAACTCTTAACTACATATAAGATGCAACAGAGCCCCCTCTGCGTTCAAAAGTTCAAATGGCAATGTCACTTTCACAGCCTTAATCTCACATCACCAGTTGCATTACAAGGAGTCCAGTGATTACAAATGAATACACTTCAATGGCATAATTATGAGACCTACTCTGTCAGGCTCGAAAGATGGCCAAAATGCGATTCTCCAGTAAATCGTTAAAAACGTGTGTCAGATCTATGTGTGCCAGATTATTACGAGGGTCCACATTTGCATGAATCCAAGACCGCTGGCAAGCACCCTGGTACTCACTGCTTTGCCAGCAGGGCTGGCAGTTGCCACGGTGACAGGGGTCCTGGCAGCGGTGTAAGCCACAGTTGAGCTTATAACTGCAGATGAGGGAGCAGCGGTGCTCTTTATCCTGAGAGACAAATATAATGTGTTCAAACAGCAGGGAGTGAAGCGTTATGCTGATTCCTGAAGCCATGTTGATTTTCAACAGAGAGACGCAGAGAGGTGATAGGTAGGCCTGCTCAAGCCTTATTTACAGTTCATCCGGAAAGTATTCACAGCGCTTCACTTTTTCCACATTTTGTTATGTTACAGCCTTATTCCAAAATTGATTAAATTCATTTTTTTCCTCCACATTCTACACACAATACCCCATAATAACAACGTGAAAAAAGTTGAGATTTTTGCAAATTTATTAAAAATAAAAAAAACTAAGAAATCACATGGAAGTTCACAGCCTTTGCCATGAAGCTCAAAATTGAGCTCAGGTGCATCCTGTTTCCACTGATCAACCTTGATATTTCTTGAGATTTCTACAGCTTAATTGGAGTCCACCTGTGGTAAATTCAGTTGATTGGACATGATTTGGAAAGGCAAACACCTGTCTATATAAGGTCCCACAGTTGACAGTGCACAAACCAAGCATGAAGTCAAAGGAATTGTCTGTAGACCTCTAATACAGGATTGCCTCGAGGCACAAATCTGGGGAAGGGTACAGCAAAATTTCTGCTGCTTTGAAGGTCCCAATTAGCACAGTGGCCTCCAACATCCGTAAATGGAAGAAGTTCGGAACCACCAGGACTCTTCCTAGAGCTGGCCGCCCGTCTAAACTGAGCAATCGGGGAAGAAGGGCCTTAGTCAGGGAGGTGCCCAAGAACCCGATGGTCACTCTGTCAGAGCTCCAGCGTTCCTCTGTGGAGAGAGGAGAGCCTTCCAGAAGGACAACCATCTCTGCAGCAATCCACCAATCAGGCCTGTATGGTAGAGTGGCCAGACGGAAGCCACTCCTTAGTAAAAGGCACATGGCAGCACGCCTGGAGTTTGCCCAAAGGCACCTGAAGGACTCTCAGACCATGAGAAACTAAATTCTCTGGTCTGATGAGACAAAGATTGAACTCTTTGGCGTGAATGCCAGGCGTCATGTTCTGAGAAAACCAGGCACCGCTCATTACCTGGCCAATACTATCCCTACAGTGAAGCATGGTGGTGGCAGCATCATGCTGTGGGGATGTTTTTAAGCGGCAGGAACTGGGAGACTAGTCAGGATTGAGGGAAAGATGAATGCAGCAATGTACAGAGACATCCTGGATGAAAACCTGGTCCAGAGCGCTCTTGACCTCAGACTGGGGAGACGGTTCATCTTTCAGCAGGACAACGACCCTAAGCACACAGCCAAGAGATCAAAGGAGTGGTTTCAGGACAACTCTGTGAATGTCCTTGAGTGGCCCAGCCAGAGCCCAGACTTGAATCCGATTGAACATCTCTGGAGAGATCTGAAAATGGCTGTGCACCGACACTCCCCATCCAACCTGATAGAGCTTGAGAGGTGCTGCATAGAGGAATGGGCGAAACTGCCCAAAGATAGGTGTGCCAAGCTTGTGGCATCATATTCAAAAAGACTGTAATTGCTGCCAAAGGTGCATCAACAAAGTATTGAGCAAAGGCTGTGAATACTTCTGTACATGTGATTTCTTAGTTTTTTATTTTTAATAAATTTGCAAAAATTTCAAAAAAAACCCCCCATTTTTTTCATGTTGTCATTATGGGGTGTTGTGTGTATAATTTTGAGGAAAAAAATGAATTTATTCCATTTTGGAATGAGGCTGTAATATAACAAAATGTGGGAAAACTGAAGCGCTGTGAATACTTTCCGGATGCACTGTATATACAATTAATTTCAAAATTCACAGACAATAGGGCTTACAAGGAGTCACCATATTTTATAGTTGTATGATAGTTGCAATACCATGACTTCCACTGGGTGGCAGTAGTTGGTGAAAGAAATTGGTGATTTGTCCATCGAGAAACCGCCAAATGGCTTTTTCATGCCAGTATTCGAATTGAAGGCATTTGGTCAAAATAAACTCATACTCACCACACAGCAGAGTTCATTACACTTGTGTCGGCCACAAGACCTCTTCTTGCTGCAGCGCCTCTCGCAGGTAAATACAAGCTCACCTGAGGGCCAGTGTGGGAGAAAAAGAAAAATGGAAAGTGAAAAGTGAAAAAGAGACTAAAAATAAAATTACACTAACACAAACTTCACTCTATATTATCTGCCCATAAAGCATACCTTCATTCTGTATTGATGTGCAGGAAACTTCCTACAAGTGAAAGGAAGTTGAGTTAAAATGCTGAATGACATCTCGACTCTCGGCAAGACAGCACTAACGTTGAGAAACGGACCCTGAGGCACTGAAGCAATGACATTTGCTTGAAGACTAAAGGTCAACCGTCACCGAAGCTAACGCATTATATTAATAAACAATTTCTACAGCAACATCCATAGACTGTACTGATAAGTGCTTTCAGACTTACTTTAGTTTTGAAGCCACATCTGCACTTGATGGTGGAGGTGAGAGAGCAGGGTCCACAGCGACCTTCATGGCACATGTTCTCACAAGTGTGGATGGTGTCTGCGAGAGGGCGAGCCGGTTGGCATTAGAATATTTTCCTTGCTCGCACTGTGGTCCTCATCCAAACAAACAATATCAGGTAAAACTGGTCGTAGTCACAGATGGCCAACCTTGAACGTGGTTGGGACCATCTATTCTCGCAACTGCAAATGTTCATTTGTTCAGCTTCACCCATCGTCACATTTATTTCCTCATATATCCTACTCACACAAATTATACAGTGATACCACACCAACAATCAACCTTCAGGACTAACACCTTAACAGTAATACCCTTACCAACCTCTCTTTCCAGAAGCAATAGGGATTGAGCCTATTGAGAAACCTGCTGTGGTGCAAGAGCTCGGTATTAACTACCACTCTTTCTAGAAGCACGAACGATACCATTGATAAACTCCTGATAAACCCGGTGAGATAAAAGAGTTCAGTATTAACTACCTCTCTTTCCAGAGGCACTAGCTGTAGAGGCTAATGGGAAACCAGAAGTGGTGCCACAGCTCAGTATTAACTACCTCTCTTTCCAGAAGCACTAGCTGTAGAGGCTAATGGGAAACCAGTGGTGGTGCTACAGCTCTGTATTAACTGGCCTCTGGTGTTGCATAGCGCCCCCTGCTCTCTCTGGCCCTCACCGTCAGACCCACAGGGCAGGGGCCTCCCGCAGGTCTTCCCGCAGGAGGGGATGGGATCTGTGCAGCCGCGCCTCTCGGAGTAGCCCAGCTCCAGCAGTTTGGAGAGAGGCGTCTGGCCACAGGGGCAACTGCGCACTTGCCTGGGCAACCGGGGGCAGGACGGGCACGGTCCGGGGTGGCAGGGCTGCTGGCAGCGGTGGTTCCCGCAGTCCAGCTGTCTGAGGGGGGGAGAGAGTCGCAGTACCGTAATGAATCTTCACGGACGTCAACCGCACACTAAATCAGTGCCTGAGCGGTTAGCGGTTTGGTGTCTGGCTCCTGTTTGCTGTTGTAAACCTTGCTCTGAAAAACTTGCGCTTAACATGGAGCATAATTAAAGCTGCAGTAGGCAACATTCCCAATGTTATGAAAACATTTTGAACTTATTTTATTATGCTATATAAACAGCAGGAGATGTTGATCATCTCTGAATATCTTTAAGGGCACTGAAAAGTATTTTTTGTTATTGCAGAGCTTACCCATAAGACCATCTTTTTTATTTTTTATTTAGTTCACTTGATGGTCTAAAATAAGCCATCTACCTGAAGGTTTGCGGTAGCTAAGATTAGCAGAAAAAAACAAAAAAACAAATTGCTAAACAAGGCTACCCTCTACCCCAGCCTAACAGTTACCAGTTATCACAGCAGCTCTTTCTATAATTGCTACCAATTAAGCACGACCATTCCCTGATTACACCACTCCACCTTTCCATTTCTCAAGCACAAGGCCCTACTTCTGCTCATCATGGCCTGAGCGGGCGATTCAATAAAGCAGAACATCACAAACTAGCTTATCGAGTGACAAGTAAAACCAACTGGGTTTCATTCCATTCCAGTGGGGTTCTTACTTTCCACAGAGCTTCTGACAGGAGAAGTACCCAGCCCCGTCAGACTTATCCCGATCCGTTCCGCACGGCACCTTCCGTGACTGCACTCCGCAGTAACACACTGGAGTCAGGAACAGAGAGGCGGCAGTTACTGTAAGGTCTCAGCAAGACTGAACCGATTCCGCAAGCCAATCATTATTTGAGCAAGGCAGACATTGACTGTTTTGGATTCAAATACATTTCTACCCTTTATTGAGCTTGCCTGGTCTATTGGATCCTGTGAAATACTCTCAAAAAGTGCAAACCATGCCTTCATGAATTTGATCCAGGTCTGGTAATGACTGCCCATACGTAGCCCCAATCCTTTAGTAAATCTAGCCCTGAGTGTCAGCTTATCATAAGATTGGTTGCTTCAGGGACTGTCCCTTTAAGTGGACCTTGTCCTCAAAAGTAGAACAGAGGTAGTTGAGTCAAAGAGACACAAAGAAAGGAGCAACTGCAAAACTGCATGCTAGGGCTGGGCAATATATTAATGGTAAATGGTAAATGTTTTGCATTTATATAGCGCCTTTATCCAAAGCGCTGTACAATTGATGCTTCTCATTCACCCATTCATACACACAGTCACACACCGACGGCGATTGGCTGCCATGCAAGGCACCGACCAGCTCGTCAGGAGCATTTGGGGGTTAGGTGTCTTGCTCAGGGACACTTCGACACAGCCCGTGCGGGGGATCGAACCGGCAACCCTCCGACTGCCAGACGACTGCTCTTACTGCCTGAGCCATGTCGTGATGTTCGTTATATATATATAACGATATAGCATGTTTTTGGCAATTCAAGAAATAAATAGTCTATATAAAATGACCACATGGTAAAGCCTATTTTTGTATACTCTTATGTGAATTAAATACTTCCATCCATTATCTGAACCCGCTTATCCTGAACAGGGTCACAGGGGGGCTGGAGCCTATCCCAGCATACATTGGGCGAAAGGCAGGAATACACCCTGGATGGGTCGCCAGTCCATCACAGGGCACACACACCATTCACTCACACACTCATACCTACGGGCAATTTAGACTCTCCAATCAGCCTAACATGCATGTCTTTGGACTGTGGGAGGAAACCGGAGTACCCGGAGGAAACCCACGCAGACACGGGGAGAACATGCAAACTCCGCACAGAGAGGCCCCGGCCGACGGGGATTCGACCCCAGGACCTCCTTGCTGTGGTGCAGTGCTACCCACTGCACCATCCGTGCCGCCTGAATTAAATACTTGACAAATGAAAAGTACTGAGTATTTTCTCATTTCATGAAGAACTTTAGAGCAAAATGAAAACAACAAGTGAGACTACAGAGAAACAATAAATAAATACAGGCCTAGGCAACAATATGAAAATGTAAAATATCAAAGGTCAAGATAAAACAGTTTCAAGTCTGGCAGACAACTACATCATCATCTGGTAGAAAACTTTTCTCAATTTTGTTGAAATTTAAGTTATACTAGAGTTAGTGTCAACTGACACAGCGCCATCTAGGGCTGGGTGATGTACCACAACAATAATTATTGAATGCAATAATGATCATCACCACCATTCTTTTTGTTCTATAATTATACCTAACGCGGTGGTAAACATACAAACTCCATATGAAATGCTTCTTGAGAAAAAAAACACCACCACTGTTATGTATTGGGTGTTCATAAGACAGCAGCAAGGTCTTGCAGCGTCTACGTGCTTGACAAAAGCAGACCTGGGTCAAATACACAATTGTTTTGGACTCAAACATGTCTGTGCTCAATTCAACTTCTCTGGTGCAAATGAGCAAGACTACTGTACTTTTTAAAGAGTATCTCATAGGCTTCACTGTTTGAATCCAAAACAATCAAGTTTTTGACCCAGGTCAAAAGCGCATCACATGATCGCCTTGCTGCCAAGAGGCCATCTTATCACCCAGTTATCACTCAGCCCTACAGCGGTCAGTGACAGGTCGTTGTGTTACGCGGTGGCTGACGAAGCCTTCTCACCTTGCATGGTGAGCAGCGGGCAGGGCTGGCACTGGGCGCCATGGCAGACCTCAGCGCAGCTGTGTTCCCCGCAGTTGAGCGTGGCACCACACACCGCCCCGCAGCTGATGGAGGCCGACTGGCCGCAGCGCACCGGTTGGCTGGAAAGGGAGAGGAGGGAGTGGGGCCACAAGGGGGAAAAGGAAGTGACTTTTTTTTTTCATACCCTTTTTCCCTGACAGCTACTAGTTGGAAACCTTTTCCCCCAATATGAATGCGATTCTTAAAAATCATGACATTTCCGAGACCAAAATAGTGTTCAGAACCGGGCCTTCAAAAAACACCCGCATGAGGCTGTTACTGTTACTTACTTTGTTCTCCCACAAACGCAGGCTTTGTTGACAAAGGCGGGACACTGGGGACACGGTCCAGGATGACACAAACTGCAGCAGGGGAACACAGACGCAAAGAAACAAATCACAGATGAGCCACACTGTAACTGAACCACTTGCTGTACACACATGCAGTGTTGAAATGCAATTACGCTGCACCGGACATTTTGAAGTTGTTCGCAATGCCAGTTGATATTGTACGCTGCCTTAGGCTCAGGTTGCAGAGTGTTTGTGTGTGTGTGTGTGTGTGTGTGTGTGTGTGTGTGTGCATGTACAGTGAGGTCCTTAAGTATTTGGACTGTGGTACAATTTCAGCTCAGTACTCCAGCACATTGGATTTGAAATGAAAGAGGGAGTTTGATTGATTAGATTTTATGGTATTTACAACCACATAGACCAGACCAGCAAATCCGGGTACTTTGAGGTACTTCTCGGGGGTAAGAATAACATTGCGGGAATAGGATATTTTACCTAAATTAGCTATAACTTTTGACAACAAAATCCAATGTTTTTGTCATTCTATGAGTATTTTGAGCATTTCCATACTAAATTTTTACGATGAGTAGTTTTTGAGAACGAGAGCTTTGTTTGATACCTGCGCCACGTCCGGCAGTACACTGACATTACAGTAAATCACTTCAGCACATTCTACTTATTCGATATAACTAATTTAGGTAAAATATCCCATTCCCGTTATGTTTATCCGCCAGAAAAGGGGCGTGGCTATGGCGGTGATGTGTTGCCGGTCTGGTCTATTGGGTGATCCGTGTAGGAACTAGATCCTTTTTATAGACAGTTCCCCCATTTTAGGGGACCAAAAGTAATTGGACAGGTGGCTGTCTGTGATTAGACAGGTCCTTGTTCATGAGCGTGACTGCGTTTGTGAGCATGAATACGTGAATAATGTGTGTGCTTGTGTATGACTGGGTTGCAGGCTCACATGTTGCAGGGGTGGTTGCAGTCGACTCCACTCCTCTTCTTCCCGCACATTTCTCCACAGCTGTGCGGGATCTCGTTCCGCCGCCACTCTGGGTTGGTCACTTTCCCTGAGCATTAATAATATTAATAATATATCATCCAACGCAAGTGATCCAAACTGAAAGGGATATGGGATCCCCTATATGTGCCATTCAGAGTTGAATAAGCGGAGTGTTGGCACTGCAAAACGTACTCTGTATTTCCATAAAATGCAAAAAAGTTATACATACGATCAATGCATCTGCCAGAGATTGCAGTGCACCATTTATACTTTTATTATGCTATAAAACTGCTGCTAGCAGGAGATGTTGGTAATCTCTGAATATCTTTAATGGCATTCCATTCAGATATAAAAACAGGTATTATGTACATTGTTGATGAGGTCTTGCCAATGGGGCAGGAACGTCATATTAAATTTCTTTCACCCTTTGAAATTACTTCAGGAAAATATACAAAAAACTAAAATGCGTACTTGAATTATAATGATCTGAGCACACAGAAGTGCAAGAGGAATAGCAAGTAGCAATAAAAAATAGCAAGCGAGCTTTGAGGCTATAAAACCAACTTATTTGAAGGCTGTCCATACACCTCTAATACAAGCATGTCAAGCAGCCAGGAGGTCAAACTGTAACTGTAACTGTAACCAGGAGGTCAAAGGTGGGGCTTTGTAGGCTATTATGCAATTATAAAAACTGCCAAGTCATCCTGCATATCAGTTTCTGCCAAAAATATTCTGAAGAGGGTACAACCCACTGGATTAGTTATAGAAGAGCAACATTCTAAAAGAAGCGCTAACGTACCACAGAAGCACACGTAGGAGTTAGGTGGGCGAGAGGCAACATTCTGACAGGCAGGACACCTCCATCCTTCATTCCCATCTGTGAAAACAATCATTTCACAACGGTTAAATTCATCAATTCTCATCAGAATAAGGGCTCTGAACAGAGACCCACTTTGACAAAATACGTCTAAACATCTGATCCAGGGGAACCTCTAAATGAGACAAATAATGTAAAAATAATGATAGCTCAAGTTGCTCCTCAAAATGAGTGTCATCAGATTGGCTGAAAACAGTTTAAATAGGGTTAAGTGCTGGGTCATGTGACAATGGAGTCATTTGTGGGGGATGTGACGTGGGTCATTTGTGGGGGATGTGACGCGGGTCATTTGTGGGGGATGTGACGCGGGTCATTTGTGGGGGATGTGACGTGGGTCATTTGTGGGGGATGTGACGCGGGTCATTTGAGGGGGATGTGACGCGGGTCATTTGTGGGGGACGTGACAAGTCATTTGTGGGGGATGTGACGCGGGTCTTTTGTGGGGGATGTGACGTGGGATGGGCGCATACCCTCTGCCTGTGAGGCCGGGGAGCGGGCCCACTTCTTGATGCAGTTGAGGTGGAAGACGTGGAAGCAGCTCAGGCAGCTCCAGACTGGGGCCATGAGCCGGATGATGTCACAGCACACCATGCACTCGTACTTCTCCTCAGACAGCTGCTCGATCAGGCAACCTGCAGGAGAAGCCAGAAGCCAGGGAGGCGGGGAGCCAAGATGGAGACAAACCAACAGGCTGGGCTCAAATACGCAGTTGTCTTGGATTCAAATACCTTTCTACACTTTACTGAGCAAACAAGCATTATCAATTCGAATTTTGGTGTGTTTTTGTGAGACTATGTGAAAATGATAATGCACATGGAAGCAATGCCACTAAAACATGAAAATGAATTATTTGATTTTTGCCACGGATAATGGAGGGGATTTTCACATTTTCATTTGAATTATGACATGATTTTTTACGCACATGGAATGAAAACTAAATGCAAGTGTCGATTTGCATTTTAATTTTGGCACAGATATGCTTCCATACTAGTGTTCCATTTGAAAGTGATTTACACAGCACTCTTAGTCAGCACGTTGACCAATAGTTAACAGAAAAAATGGATCACACTTGGTAGCGGTTTCCTTGAAAAAATAGGCCATTTAACAAATCAGCAGGGAACTGCTAGGCAAAAGCAATAAATGACACAGCAAGTGTCCTCGACATACCCGTCTGTGTCTCTTTGCTTTTGGGCACCTCCACCTTCTTACTCTGACCCCTCCTTTGCTCCGAATTCGGCGGCCTCCTCTGCCCCTGGTCCTGCTGCAGCGGCGTTCGCCTCCCCTGACCCCTCCCGCTCCTCCAGCTGGACTCCCGCCCCCCACCTAATCCTGCCGCATCAGCGGGGAGCGCAGAGCAGTGGGCGGAGACTTCCGCATTCACGTCCGCCTCTGAACCCTCACGAGGCGAGTCGTGCCTCCCACCCTGCCACTCCCTGGGCGGCGGGGCCTTCTTCCTGGGGTCAAAGCGAGGGTTCCTGCCCCCTGTCTTCCATCCCCCTCTGTTTCTCGCTCCTGGTTCCGCCCGAGCTGTCACCGCCGCGGCCCTGGGGTCGTCGTCCCAGTCTCCGTCGGCGATGCGGCCATCTTGGGTTTCGTTGCGGGCTGGCCCTCTTGTAGCCTTCCCCTCTCCACCTCTCCTGGGCTCTTGAGCGAACCTCCTGGGTTTCTTGGGGGGATCGTCACGGCGGTCCTCCCGAGTCGACCCGTCATCAGTGTCCCTCCTGCTCTCTCTCCGCCAGCTTGGACCATCTATGCCAGATCTGTCAGTTGGAGGGGTCTCTGCCCGGTAACCACCTAAAGGGGTAGGGGGGCTTTCAACCTGGAAATCCCTGCCATTACCAGGCCTCTGCCATCTTTGGTTTTGGAAGCTATGTCCCCCCGACAATCTGCCACTACCACTCGGTCTTCCTCGTCCTCTTCCCTTTCCTCTGACTCCATCTTCTTGACTGTGGAGAGAATTATGATTTCTTGGGCCCCCGTAGTGCTCCTGATATCGGGGTGGTTCATTGGCGGAAAGATGTGGCTGCTGTTGATTGGAAGCATGGTGGTCACTCCGTCTCCAGTTGGGGTCTGGCCTGGGCCTACCTCTTCTGGGCTGGTGCTGGTTGTGCCTGTCACGAGGAACAAACTCGGCGGAATCCGGATTCAGTTCCAACACGCCTGCAACAAGGTTCACATTTTATTAACGCACTAAAATTGTTTTTAAACGTGCCTACATTACGGTGATAACTATATATAACATAACATGCCACTGTATTAAACTAATAGACAACATAATGATGATCTATTACTCTAAAGATCAAAATATGCCAGCGCTATGGAATTTATAATGTCACGGAGATATCGATAATTATACGAGTGGCTAATGTTACAGGGAAACATCATTTAGTTTTCACATGATATAACGTTATGCAAATATGTATACGAGCATTCATTATTTCAGCAATACGAATTATGAAATATGAAATAAATGAACGACGTTATGAATACATTCACGACTACGCCACATAAACAACCACATAGCAAACGTTAAGTGTTGACTCCAACTTTTGCCATGATCACAGTAGTTAGGCAGATGGCTAGCCAGCATTCTGCACTAGCTGGACAGAATGTGGATAAGTAATAAACAATTTGTTTATGGAGTAGCTAAATTACGCGTTTTGCGGAAGTTATTCAGCTAGCTAGCTAGCTAGCTAGGAGTTATTTCCTACCTGTACTTGGGGCTTCGGCCATGCAGCTAGCTAGCTAGCTAGCTACACAGACGATGTGACGCTGTTCTCGGTTCTTCAACGCAGTTTATTCTTCAAAAAATAATTTTCAGATGAAAGGTTCCCTTTATATTCGAAAACAAGAACTGACACTAATATTTACCCCAAATGTTAACTTCCTGTCCTATTTTCCCCAAAACCCGTGTCGAGACACAACTTTATTGATACCACTATGGAAGACAGAAAAAAGAAAAGAAATTCTTCTTCTTCTTGTACGATTGCTGGACTAGTTCACGCATTGAAGCGTATTACTGCCCTCTGCTGGATCAACATTAATTTTACAGTAGTTCTAATCTACAAGTTTCATTTTAATTGGTTTCTGATTCTTTTTGTCTCAAAGCAAAAATAAGTAACTCTTGATTCTTACTTGATGTCTAAACATCAAGTAATCTTTTTCTCAATTTTCTCAGGCATGCCACACTCACAATGCCCACCTGGGCGTTTCCTTAACATCTTGAAACATTTTAGCTGACAGTGCCCCAATCTTAATCTTGTTAGTTTAACTGTACTTGACCTTCTCATGCCTTGAGAATTCTCTCTTTGATTTTACTCTGATATTCAGCTCTGCCGGACTTACCATAAAATCACACTTCCTCACCCCCAACATGTCTAGGAATCCAATGTAGCCCCTCACCCCATGGCCCAGCATCTGTAGTCTAAATAAACATCAGAATATTGATCACTAGATCTGGGTTAAATCCAGCCTTGCTCATGGGCCCAACGGCTGTTCGGATCTTATTGTGGCTACACCGGGGATCGAACCTCCGACCTTGCAGGTCCCAGTCATGTACCTTAACCACCACGCCACAGGCTGCCCTGCAGGGGGGAGGACTTGGTTTGGAAGTATAGAATCTCAATTTCAGCCAAGTTGAGTTTCAGGCAATGGTTTGCCATTTGATTGTGGCGGCCTGTAGTGTAGTGTAGTGGTTAAGGTACATGACTGGGACCCACAAGGTCGGCGGTTCGATTCCCAGTGTAGCCACAATAAGATCCACACAGCCGTTGGGCCCTTGAGCAAGGCCCTTAACCCTGCATTGCTCCAGGGGGGATTGTCTCCTGCTTAGTCTAATCTGGATAAGAGCGTCTGCCAAATGCCAATAATAGTAGTAATAATAATAATGATTGACTTTGTGGATCATCAGCATAGCAGTGGTAAGACAATGGGTGAGGATGAAAAAACCGACAGAATTGTTATAAAGTGAGAAGAAAAGAGGACTAAGAGTCGACCCCTGGAGGAAACCTGTAGATGATGTCTCAAACCTTCGACCCCATGTAACCTGAATGGAGCGACCATCAAGGTAGAGCTTTGCCACTGATCCCCTAGTTCTGGGGTCGCCAACCCTGGTCCTGGAGAGCCACAGGGCGTGTTTTTGTTTTCACCTTAAAATCAGCAACCGATTCAGACCCAAGAAACCAGGTGAGGTGAGTTAACCGTGGAATCAACTCCATTCATTGATCGATTAAGTGCTGAGTGACAATGTAAGCCAGCACACCCTGCGGCTCTCTAGGACCAGGGCTGCCGACCCCTGCCCTAGTTAGTTAAGAAAAACAGCAGGAGGTGGTGGTCAACCATGTCAAATGCTACAGAGCGGTCTAAGAAGATAAAAGAGGAAGAGCTAGGGGGTCATTTTGAGTAAGAGTGCAATACCTTACAGCTCTGGCCAAGAATGCAGATCTAAAATTTCACGGACTATTTAAAAGCATAATCATCTGATCAAAATCAATTCTGACAAGGTACTTATGCCAGCTATAATTGTACATCTCATTATTTAAACAAAACACGATCTGTCATTGGCTGGCCCAGTGCTTAGCGAAGAAAGAAAACTGTAAATGTTTTGCATGCATGTGCATGTCTTTAATTTAGTTGTCCTGCCATTTCCTATAGCTGCTTTGGGGTGGCACACTTTGTTGCCTCTCCAGTTTCATTTCAGCAGTTTCATCAGACTATATTGCAGAACAATTGTGAATTATGATCAAGCATCATCCAATTATGCCACTGTGAGATATAAAGATAAACATTAATGTTGTTGTAAGAATCCCCTTTCAGAATACAATCAAGATTGTTTTGAATGGTAGTGACTGCCAACGGACTTCAGAGGACGCAAGAGTTACTCTGTCGTGTTTCCAGCTTGTATTTCTCTTCTGCTGAATGTGGCTTTCCTGATGTTTTCATTCCTAAATAAATGCAATAAAAAAAACAAGAATCTTAATGTGTCTAATCTCCTCCAGCTGGCCAGCTCCCTCTGCCTTGCTAAGTTTACTTCCATTGCTGTACCCCCATCAAGTGCTTATTATGTTTCATTGTCCTGTTTTCTGCCCCAGTGCTGCTGGCAAAAGGAAACTGAACTTGAGTGAACGGTTACACCCAAAGAAGCTTCTAAATTAAGCGCAGACAAGGACATGCTGTGAAATAAAATAATTTGTGCTTGGTTAAATAACAGGGTATTTAAAATTGCTACACTACCAGAAAAGATTTTGGAATGTAAGGAGTGATGATGAAAATTCTTCAGTGGGGCTTTCTTGACAGTTTTATAGACTATTTTGGAATAAGAACAAAGCAACGAGATGAGGAGAGGGTTCATACAAGCAGGGAAACTCTAAATTGAGTAATGATAAAAAATTAAAACAATCCTAAATCCTTCAGAACTCAATCAAAGCAAGCAATGAACACAGTTAAATTGAAAGTGGATTGAATTTGCTATGAAATGATTGGAGATCTGTTAGTTGGACTCATCTGCAATTATTATCCCATATGACACTCTTCTAATTACACACATTTTTATAATTACTGTGGTCCTCATCCAGAAGGCAACCCAATATTTGCATCACAAATCACCCCATTAATCATAAATGAATATTGCATTCTTCTGAAAGGATGTGTGCAGCACATAACAAACAAGAACATTTTGGGGGAAACAAAGAACACTGCGACAGTATCTCAAAAACCTTGGTGCCCTTTGGTAAAGTCTTTGTTGTGTGTTTCAATGTAAAGGCAAACAATTCAAAGGTGTCAACCAGTATCATACAGGCACACAATACATTGGGACTGGGCATTTTTGTAGATCATACTTTTTTCTGTACGATTTTGTAATTTCAGGTGGTACAGGATGGCTGAATCACTTCATTTCAGGATACATTTGGCAGCATGTAGTTTGATAGAGACCCATTCATTCTGGCTGCAGTGATGGGTGAAATTGTGTTACTCTGCTTATGACAGCCATACCTTGTTTATTTGACAGAACAGGCTTGTTTCCAGGTCTGGTGTTTGTTTCTCATTGTGGACACAGCTCAGACCTGCAGTGTGACTATGTCCTGACAAAGTCCAGCGCCTCTCTGTCTCTCTCTTCCTCTGTCTGTGTGTGGTGAATACTACAGTGATACTTAAATATCAATGCACCATTTCGCTAGAACGTATGTCACAATAAAATAGCCAACAGCCTATGTTATTCAAAGATAGTAATTAAGATCTCCCGCACACCAACTCTAATTCTAGCATCGCTAGTTCAGTAAGAGCCAATAAGCATTCTGTACTTTGACCGATGCGTCTGACAAAGCTTATACGGACAAAGTGTATCTTCACTTGGCTATGAATGAAATTATAAACTTCAGTGGCAGTGGAATGTGACAAAACAAGGAAAGGACATAAGCATATATAACTAACTTATTGTGTCCGCTTCATTTTTTACATTAATTGAGAAGATTAAGGGGATGCCAGATAAGGTCGAGGACATAACACATTAGACCACAGTGTTACTGTTTACCCAGATCTCAGGTTTCCTGTTTCTGGACTTACCAACTCCTTGGGATTTCCTCAGTACCCGTGCAGTTCTAGATCCTGACCATTGTTACTGTCTTTTTTCTTACTCACATGGCCGGTTTCCCTTTCTGTCACTGTCTCGCTGCTGATCTATTCACAGGACATACAGGAGAATAATAGGGGCTTGTCCTTTATACGAGTCTGCAACCACTTTGGAAGTATGCTAAAGTAACGCGATTCCTCTGTACTCTCGTAGGATTAAGGAATACATGCAAAATGAAGTGAATATGAGGACTCATTCGATATTGCATCAACATTGAATTTTTGTGTATTGTATAAAGTGTGGGTTGGAACTGACATCGCAGCATTCTCGGTAAGTTATTGAGGCGTGGCAGTTTGAATGTCTATATTAATTTTCTCATGCCTGTCTAAATTTACCCATTGATAGGATATGCGTGTCATCCTGTTGTGTTATAGGCTACTATTGCGCTTTTAATGTCGCCTATTTTATTTATTTATTTTTTAAATAAATTAATGGTATGTTGTCATTAGCCTATTGATTGGTCACATGAGGACAAAAAAACGTTATATTGTGTTCCACCACCCGTGTTCTGAACCATGTAGCCTTATGGCTACTTCGTAATAGATTTAAATAGCCAATAATCGGATGAGCATGCTATAGTAGGCCTATGCGCTAATGTTAATTAGTAGTCGACTACTTGTTGCCTTTTTATTAAAAGCTACGACAGGCATTCTATTTCTTACGAATGAGAGAGTCTACTTTTCCTGTAATGTAAATGAGCGTAAAATGTCTCATGTGATTTATTTCATGTAGGTTATTTTAGGGTGACCAAGTCATGAGATCCTCATCTTCAAGCTTGTCAAGTTTTTCCTCAAAAGATTCTTTATGGAACCCATCCATCCATCCATTAT
Organism: Conger conger; assembly: GCF_963514075.1. NCBI lineage: Eukaryota > Metazoa > Chordata > Actinopteri > Anguilliformes > Congridae > Conger > Conger conger. Next base: position 47,104,831 of record NC_083763.1, on the reverse strand, counting down.
CTGAACCCGCTTATCCTGATCAGGGTCGCAGGGTGGCTGGAGCCTATCCCAGCATACATTGGGCGAAAGGCAGGAATACACCCTGGACAGGTCGCCAGTCTATCGCAGGGCACACACACCATTCACTCACACACTCATACCTACGGGCAATTTAGACTCTCCAATCAGCCTAACGTGCATGTCTTTGGACTGTGGGAGGAAACTGGAGTACCCGGAGGAAACCCACGCAGACACGGGGAGAACATGCAAACTCCGCACAGAGAGGCCCCGGCCGACGGGGATTCGAACCCAGGACCTCCTTGCTGTGAGGCTCTTTATGGAACCGGTAAGATCATTTTATTTTATGAAGCGCGGGTATGAAGGATCTATAAATGACTTATAGAGCAATTTATGAGTTAGACTAAGTATTTTGGTAAAATTTGGTGAAAGTGCGAATTTCATTTTTTTGATATTGGAAAACATTTTATACTTTCAGACTGCATATAATATTACGCCTGTAGGTTGCGCACTTGCAACGCGAAGCCTTACCCACAAGCACAAAACTCATCATCACTCCTTTTAAGCACGGGATGAAGCGGAAGAATACGTCGATTTATAGAGATGTAGCTTTAGCCTGTTCGAAATAAAATTGGTAGGCCTATCCTAGCTTTTCTTTATTTTAAAGCAAACAATAACTGTAAAGCCTTGGACATTTACGCGATGGAAAGACACCTATAGCAGCATTCACTTGAATTTATAATGCAGTGTGGCGTTAATTTAACGTGTATGAATAGCAAGTTAAAAACAGGCCATGTACGCTACTGACATGCTATAGACAACTTATCGCCTGGTCATAGTGCTAGGTTATCTGTGGCATATTATAACATCGCCCATTAGCAAGTTCTATTAGGAGGATGCGAGTGTTCATATTGTTCATACTGCCCAATTCCCTGAAACATTGGCTATAGATCTCATTCGTTTCCAGTGAACCGTTAATTTAAAGGTTGGTCTCAATTTGTATAGGATATGCATTTATTTCAACACGGGGCGTCTCTCTTTGACTGACTATATTGTTTGTGATATGAAGCATGCGCAGAGTTCTTCCTTGTTTGTCCCCGTGATTCACGGTGGGTGGGTGAGAGAGGGAGAGTGAGCGAGAGCGAGAGCGAGGAGAGTGTGCGTGCGTGTGTAACGTTAAGTGTCAGAAAGCAGTGATCGTCAGAAATAGAAACAGAGGAAGAATAGAGTAAACGCTTCAAAAAGAGAAAACAGACCATGCAAATCTGACTAATAATTGTATACTAAGGATTGGATATCACGATCATAGTAATAGTAAAATTAAACATCTGAAAAAGTAATGAGGGAATCTGTTTGCCCGTTGTTCAGCGTTTGTTGGAGGCGTAAGGAGAAATAATTAAACCATTGTGCTTGTGGAAAGAGTGCAATTCAAGCTACGAGGACGGAAAAGACAAGGAGAGGAAGGCAACACTGTGTAATCCCCATCATTTGGGGACTGTAAAGCCGGAGGAAAGGCAACTCAGAAGACGTGCTTATTCAAGAGGGATTCATTTTAAAGCTAGCGTTAGCTAACTATAATACAGATTGTTCTTTTTCATCGACATTCAGCACGTATATATAGAAGAACTGACATCAGATTTTGTGTATCGCTACTTGTCTTTAATGATTTAGGTTTTTTTCCTTTAAATTTTTTTTACCCATTTTCTGGGCGATTTCGTGCTGAAGGATGCCGGATCAGATCTCCGTATCCGAGTTTCTCTCTGAGACTACGGAGGATTATAACTCCCCCACGACGTCCAGCTTCACGACCCGCCTGCAGAGCTGTCGGAATACAGTCAACGTTTTGGAAGAGGTAAGGCCCGGTTATGTTGATTCGGTGTGGCGACGGGTTTCAAGGGTGGAGGGTAAGTAACTGGTTTATAGCTAACGGTGACCGCAGCGCATTGTTCAGTGGTGACACTACAGTCCGTAGCTAAGTACGAAATATGAGTGCTGTTACATGTTTCAACAATGCTAGTGTGTAGTGAGTTGCGCATCCCCACATTTGCATTGTACAAATGAATACATTCAACAGTGCATTTGAAGCTGGGAAGGACGATCTAGCAGTTTGACTCATGCTGCATTTTTAAAAGTGCTCACGAAGACCAGGTGTATGGAAACGTGAGGTTCACACGAAACGCATTAGCTATTATGATAGGCTATTGGAAACATCAATTCCGACTTCTTATTTGTAGTTTCTAACAATTGGACTGAGCTAGCTACATGTGTGTAACGGTGAAGCTGTATTAAAGAATGTCAAACGCCTGATCCGGATTATTTTTTTCACTATGTGCAGACGCAGTGTAGCCTACTGTCACCACAGTACATTGTATGAGGTGTAATGAAGATGCAGAGGTGAATACTTTCTGCTAGGCTGTTGGATTCTGGGATATTTCATATTGGTAGCTGAACATAAATGATACAAAATATTAAGATTTACAGTGTCCTTAAAATTAGATTTATTTAGCATGATCAAGTTTAAATTTATTTTTAATTTAATAAAAACAATTACTCGACCTCTGTTGTGGAATACAAACATCCTTATTTGCTACAATGAGTACGTGGGAATCATTTTGTTCATGGAATTATAGAGTATTTTAATAAGATTTTTTAATGCAGTTATTTTTCCATTGGAGTCTTATTGAATTGCTAAAATGTGTGGCATTTTAAATTAATGACTTGCTTAGCTGCAAGAGACATCATTAGTATAAAGCCTGCTGCACTTATTTTTAAAGTTGTCCAAATGATTCAAAATGGTCGCATAGCAGTTTGGTGGCTGTTTGGTGGCTGTGCTTTTAGATATCAAAGCAAATCAGAACTAGGCTTAGGCTTTAAGTGCTTGAAAGCATGCCTTTTAAAAAAAAGTATTTATTACATTTTATGACTTAGATCGCTGTTGCTAAATCTTGTTACATCAGCACATTGAAAGTATTGGAATACAGAATGATAGTGCTGGTATTATTGGCCTAATTCAAGATTGTTCATTACTTAGGATATTTGGTAAAATCTCAAGCCCACAGAATTACATTTGCATATGAAATGTATCCACACCCCCTTTACATGTACCTAAGATCTTGTAAAGTGTCCATGTGTTCAGAGGGAAGGCAAGTCTGACAGTGTAAAAATACAAAGCATGAAGCATGATACTTGTCAAAGAAAAAAAAAACAGGGCACTGTGTATTACCATACTGTGGCATGTGAGAGTAGGATACACTCACCAAAAATACGGACTGTAGCATAGAGAAGGCCGATCTGTTATAGTCTGTCAACAATATGTTCTATTCATGCTCTTTGTCTGGAAAGTGTTGCACTGTACCCAGATTGCACACTGTCACTTTCCACCTGTGGAAGTTGTGCTGTAGCATGGAGGTGGCTTGCTTATTACTAAGATGTAGCGGCTATGTCGCTTACCACCGCTCTGTTATAGAATCATATTTGTGTCAAAGTCGTCAAACATAATAGTGTATCAACTATCAAACAAAACAGATGCCCTCATAAGCTAGTTTGCATGCAGGCATAGAATAAAATCACATGAAATATTTTACCTTTTTGTTTATAGGTCTTCTTGAAATCAATATTTGTTTTTGCAATGTTTATTTCTTTGATTTCAATCAGAAATGTTTTGCTTGATAATTTTGACACACATCTGTGTCAAAAGTATAATGTTCTTTGATAATTTTGACACAAATCTAATTCTTCAGTCAGCTATGCAACCGCTACATCTTACTAATGGGCAAACTACCTACACGCTACGTTGTGACCGCTTCTCACAGACGGAATACGTCACCGCACCAGTATCGCCCCTATGTAGTTGTGCTTTTTGAATAAAAAGCTTTTTCACCTTAACCATTTAACTTTCATGTGTTTTTGCTGTTTAGTTGAAAGCCGTTCAGCATTTGTGTTAAAGAGTAGCTCTATTACATACAAATGGCAAACATGAAGGGGAAAAACCCCAATATGTTTGAGTTTAGTTCAGTTTTTTTTGGAAGTGGAAGTAGCCTATTTATGACTGCTTATTCTAGCTGCTATAGAGGAATACCCTCCCTGTGAGAAATATTAAATGAAAAGCCATGAGATGGCATATCTATAAGTAGTTGAACATTGATTATGACTCACAATTATTATCATTCTTAGAAAGGCCGCTGTTCAGCATCACAGGTTCAAAATGAGGCAATGACAGCCTTTATATACATTTTCTGTCAAAACAAAGCTCTCAAAGCTGTAAAATGACAGATTACTGTGTCAAGAGACTAAATTTGTAGTATGAAAGGTGTAATTTGCCCATATCATGAGTTGTGTGCATTCATTTGATCTGTGCATACTGGGTATCTTTGGCTGCTATATGATCCATAATGTGGGCCAGACCTGAATCTGGAATGCCTGAATCACCTCTTAATAGCATATCAATGTTTTTGAGAGTGTTTACCTTTCTTTAAAACAAAAGAGAGTCAACCTCCTTTTGCAAGGTCTCCCACAGGATCTGTTTTTTAAGACTTTTCGATGGCACCCGGCATCTACTGTGAAAATGATGCAGGCAGTCCCTGTAGTAGGCTCTGCATAAATGGTTAAAAATAGACCAAACATGCGTCATATCTTTTGTCCTATAAGGAGGCTTTAGTAATCTTTTGAAAGAGAACATCAAAGTGACACTGGTTTTAACCGTGTCACTGCCAAAGCCGCATGTACTTGTTTGGTGCTTTTGTGCAGAAAAGGCTACATCTGGCATGAAAAAAAAAAAGTTATTTCAACTGGGCTTTAGTTTTGGCTTCCTCTTAGTTACTTGAGCCAGGTTCTATGTTAATGGTAACCTGACATTTTTAAATGTCAGGATGAATTCTAATATAAAAATTCTAACAATCTGCTTTCATATAATTAACTCCTTTGGTGCATGTTAAAAACCTATTTCAGGCTATTGTTTTAATTCTGTATTAGTGACATGTGGTCTTGCAGACTTGGTCCAGACTTGAAAGAAGTGACGGGCAAGTACCAAAATGGTAATGCAAATGGATTGTATTCAAACAGGTTTGATGTGTAGCTATCAAATGAACTGTAATTTGATCAGTGAAAGCCTGTGTGGGTAGCACAGACTTAACTAAACTATGCATTTTGCACAGATTTTAGCAGACTGGTATTGTAGGGGAGGGGCAGGCCCATTGAGGTCTGTAGTGTGCTGGTCTCTGTTACATAACGTGTAGCTCTAGCAGTGTGTCTTCAGCATTAAGCTGAGAGCTGGCAGTCTCCAGGCAGGGTGGGGGCAGGGTGAAAAAACCCCCCAGCCAGTGACATCGCTACAACAGCTGGCTCCAGATTTAGAATGGTTTCCCTCGTGCAGAGTGAGCAGAGACTAGCCTTTGCAGTGAAGGTGCTAGGGTTCAGTTTTTTCCAGCTCACATAATTCTGTGGCATTTTCACACCTTGTTCAGTGCTGCCACAGCCGTTTGTCATAGTGGTTCAAATCCTTGAGGTAGACGTTAACGGGACTGGACAGACAGACATGTTTTTGTCAACATGACTGTCACATGCGGAAGGGCACAGCTAATATAAAATTGACATCACGCATGGGCTCCAAATATACCCTTTTCCCCCACTCCAAACAGAACATCACTATCACACAGAAGGCCACGCATCCATTTTTATGTGATCAAATTTCAAATGAATAAATCTGAAGTACGTTAAAGCTGAGGTAATCAATTGATTTTGGTAATATTTGAAATTCTCTTCACATTCCCACAGCTAAATAAACCAACTGCTAAACCAACTGCTCTGGGAAATATATATGATATCTGTGACTGTCCCAGGACAGATTTTCGGGGACTTCTGTTTTTCATTGCTCCGGGTAGCTAATATCCAATGAGGGAGCTGTCAGCCAGGAGGTGGCCTTACCTGCCTATTAAAATTGTGGCATGCATCCCTGAGAGGCTGACTGGAGAGGAGGGGGTGGGATTTTCACTGCTGTATACATTCAAAATCTTTCTTCTTCTGCCCAGATTCTGCTCAGGCCCAAAGATCGCCTACCCTACATTTAACTAGACTTTAGAGAGAGTGTAATATTTCAATATTTCAATATTTCAAGCATACAGGGACATGGAGGCGGGAACAATCTAGATATTAATCTGCAGTTAAAGTGATGTCTGTATTGGCTTTAACTGTGACATGAAACAAAAAAAAGGCACCATTGTATTGGACTGTTGTCTCCAGATGGCTGCTGCTGAGTATGTTACTGGATTGATGATGCAGCATATTCATGATGCATGCATTTGGTCAAAAGTTTACTGTTCTAACATTTTGATTCTATTCTCTAGTCTATTATCATACTAAACTTGCCTTCTGCTGTAGTTTAGTGGAGTGAAATTGAGATTTGAACAATCTGAATTGTGAATTACCCTTGAATCCTCTGTTGGCAATTTTGTATCTTGGTAGTTTGGCTAGTGTTATTGTTGAACCCAGCAATGCCATGGTTAATGTGGAAAATAACAGCTCTAATGGAACTTTTAAAACCTGAAAATAATCTCTCGTTGGGATGGAATCTGTTTTGCTAGCTCCTCTACCTCATATCTCTGCAGCTGCAGCTTGATGAAGGTGTCATTTGTTTCTGGTTATTTTAAAAACTTTAAAATATATTGTATTAAAAGCAGCACACTCTTGGGTTCATAAATACATGGAGGCTATACATTCATGAGAAACCAAAGGGCATTTTGTCCAAATGATGTAATTCGTAACCAGATGTGTACCTGAGGTTCAAAGCCAGCTCACACTGCATTCACATATGCATAGTTGCAGATACCATGTTGGTATTTATATATGTACTTATCATATAACATGAATGTGTGAATAAAACTCCGATAGCACTTTATGTGATTGATACACCTCACAGATTGTAAAAGGGTGAAAACATGGGGAGCACCAAACAAGTGCTCTCACTGAACTAAACGTGCCATTGATTTAGGAGCAGATGTGAAAGTGCCTGCTGAAAGCACAAGTAGTAATGCTTTCAGATGTGCACAGTGTGTAATCTACATGCATCATCAACCTTTGGCCAGATGTGACTGACCTCACAGATGTTATTGTCAAAGGATGGTGCACAGTTTTTTCCTGTGCTGGCCAACAAATGCAGGTACACAGAGAAGCCAAATAGTCCAACCTACCAGACACTGATGTGGTGGATAGTTGTACAATCAGTGATCACTTTATTAGGTAGACCTGCACACTGGTTGTTAATGCAAATACCTAATCAGCCAATCATGTGGCAGGAACTCATTAAAGAATGCATTAAAAGCAGACACGGTCAAGAGGTTCATTCGTTGATGAGAACAAACACCAGAATGGGGACGTATGAGTTAAGTGGCTTCAACTGTGGAATGATTGTTTGGTGGCAGACTGGGTGGGTGGTTTGAGTATCTTAAAAACTGCTATTCTCCACACACAACATCCTCAATAGTCGACAGAGAATGGTGTGAAAAAGACTGACAGCTCAGTGGGCGAAAACGCTTTGTTAATGGGAACGAGGTATGAGGAGAAGGGCCAGACCGGTTCAAGTTGATAGGAAAGCATAACTCAAAGAAGCGGGCATTACAACAGTGGTATGCAGAAGAGCATCTCTGAACATTCAACATGTCAGACCTTGAAGTGGATGGGCTACAGCAGCAGTTAAGTATAAGTTGAATCACTACCTAATAAAGTATTAGATCTCTTTTATATCATGGTATAGAGCAGGGCTATGTGGTCTTATATAAAAAGTGCTGGTGTGAGTGCAGGTTTTTGTTTTAGCCCATTACATTACATTATTGGCATTTGGCTGACGCTTTTATCCAGAGCGACGTACAGTTGGTTAGACTAAGCAGGAGACAATCCTCCACTGGACCAATGCAGGGTTAAGCAGGCCCAACGGCTGTGTGGATCTTATTGTGGCTACACCGGGATTAGAACCACTGACCTTGCATGTCCCAGTCATTTACCTTAACCACTATGCTACAGGCCGCCCTTACAGCCCAGCACTACGACCCCTGACTAATGAACTAGTTCTACAATCACAACCTAGATAAGCAGAATAAGTTGTCTGTGGGGTTAAAGGAATACACCAACCTTTTGGGAAATAGACCTTTTTTCCCACTTACCCAGACTTAGACGAGATGTTTGATTTCATTTTCATTTTTGTGCATTCACTGGCTCAGTTTCCATAACATGTTATGTTAGCATAACGTGTTAGCTTAGCATAAAGACTTGAAGCCTTTAGGAGTCTGACAGGAGAGACATTGTTTTCGGAGAAGCTATACAGTTGTTACTATAACCACTGAACCCAGATGTATCCTTCCGTCTTCCACTTGTTGAGCGCAGTGATCCACGCACCTTCTGAAGGTGAGGCAAGGACAGTAGAATACCTGTGGGTTCAGCGGTTATAGTTCCAACCATCTAACGTCTCAGAAAACAACGTCTCTCGTTTTTACGATTTTGGCTTAATGTATGCAACAGTTTACTCCGACCCCTACGTTTTTGTGCCACTTGGGGTCCAAGTGTAGACCGTTAAGCCACGCCTGCATGGGGTGCAAGGAGAGGAGGCCCAATGGTATTGCTGCTGATGCCGCAGTCAGCATACAGAGCCCAAAACCTTGTGCCTCTGAAACAAGGGATCAGGTGGACTATGGCTTCGACACATCCTTGAGACATGGAAGCTCTCATAAGCTGAGAGTCTGATGTCCTCCACAGGAAGACAACTTGAGATGTAAGGGAACATGTAATTCATTGTCAGGCCCTATAGGGCCCTGCAAGCACACAATTGTTGTATCCTACCACTCGTTCTCCAAGTGGGGACAATCACCCAGATGTGGCAGCAATGTTACTGATCTGGCTTGCAATGGTGTGAGGGGTGCTACCATGTCCCTGGTGACACTACAAGGGGCCAAGCACTCTGAAGTATGTCCCTTGTGCGCAGCATATGAAATAGCAGGACTTTTAGAAATCCTTCCAAGCCCCTCAGATCAAGGATGGGGAGAAACCCACCTTCCATTCTTGGATTTGAAAGGTATAGAAATCACTGCTGTGCCAGAATAAAGTGGGACATAACACTGTCATACACATGACATAATACCTGTCACAAGATAAGGCAAAACAGTTGATGTCAGGTTATGTCAAATAATATAAAACTGTCAGACTTTTATTGGTAGATGTTATGACAGTTGTCCAGTGTACCAATTAAATAAAATGATATAAAATTAGCAGGCTTTTTTCTTCATTGGTAACCTAAAGAATTGACATTATCAATTTGTCCAATATTGTCCCTCAAAATCATGCCACAACATTTGAAGTATTCATTACCTTGACTGTGGTGTAACTTGTAAGGTGAGATACACTGGATGTTCAGCGTGTCCACGGACTGGAGTCCAGTTTCCCTCCACAATGTTGGTTGTAAATTCCTCAGGGTCTCGATGGTCCAATGTGCTGCACCTCTGTTTTTGATTTAAAGAGCTTGAAAATTTTAACTGCCGCAGCTTTCCCGTGCTTCACAGAGAACCCTCCATCTACAATAAGACCCTCCATAACCTCTGTGCTCTGATCCAGTGCTTTCAGACTGCTTTGGCCTAAGACCCATCAAATTAAGATTGTCCACCCTGTTGTATAATGGGGCACAGCAGTGTTACCCCAAATTTCCAGAATATTCCTTTTGGTAAATGTTTTCCCTTTGTTTCTCGCTACCATTTATCATGAATCATTATCCAAAGCAGTGAGTTTCAACATATATGGCTGTATATGTTTTGTAAGTTCAAGGAGAGTCCAAAATGTATAAGCGCAACGGTTTTATGTACACAATACACAATAATTACAGTACACTGGTAGACATACTAGTTACATTTCCCAAGCAGTTATGGTCAGTGACACTTCAAATTGTGATGTATTACCTTAATTGTGACTGTGACATTATGGTATTGTATCATCAGTTATGCCTGGCATTAATCAATTGGATGAGAGGTGTGTAGTATTGAAATTGTAGCTCATTAAATTTAGCAGTAAAGTATTTCAGTTAATAATGAGACTCTTAAGTTGGTGATTTTTTGATGAACAGCCAGTTCAGAGTCACATTCTTGGTACATTCCAGATTTTATGGCCTGTCGATTTTTATGCAGTGGTTGAAGAACAAAATGACACAGGCTTCAAGTTTCCACCATGTGGATACATGTAAAAGAAGCCATTCAGCCTGTGAAACCTGTAATGAGTCAAAACTGCCGTGTTAGAAGAGACATATCGGAATCACAATTTCACTGTGTTGGCATGAGGAACAGTCTTCAGCTGACAACCCTTCCTGAAATCTTCTCAGATCATACTTCGGTGTCTTTTTCCAAAAATTTTGCTTTGTCCATAAGATGAAGGCTTTGGATAGTTTTTACTCCCTTCGTGGAGTGGAAGCATCACCCTGAAGCCAACGTTGACGACGTTTGTCACAAAATGACAGCAGGCAGCCAGAGGCTTTTGAGGAAGGAAAGCAGTGGGGGCTGAGGAGGAAGACACATGTTGACACAAGCGATGACAGACACATGTTGTTTCAGGTTTCCACGGCCCACACACCCAGCAGGGCTGACCAGAACGCTTGTTCTACAGAAGGTTGTTCTGTTCAGGAGCCTTGCAGAAAATTGCGGCCGCAGCTAGACTTTGTGGTGGAGGCTGGGTAGCTCATTGCCAACTCCATACTTCTTGATGAATTAGCCTACCTTTGGTGTGGTAAATTATGCAGTGATGCAAGTGAATTTTATATGGTGAAATCTAAGTGGAGATGAGGCCAGTGACTGATGTAGAAAATTATACCTGTCCTCTGTGTGGCCACAATTTGGCTTCCCTTATCAAAGTGCAGTTATGCAATTATGTTTTGCAATGAAAAGAAACCAAAAATATGTTTCCTGCCATGAGACATTGAGACAACCAAGAACATTTTTTAGGTTTGGAATGTTACCAAAAACGTAAAGGATTAAACCGTTTTTTTGTGATTTTAAATAATAGGCTTATGAGTTTCTTTTGCTTGCAAAATATATAAAAAACATATTTGATGCAATGATGAACTTACTCAGACCTGCAATGAAGTGATTTACTGTCAAGTGATTTCCCTTGCCTGCTTTTCATGCTCCACAGGAATCCTGTTAAAGTCAGAATCTCCCAATAATGCAATGATAAACATTTTTTATGTGACACACACACATAAAGAATCTCAACGGTTTCCAGCTGCCCCCCAGATATTGCAAAACAAAGCCGTCAAAATCACTGACCCGATCATTCTAATCCCTCTTTAGTGAGTAAGGAGTATCCTGTAAAAAGGATTATATTTTAATTACAGCACAGTAACTCACATACAGACACACAAATGGAGCATGGTCACACGCAAACGCACGCCTACTCATCTCATTCACCTGTCTGCACATCCGTTCAAAATGAAAGCACCATCAAATAAATATTATTTCCCTACTATGTTATGTACAGTGGGCTCCAGAATTATTGGCACCCGTGATAAATCCCATACAAACACCCCTTGCAAAGATGGCAAGTCTTTTCCTATAATTTCTGATATGGTTAGAGAACCCATTTGGAGGGATTTTTGACTATTCCTGCAAGCAGAACATTTCAGAATCATTGATATCCTTGGGATACCCCCCTCTGGGGCGACATGGCTCAGGCAGTAAGAGCAGTCGTCTGGCAGTCGGAGGGTTGCCGGTTTGATCCCCCGCCCGGGCTGTGTCAAAGTGTCCCTGAGCAAGACACCTAACCCCCAAATGCTCCTGACGAGCTGGTCGGCGCCGTGCATGGCAGCCAATCGCCGTTGGTGTGTGAGTGTGTGTATGAATGGGTGAATGAGAAGCATCAATTGTACAGCGCTTTGGATAAAGGTGCTATATAAATGCCAACCATTTACCATTTACCATTCTTCAGTTCAGACCACGGGTTTTTAATTGGATTTAAGTCTGGGGACATGGTTGTTGTTTTTACTTAACCATTTCTGTGTGGTTTTTGATGTATGGTTGGTGTCATTGTCCTGCCGGACAATCTACCTACGATCAAGACTCAGCTTCCTAGCAATCAGGTTTTCTGCCAAGATTTCCTGGTACTTTGTTGAATTCATTGTGCAATATATCTTAAATGGTGCCTCTGGACCACTGGTAACAAAACATCTATGACCCACTGCCATATTTGACAGTTGGTATGACATACATTCAATTTCCGTGTCGATGGTGTCTGTGGCCGAAACCTTCAATTTTGGTCTCATTTGACCATCCAGTCATAATTCCAATGAGGTTTGGCAAACTCAAAATGCTTGGTTTTGTTTCTTGTGCTCATTAAGGGCTGTTTGTGCCACCCTTCTAAAGAGTATGTTGATATGGAGGTGCCATTGTATGTTTTTTGTTAGACTTGGTGACCCCAAGACACAACCAATCTCTACCATTCATAAACTGCGATTCTTGAGTTTTTGCCTCCCTCACCATCTTTCTTACTGTCTGTGGGGATGATATGTACTTCAGCCATTCCATGTGTTTTACACCTGTTTTTATTGCACTTACAGTGCTAAGTGGTATGTTTAAACGTTTATGTGTTTTTGTACCAATTACCCGACTTGGTCAATTGTGATGGTCAATTACCACCAGTGTCTTTTGAATTGACAGTTCTTTGGCTTTTTTCATGCTGATGGTGGACAAAGGGATTTTGCATGCTGGTTACCTCATTTCCATGTGAAATAGGAAATGATAGGCTGACACAATGTACTTCCTTTCGACTGAGATTGTATGGCCAATTTCACTTTATTTGGTTTTTATTTACAATAATTGTTAGCTGTGCCAATAATACTGGCACCTGTGGTTTTCAGAAAAAATGAATTTAAATAAAAGTATATAATAATTTCTTTTTTTTCCTGAGCAGTACTTTTGCTTGTATTTTTCACAAATATAGCAAACATTCATTGTAACTTACGTCTTCTTCATTCATGCTTCAACACTATTGCGAAAATCTATTAGAATTTCAGCAGACCATTGTAAAATACTTGAATATTGTTAAAGGCACGCTGTTCACACATAACCTATTTTACTGTACTTTTTGTGTGTCCAGCTTTTGTTCAATGTGGGTGCAATAGTTTATAGCTTGAGAAAAGCTTTAGTCATCAAGGTATGATTAATTCTGCTTTATTTTGGCATATGAACATATTTGGTAGTGATTCTGTTCAGAATCGATAAATGAAGACAGCAGTTTCCACGCAGACAAGGTCCAGCCATTAATCATGCAAGCTTTCCTGCATCGTAGCCAGCCAGCCACCCAGTTGCCAATGGTTTCAGTGATGTCACAAATAGGAGAAATGCTGGCAGGCAGTAGAAGTTATGCTGTGCGAAACCCGCAGATATTTCTATGCAGTTAGGAGCCTGAAAAGATTGCTATGCCTGGGGTACACTAAAATCTGGTGAGTGATTTTTGCCAGAAATAAAATAATAAAAGGGGGGAGGGGGGGGGACTTACACAGCAAGCTACTCCCAGAATATATGGGAATACAGTTGTACGGCACATTTTCCCAGTGCGTGCTCCCTTTTTTTCCCCTTTTTGACCTCTGTTAGTTCACAAATGAGCTCAGCATTCCTGTTTTTTTACTGGATTGGTTATATGGATGGAATGTCCAGGAGAAAAACAAGTGTTCTTTTCCCAGAAAAAGTGGGGAAGCTTTCTTCTCTCTCCTTTTGCAGAACTGCTGCCGGTTGCGCCAACTGGACATAGCTATGTCTTAATGGCACGTCCAATGTAGAATGTGCAGGAAGTCAGACTGTTGCACCAACTGGGCATAGCACTACGTCAGGGTGTGAATTTTACACCTACTACGGGTTAGTAGTTATCTCCTTTATAGATTGCACAATCAGCGTGCTTTCAGACATGTTAAGAGACCCGACAAATCATCTCTGTATATATAGGGATAGTGAGCTATTCTACTGGCTCAATCTGGCTAGTAGGTCAGTGCTCTACTTGCACCAGGTACATTTTCGCAGGCCCATATTCCAAAATAAATATAGAAAAATCTAAATATAAAATATAAAAAATATAAATATATAAAAGAAATATATTTTTAAAAAACTGTCCTTATGAAATTATGAAAATCGTTGCCGCCAAATTATGGACTAGCTGTATCTGAGTGGTTTGATATTGGACATTGTGGATGACTTCTCCTTTGCCTGGGGGTTCTGAATTTCAAGGCAAGAAGCTTGCAGTTTAACCGAGGATAAAACACAATTATAGCAGAAATAATATTTCTAATATCTAGCTTGTTAATTCTAAATACTCTAGATGAGCTCCGTTATCATTTTACTGTTACTTCTGTAAATAGCTGCTTAAGAGTGAATATGTAAGAACCAGATGAGATGTTTATGGGTACAAATATCAATGCTCAAGCTGTAAAGCTAAAATGAGTTATTGGGAAGCAAGTATCTTGCCAAATATTAATGAATGATCAATCTGTGACATGTGTTATTGATAAGCATAGTTTTACTTGTAGCATAGTTTTCGAGATGGCAAAAACATCTAATGTTCGAACCGGATAAGACATAGCTATTCATTTGGCAAGTAATATTATCTACTGGGCCAAACCAATCTTATCACGGCCCCAGGACAGCGGGCACTCCTGTTTGAGCCCTGTACTGTATGTAGATCCTGAGTCCACTTAGGGAGGGTAGGAGGTCTGCAAGCTTGTTGCCTCCCCTTTTCAAGCGCACTCTATACCTTATGGAGTATCAGGTTCACTGGGGCAGATACTCATGTTTATTTGCCACATTGCAGTGGTCTTGTCAGTCCAGGTCTGGTCCTGTCAGGCACTTAACAAAAGATGAATATGTCTGAAGTTGGCTGTGATGGGGGGTTGATTTGTAGTTTACTTTTGAGTTCATGACTTGTTTAATTGGATTTCAGATGCCACAAATGCTTGTTTCTGCTAACAGTTGTTCATAACCTTTGAACCTTCTTTTGGTCTTCAGAGATCATGAACCTCAAAAGATATACAATGAAGGAGGAAGCAATATGTATCATTACGGAAGGGGATTTTGGCCAGAACATAAACTCAACTCTCATTAGACCCAACATGCCGTGAACTTTCTGTTTCAGTGTAAATTGCTTTTACACTGAGTTGCTTAAAATTCCCCTGTGAAAGGATTGTTGGGGTGTTTCCAAGTAGGTTTCCATTTCGATTGAAATTCATTTGTGGTAGAATGTGATTTACCATGTTTTTTTGTCTTTTATTTCCCAAGGATGGAATACTTTAAGGGCCGAATCCAGGATTTTCTGTGCAAGTCTCTCACTCTCAGTTTTCTGAAGAAATGCATTTCTGATTTCGGCCAAAAAAGGAATATTCTACTCAAGATGCTTGTCTGCGCAAGTTTCTCAGGTTATATTATACTTAATTTCTGTATATTCATCTGCCATTTTCTATTTTCAGCATGTTTGCATAACAAAGCTGCCTCCTCATTTATGCGCCTGAACACACAGAGAGCATTGTATTGTGCACCATGTATATTTTATGAGCCTCCCATGGCGCATACAGTTTAATTCTGCAGTTGTCCTCGCCATGAATGCAGTGGAGCAAGAGACCACAGCGGAGCCTTTGTTAGCATCAGCCAGCTAGCGCTACGGTAACCACAGCAAGAGTGGTAAAACAGCGGAAGTACAGCTTAGTGACACGTGCACCACCTGTTATTCTAATGTCACCCCAGCCCCCTTCCCCCCCTAGTGTACTCTAGCATTGTAGTGTCCTTAACATCCTTTGCTCACATGGTCCACTGCTGCAACCGTTCCGCTCTGTCCGTTGCGTCTGTCGGCTTAACATCTGCTCACTTTGTTTGCCGCGTCAGAGTGGCATTCATCGAACCGTGGCCGCCAAGCCAAAAGGGCCAGGGGAGGGGGGCATGCAGTTCTGAATGGCAGGGCTCTGTGCCCAGGGCACATTGCCTCTTTGTTTTCCAGGCCTTTTCCTATTTTAGCCTTTTCACTCAGCTGGGCCTCTGTGGTTGTGTATTGAGAAATAAAGATACGGTTCACAGCAGTACAGCTAACCCATTTTCAGCCAGCATTTCTGTAATGTTTCAGGAATTTTGCCTGTTAGGTTGTTTTTCTTTTCGTGTCCATGTTGTACTGGAATAATAATATTATGGGCTGGTTTATTACTTCTGTGTGGTTTTATAAGTCATTCGCTGGGTAGGATTGCAAATGAATTTGTGGAAACGTTCACTGGCGATCTCTACGTCTAGATGTGTTTCTCTACATGCATAGAATTGTAATTAAAAATTTTTAGCCCTTACCTGCTTTTCTTTAGCAAGTGCATTTACATTTTTCCCAAATGTTTGCTTTGCCTTTTATTTTCAGAAAAGTTTGGCTTCATTTGCTTGTTCATACTCTCCTGCTGCGACAAGTGGTCTTAGTCACTGCGGAGAAGAGCATGATGTAAGTGATGGCGCACAGTCAGAGCACAGTCACACTCCGATATCGCCTTCTGCCTACATGCCCTGCTGGCGTCGTCTTCAGTTGAGCTCCGGCCCTTCCACAGATTCGCCTCTCTCTCCGCCTCCAGCTCCTATTAATCATGCTGATCATTGTCAGGCTCAAACGGGTGACTCACTCCCTTTGCCATCGCCATGTCCTAGAAATGATTGGATTTTATGTGCTCCTTGCGAATCCACTGATGTGTCTGAACACCAAGCGCCGGTGGCTTGAGTGAGCGTTCACCTTAAATACATGGTGCGAAAGCAGTCATCGGCCTGCCGTTCCTCCATGTTTCTCACATTGCAGTGGTCGGCTAAGCCAGTGCTGTTTGAGTTTGAGTTCCTGTGGAAATAATTTCCCTCAGTAACAACCTAGAGGCACTAATGACCATTTGAAATGGCAATGAAATCTCTTGTGTGTTCCAGATTTCTGAGATCATCTTAGTCATTGCATTAGAAGCTCTGTTACTTCTTCTCAGACAGTCCTAAGTGATGGAAATGATTTCTAGCACTGGCTGTCTTTGTCATCCTTGGGTGGGAGGCAGTCAAATGCCAATGTCCCTTTATGGGCAAATTCAGGCCTACCAGGATTAATCCAGCACTTTATCACATTAAATCAGTTTGTTATTGGTGTAGAGAGGTATGGTGGTAGATGTCAGGGGTAGTCTTCTATTGTAGTTAGCCCTCACTGACATGGGGTGCATCTGATTGGTCAGTCAGGGTAAACGTCCAGTGCAGTCCATATTTTTACAGTGGTACAATTTCTGTTCTTTGAATTTGCCCTCATGCAAAACTGAAGCTAATGGAAAAATACCAATTGTATAGACAGGGTCAAGTAATGAAAATGTATGTTTAGTTCTGTCTCAGTCATTCTGCACAGAGGTGCGCAGAACCAACAGCCCATTTCACTGATATTCTTCATTTCTTTTTTGTAATTCTTCAGCTTGGCCTGCAAAATGCCTGACAATGTTTTGTTGGCATGTTTCTACTGCCTTTGGTTTTTAAATGAAGTAGCACAGAAAGCTTGAGACAGGCTGGTTCAGTGAATTCAGATCCCTCAACCTAGATCAATGATTTGCACATACAGTAGTTCCAGATGGTGTTGAGTTTGACCCAGTTTTATTGTCCAAATTTGTAAGTGAAATGGAACAGGACCATTCCATAGCAGCTACGGAAGGTTGCATCACAGCACCTCTAGGATTTTTCTCTTTTTATGTGTGTTGGTATACAATTCATTCATTCATTCATTCATTATCCTAACCCGCTTATCCTGAACAGGGTTGCAGGGGGGCTATCCCAGCATACATTGGGCGAAAGGCAGGAATACACCCTGGACAGGTCGCCAGTCCATCGCAGGGCACACACACCATTCACTTACACACTCATACCTATGGGCAATTTAGACTCTCCAATCAGCCTAACCTGCATGTCTTTGGACTGTGGGAGGGAACCGGAGTACCCGGAGGAAACCCGCGCAGACACGGGGAGAACATGCAAACTCCGCACAGAGAGGACCCGGCCAATGGGGATTCGAACCCAGGACCTCCTTACTGTGAGGCGGCAGTGCTACCCACTGCACCATCCATGCCGCCTTGGTATGCAATGATGGGATTTTAAAAATGAAAATTGCGATGAAAAGTGAGTTGTGGAATGAAATGATTTTCATAACATTTTTCTTTTTCAAGAGTGATTTGTTTGTCCCCCAGAAATGTTGTCATTTAAAATGGTGGATTTTGGCTCATGGAGCACATTGTAGGGAAGGGAAATTTCTACCAGCAGTAAATACTCATAGAGTAGCCTAAATGATGTGGCATAGCTCCTGCTCTTACACCACAAAATATGAAGTGCCCTCATGTCAACCTTTTAGCCCCGTGTAATGTCATCCCAGCCTACCCGTGCGCAGTTAGTTCTATATAATTGGTAATTAGCGGTTTTTCATTGCATTTACCCACCGAGGAAGGATTGTTACACAATATATACTCCTAAAACATTCCTCTCTCCTCAAACTATTTCTTGGCACAGCCAAAGTGGGAGACATTTTGTAGCTGGACTGCCCACATTTCTAATACTGTATCTCCAGCTCTGCTTGGTTTTGAACTGCGATTTGAGTGTCTACAGGAAGTCACGAGACTCTCCGGTTGGCTTTATGATGTTGTCAATAAAAGTTAGCGACCAAGTGGTAGATATTTTGGTATTTTTGATGGAAACTCCACCCCTATTTAAACATGTAAAGGACTGGCTTTCCTCATTAGAAAAAATGTGAGAGTGCGACCATTGGCTCGGGGAAAATCCTAGCGTTTTAACGCATTTTACAGATCGGAATTGCGTGAAGAAACAATGGTTTTATTAACATTTGATTAGGAGAAGTGCTGTCCCCGAGATTAGGCCTAAGCCTCAGAGGGTTAAACTTCTATATAATGGAAGAGGACATATCCTGAGAGATTCCTTTATGGAAATGTGAATAGCAATGACTCAAACAGCAAATTTATTTATTTAATACTGCCTGTGATATTCAAACGTGAGAAAATGTCTGTGGAGGGCAACGTAGTACACTACCAGGATTATCCTATAAATGGTAGGTCCAAAAATGAATACCTTAATCCAAATGAATAAATTGTGCTGTGAATGTATTTCATTTTCAGGGTGACTGGAATTATTGCAAGTGTTCTGGCAGCTTTACAAAACCTGTACTTTATGGGGTGCTAGCTTTTATAAAACGTTACATAGGTGCTGGCTATTTTATACATGTTTCTTTACTTGAATATACAACGATGAGCCAAAACATTATGACCTAATATGCTGTTGGTCCTCTGCGTCCTACAAAAACAGCTGTGACCCGCCGAGGTAGAGACTACAAGCCCTCTGAAGATGCAGTGGTATCTGGCACCAAGATGTTAGCAGATCCTTTTGGTCCTGTATGTTGCGAGGTGGAGCTACCATGAATTAGACTTATTGTTCCAGTACATATCACAGATGCTCGGAATTTCGAGGCCAGGGCAACACCTTGATCTTGCAGTGTGGCAGGGTGCATTATCCTGCTGAAAGGGAATGGCATTGCCCATACCTTGTACCTGGTCTGCAACGATGTTTAGGTAGGTGGCACATGTCAAATTGAGGTCCTTGTGAATGCCCAGACCCAGGGTTTCCCAGCAGAACATTTCCCAGAGCATCACATTCCTTCATCGGATTCTCTTCTTACAGTGTATCCTGGTGCCATCTCTCCCCGAGGTGAACGGCAAACATATACCTGGCCGTCTACATGACTTAAAAGGGTAGTTGGGAGCGAAGAGAAGAGTCACTTTTCACCAAGCATACGTGCGCAAGGTAGCTATTGTGGGATAGTGTGAGAGAGAAATGGGACTGAAAAGCGATAGAGCTGAAAAGCGACAGAGTGAAAACAACGGTTTGGGTTTAATTTATTTTTATTAATTTAGTTCATTGTTTTTACCCGGATCCCATGAGGGTGGCGGTGTAAGATTTTTTGTTTATTTTTAGAGTCCATGATCTGCTGTAAATAAATAAAACACGGGTGCAATCCGGACTTTCCCTATCTCCCTGTGACCAGCTTGTCTGTTTTCCCCAGTGTGTGTCATGTTGAACCGTGTGGTGCCGTGTGGAACTTCTGTACTTGGATTACATATTCTTGTTTAAAAAGATAAGCATTTATACATGTTCAAGGGAAAGCAGAGACCAGAATCACAATTAGGCCTACAGCTGAAAACAAACTCAGCTGGAGCAGAAGTTTCTGGCACGCAGAGGTAGTAGTTTGCTAAATGGCTTAGATTCTTCTATTGCATTGTCAGATGATCTGCTAAGTTTATGTCTATGATTTGAGCCACGAAAACATACTGACATTTTGTGACCCGTAAGCAATCTAGCATTTGTGTAGGGTGTGTGATAAAAACAACACAGAAATTAGCATCAAGAAATTCATGTGCATTAAACTGATATTCTACAATTCTTAGTTGAATTGTGTTAAAGGTGTTAGAGAGGGTTACAGAATTATGAAATCGGCAGTTTGGCTTAAATTGATATAATTTCGGTAGATGAAATAGAGATGGCAATATGCTTGTGACATAGTTTAAATTAATTAGTGGGCCATTGTACGTTTAAATGTTTAATCGTTTAAACGCTCCCCTCCCTAATTCTTACACACACATACAAACTATCATACACTTTGTTACATCTCAGTATTTATTTTAATCTGATGGTGACCCCTCCTGGAGAACACTTCAAGAGTCCCTTGAGTGTGTATATATATATATATACACTCAGTGAGCAATTTATTAGGTTGACCTGTACACCAGCTTGCTAATGTAAATATTTAATCAGCCAATCACGTGGCACCAACTAAATGCATAAAAGCATGCAGACGTGGTCAAGAGGTTGCGACTAGTTGAAGCTGATTGGAAGGTGACAGTAACGCAAATAACCACACATTACAACAGTGATATGTAGAACAGCATCTCTGAACACACGTCAAACCTCTGAGTGGATAGGCTACAGCAGCAGAAGACCAATAAGTCTAAAAAATAAGTCTAAAATACCTCATAAAGTGCTCACTGAGTGTACTCTGTTGCATCCTCTATAAGCTGTCTTTGTTTGAACCTATACAATATGGTGTTTGGGTAATTTGTTGGACCTCTTCCTTTGACTTGTTCTGTAGTCCTTAAAGATAACACAGCACTAACATGCTTCCCACTGGTAAACATGTTTTCACACGTGGGTTGAGTTTTTGTTTGTGTGTTAAGTGAGTGTGCCTTCAAAACTTTGACATGATTTCATTGTTCAACCTCCTGACAGTCGGCTACAACAAACCACCCACACAAACTCAGGTCAGACTCAGAAGCCTAGCTGAGGTGAAACCAACATTGAGCCTGTGTGGGTTTCACTCTCCATTTGTTCCCATACAAGCATATTTTAGCTGCTCTAGACTGAAAAAAAAGCTTTGTTCATAAAAACTTTGCTCTCAAAAAGTTTTCACTGAATGTTATTTTGACTTGTGCAAATGTTCTCTAATGCTTAGCTATGCTAGCTTGAGTGTGCAGACGCATACCTGAACAACCCAAGGAGTCACTGTATTAAATGAGTTGAAGAAAAGCCTGAGAGGATGAATCCTTCCTCTCTGGGCATAGGCAACTCGACACCAGGGCTTTTGGTCACAGTTAGCACTGACATGGCCACTGGTGCACAGTAACTGAATCTCACCGAGTCGCCTGGCTGACCATTTAAGTCATTATGATATAAAGCATAAAACTGGTCTCTCATGGCCAGTGAAGGGGCAAATTTAAAAATGAAGATTTAAATATTACCATGTGTTGGCTGTCCTGTTATTAAAGATGTTTTTATATAATCTTCACTTTTGTATAGCAGTATGAGATACTGTACAGGTTGTATCTCATGGTTAAGTGGGTGGCTAACCTGAGGGGGGGGGGGGGAGGAGTTTATAGACAGTGCAAACTCTTAATGCAAATTGTCTTAATTATTGGTATGTGGCTGGTAAAATATTCAACCTAACAGACTCCGCTACACGTCCCTTCATGCAGTGAAAGCTTTTGTGTATCAAATCTCATATACCAGTTGTGTTCAGACTTCAGACCTAGTCTCTGCTGGCCAGCTCATTGGCTGGTGCAAAGACAAAAAACGTCCAGAAGCAGAGGGGGCCTAAGTTGGGGCCAAGACTTCTAATAACTTGTTGATTGCTGTATTACAGAACAGTGTAGTAGTAGGAGTGGGTGGAGGGAGTGTGGGTGAGGGCTTCTTTGTCAGATTTTCAGCTAGAAGTTGTTGCTTTGGAGAGAGGCCACATTATTCATGTGAAATTATATAATGGAAGGGAGCTTTCGTTTTCTGAGTGAGACAGCTGCTTGTTATTTTCATGTGCCTTATTAGTTCCCCTGAATTGGAAATGGGAAATGTAAGTTGGTCTTTATGTCCAAATCATATTTAATAATTCCTTTCCTAGAGCATTCATTTTGATGTATTAGTTCTGTTGCTAACTTTGCAGAAAGGATCTTTTAACCACTTCTTGTTTTTTTTAACTTGTCAGGAAGTATAAAATTTTGTTTGAAATTTTTCCTAAAACAATCATTAAAGTGGGGCAGGAGAATCAGTACCCATGTTCAGCAGTTTGGGTGCGAACACTAATCTTACATTTGCAGTTTCTGTTTGCAAAAGGAAAGCGTGTGCTTGCTGGCTTTTGTTAACTTGAACAATGTCTTGAAGTAAAAAGGTGTCATTCCATGGATATGATGACAGACCCTGAATTTGGCTTATGTGTTTATGTTGTGATTAAAAAAAAACCTGTGCATATGGGAGACTTTGTCGTCCTTTGTATTTGTTTACTGAAAATCTGTGACCATAATTGACACAGGGAATTGTAATGATGCATTGGGATGCCGGCATACCTCGCTGCTGCTTATTTTGCATATGTTTAAACATACCACATGCCTGTCTCATGATGGATATGCTGTTTCTTTACAGAGCCTTTCGTCCTGCTGGCTCGAACTTAACATCTCATAAAACTTGAAATTCAAGATTTGTGCCTTAAAGCTATGTAAGGAATGCCATTGGCGCACAGGATCCGAACTCGATTCCGAGCTGCGAATTTGGCTGAAAACCTTGCAGTTTGATTCCGTTCAGCGGACAAAAATGTTTCTTTCATGCCACAACATATTTCATCTTGACAGGTCCTTCCTTTGAGTGACATGACATATCTGTTTTACAGCTCAGCTGTTCTTTGTATGAATTCAAGGTGGCAAACACACCAGCTAGTCAGGGAAAATATGAGAGAGGTAAGGGATTCTCGCTGAAGCTCAGAGAAAACACAATTTACAATTTGACACTTCTGCTTTTCACTTTCAGCAATTTTTTATTTCTATGCTTATTCTCGGCTACTCCTCCTTCCTCAACAATCTCACCAAATGAAACTGGCATGTGGCACCACACGCATGCAAGCACGCAAACACACACACACACACGGTTGTATCTTTCTGCCAATTCCAATGCATGATAACTCTCTATTGATCATTGATTACATACCCTTTCACCAGAGGTTCCCTTTGCATACAACTATATATACACTATTTTGCAATATAGGGCCCATTGAAATATAGTATTGTACAGACACCTGAATCTTCCTTTTGTATTAAAGTACCGTTTTCTTATTGTTGTATTGAGCTATATATTGAGCTAGAATTTTTACTGATTTTTACTGATTTTTACTGAGTTCCTATAAAACAAGCTGCCACTATGATCTAGCTAACTGACAGACCAAGGATGGTGAATAATTATATTCCTGCTCAGTTGATGTTTGTGGCCGACTAGTTTGCACCTGATGATAAGCAGTACATTTAGCCTGCTGTCCTTTTATCACAGTTTTCAAGGGGAGAATGGTTGAGGGGAATTTTATCCAATGTCCTTTTACAGTATGTCCCCCCTTGTTCAAGAGATGGAGGTTGGCTACGATTGCCTGCCAATTGCTGAGCTGATAAGGTGTTAATATTGATATCGATATTAAAGTGTTAAGGTGAATATTGAAAAACACAATTTTCTCAGTCATTATATCGCTGCTCAATGGTTTTCTTCTCAGAGAAAGAGGAAGAAATTCATTTGAATCCAGAAACTTCCGGAAAGATGAATGGAGGAACAGGAACGAGAGAAAATAAAGCAAAGCCAAGCCCAGAGTATCAGTCAAGTTTGCTTACTGAGCACATTTCTTTTGAGAAATGGGGGGTGGGGGTGGGGTTTTGGTTGTCACACATCATGGCAAAGGGACACTTCCAGTACTGTGCAAACGTCTGAGACACCCTAGATTTCTAAATATAAGTTTGCTCCTTGATATTTATTTATTTATTTTTTGTTTTCTGCATTAATGTGTCCGGACAAGAGAGCACATTTCAGATTTTTAAACATTAATTTTCCCAAAAATTGGGCAGGTGTTGAGCTTAAGGCTAGGCTCACTCACAAATATTATTCCAAAACAGTTTTTGCTCTCTGGTCATTCATATTGCAATGCAGTAGTGGGCCCTACCTGATGTCCATGTCTCCCATTTTAGTTTTCTCTTACAAGTGTTGTGCCATGAATTCTTAAAATGTGTTTATCACAAGTGCACTTTTGAGTTCTTTCTTGACATTGTCATTGATATTTTGATCTTTAATAGTTATTAAGGTGGTAACGTCTCTGACAACTTTCTGCACCTGTTCCAATACATTGTTTACCTCGGATTCCCAGTGAACAAAGGCGGAATCTAAACCGATCTAGACTTAGAGGGTCTTGAGGGCTGTAAATCTGGGACTGAGAGAGAGTTTTGACAGAAGCAGACTAATTTGCCCCCAGTTTAATTCAGGTTTCACCTTGATATAGCCTGGGTATGTCCTAGCCGGCTAGAAACCTTTCATTTTTCAACCAAATATAGCCTGGTTTTCACCTGGCTAGATATATGTGTCTAGATATCTGAGACGTTCATGTGAAAACCTGGCTATATTTGGTTGAAAAGTGAAAGGTTTCTAGCCGACTAGGACATACCCAGACTATAGGTGAAACCTGAGCTAAATTGGGGTTAAATTAGTCTGTTAGTGTCCCTCAGTCCCAGATCTCCAGCCATCTAGACGTCTAGATTCCGTCTTTTGCTCACTGGATTTGCAAGCATGCAGGGTTGAAAGAGAGTTCAGATTGCCAGCCTATGAGATTTCAGTTTAATATCAGTGCAGCCCTTATCACACTGAAGCCAAACGTCCTTTATATATATAAAAAATCCTTTATTCTCCAGGGACCTGGAAGAAAAGGAAACTCACGGCTCTCCAGCCTTGTCCTTGGGATAACTTCTGGCAAACAAATGCGCTACATACAGTGCATCGGAAAGTATTCACAGCGCTTCACTTTTCCCACATTTTGTTATGTTATAGCCTTATTCCAAAATGGAATGAATTCATTTTTTTCCTCAAAATTCTACACACAACACCCCATAATGACAACATGAAAGAAGTTTTTTTGAAATTTTAGCAAATTTATTAAAAATAAAAAACTAAGAAATCACAACCTTTGCCATGAAGCTCAAAATTGAGCTCAGGTGCCTCCTGTTTCCACTGATCAACCTTGAGATGTTTCTACAGCTTAATTGGAGTCCACCTGTGGTAAATTCAGTTGATTGGACATGATTTGGAAAGGCACACACCTGTCTATATAAGGTCCCACAGTTGACAGTGCATGTCGGAGCACAAACCAAGCATGAAGTCAATGGAATTGTCTGTAGACCTCCGAGACAGGATTGTCTCGAGGCACAAATCTGGGGAAGGGTACAGAAAACTGCTGCTTTGAAGGTTCCAATGAGCACAGTGGCCTTCATCATCCGTAATTGGAAGAAGTTTGCCTTAGTCAGGGAGGTGACCAAGAACCCGATGGTCACTCTGTCAGAGCTCCAGCGTTCCTCTGTGGAGAGAGGAGAACCTTCCAGAAGGACAACCATCTCTGCAGCAATCCACCAATCAGGCCTGTATGGTAGAGTGGCCAGACGGAAGCCACTCCTTAGTAAAAGGCACATGGCAGCCCGCCTGGAGTTTGCCAAAAGGCACCTGAAGGACTCTCAGACCATGAGAAACAAAATTCTCTGGTCTGATGAGACAAAGATTGAACTCTTGCGTGAATGCCAGGCGTCATGTTTGGAGGAAACCAGACACCGCTCATCACCTGGCCAATACCATCCCTACAGTGAAGCATGGTGGTGGAAGCATCATGCTGTGGGGATGTTTTTCAGCGGCAGGAACTAGGTGACTAGTCAGGATTGAGGGAAAGATGAATGCAGCAATGTACAGAGACATCCTGGATGAAAACCTGCTCCAGAGCGCTCTTGACCTCAGACGGAGATGACGGTTTCAGCAGGACAACGACCCTAAGCGCACAGCCAAGATATCAAAGGAGTGGCTTCAGGACAACTCTGTGAATGTCCTTGAGTGGCCCAGCCAGAGCCAAGACTTGAATCCGATTGAACATCTCTGGAGACATCTGAAAATGGCTGTGCACCGACGCTCCCCATCCAACCTGATGGAGCTTGAGAGGTGCTGCAAAGAGGAATGGGCGAAACTGCCCAAAGATAGGTGTGCCAGGCTTCTGGCATCATATTCAAAAAGACTTGATGCCAAAGGTGCATCAACAAAGTATTGAGCAAAGGCTGTGAATACTTATGTACATTTTTATTTTTAATAAATTTGCAAAAATTTCAAAAAAACTATGGGGTGTTGTGTGTATAATTTTGAGGAAAAAAATGAATTTATTCCATTTTGGAATAAGGCTGTAACATAACAAAATGTGGGAAAAATGAAGCGCTGTGAATACTTTCCGGATGCACTGTATGCGAAAGCACGGTGACTAGGTGACATGGTTCTTATGGCCAGTGAGTGTTGTATGGACATCTCCATAGATCCAGTGGCAGGGATTTTTGGGATGGGATTAGCTCACCTATCTGGTCTTTGATTTATTTGCCGGTCTCTGAGGGGGAATTCCCAACCTCATAAACCATTGGCTGCTGGCTGATGATGAATAGTTTTTGTACTTGTCTAAAAAGGTGAATGTGGTTGAACAAAATCTTCAGGGCCTTTTAATAGGTCAGTATTTCCTTCTGTCTAACAGCTGGGAATAGCCCTACTTTACAGGGACAGGGAAAATAAAATAAAATGGTGGATTGGAGTTTTACCTACCTGCCACCTACCTCACTTGATACCTGAATCCTGGGATTGGTGCCTGCTTTGTCTTTAATATAGACCGTTTGTTAAGCCACACTTTGATACATAAAATGGTACAAACCAATGATGTGTAGGCTCCTGCTTGGTTTGTGACCACTGGTGTCCACCTGTTTCCTCTGGCAGTTTTGCGGAACTTCCATCCATTCATCCATTATCTTAACCCGCTTATCCTGAATAGGGTCGCAGGGGGGCTGGAGCCTATCCCAGCATACATTGGGCGAAAGGCAGGAATACACCCTGGACAGGTCGCCAGTCCATCGCAGGGCACACACACCATTCACTCACACACTCATACCTATGGGCAATTTAGACTCTCCAATCAGCCTAACGTGCATGTCTTTGGACTGTGGGAGGAAACCGGAGTACCCGGAGGAAACCCACGCAAACACGGGGAGAACATGCAAACTCCGCACAGAGAGGCCCCGGCCGACGGGGATTCGAGCCCAGGACCTCCTTGCTGTGAGGCGGCAGTGCTACCCACTGCACCATCCGTGCAGTTTTGCGGAACTTTGGTGAGATAATATTTTTTACATCATATAAAATGTATAAATTTGCGTAGTAGGACGATCATCCAGATTTTCAGCAATGCCAGAGTAAACTGGCACAAATATTGATGAAAAATGATTCGAGTTACTCATTTCCTGCAAAGATTCCGGATTTTGCTGTGGCTTGGTGCATCCTAAGCTATTATGCAAAGAGAACCACCTATTAAGCTGTAAACCTTTTAGCAATTCCGCTGTCCACTAATCTCACCCTCTGTTGCCACTTTTTCACTTTATCCTGCTTTGTTTTTGTCCTTTACGTCAATGCCAGTGGCCACTTTGATGAATCAGGTATTGCCTATGACCAAAAGTATTTAATTGGCTCCCAAGCTTCAAAGGTCACTCTCTGAAGAGGACTTCACTGCAATCCTGCACCCCTGCCGATAAAAGCAGATTGAGCTGGCCCTGACAAAACCCCTTGCAGTTACTTTGGACAGGCTGGCTTTCTTCCTGTGGTTTTATGAGTGTGGTCTATGTATTTTAAAAGGCTGGCTTTAGATCTGGGAACTGATTGGTTTTGAGAAGAAATGAAAAGCTTGTGGGTTAGAAGCAGAGTACAGGACATGAGAGGAAAGAACGCAACTGTTTCAAAGACAAAAAAATGTAGTCGAAATCAGCCCTCTCGGGTGACTGGGGGTCGTTTCTTTCATTGAAAACACTTTAAGATTAATAGAGAATTCTTTTGTCTTAAAACCTTCTTGGAAAAGGCCATAGCCCTGATGTTTTTTGCCTTTCTTGAGCAATATTAAATTAAAATATTGTTATTTCCTATTTTATATTCTGAATATTATGTTGTTAATTTAAGTGTAATTTGTTGCTGTCAGAAAGGTAAAAGTAAGGTAACAGGATGGAACAGAAACCAGCACTCAGATCAGCCATCCAGGACTGGAGTTGTGCACCCCTGATGTACATACAGTGGGCTCCAGATTTATTGGCACCCCTGACTAGCAATGCACAAAAAATTAACTACAATTATTGGTATAAAATCAATCTTTATTAATGTTTCACTGGAACCAACCAAAATCAACCATTCATTTTATAAAAAGTTAAATTCACCAAAATCAAGGTTTCATTATTATTGGCACCCCTGGTTTAGTAATGAACTTCTGGAAAGTATAACAGCATGGAGTTTTTTCCTGTAATTCTTATTTAAGTAACAATGCGCATGGTGATGAAATATGTCAGGAAATGTTTCATTTCAGCCAAATAACTGGCAATGCTAGGCGTTTGTACTCAAAAATACTCATGTGATTTTTGTTTTTGAAGCAGCCTTGAAATTGCCCCCAGCTTTAATATTTATGAGCCCCTGATCCATTAACAATTGATATTTGTCCTAGTTTTACCACTTGAGTTTACACGTTGTCCACAGCTGCCAGGCACACCTCAGCATAACAATTGTTGTAAAACGTTGAAAAAGCCCCAGATATAAGAAGTGTTTCATTGCCTGAAGGACGGAAAGTGGGATTAAAAATATATCTCAGAAAGATTTTTTGGATATCTGTAAGTGCATCGTACCTTAAACCAGTCCATGTTTTATTTAATTATTTTGTGGGCGTGTGTATATGGGTGCATTTGTTATGTTTTATGTCAGAGTACAGATTGTTAACATGAATGGAGTTATGTTAACAATCTCATTATGCCTGTGAAGCTAAATTGAGTGTGTGTGTGTGTGTGTGTGTGTGTGTGTGTATGCGTGTGTGTGTGTGTGTGTGTAAGAACGGCAGCGACCAGGCTGCTGTGTGTACATCTGCCTCAGCACATTTCCAAGAGCCATCGCTCCTCTCTCTGCTCAGCGCAGGAAGTGGGCTTGCTTCCTTTCAAAAGCCAGCCGTGTGCAAACCTCCACCTGGCACACCTCCCTAGCCTGGGCCGTACTGCCAAGGCCAGCAGCTGACACAGTTCAGGAGAGGGCTATTTCCACCCCATCCCTCTTCATCTCTATGGATCAGCTCTCAGAGCATCACTCACTGCTGATTATTAATCAGAATCAGTTGGGAGGGGTTTTGAAGTCTGCGATATTGCTATTTTGTGATTTTTGGGATCAAATTCTGCTTAGTGACTATATTAGTCTAATTTGGATTGGCTATGGTTTGTGTATGTGGGATGTGGGATTGTGAGCTCCAGTTTTTCTGGAACAGTCTGGTGGGAAAAGAAACGTAAAAAAATATTGTTTTGGCTGCATATTTTATCTGAAAATGTTTAGCAGTGACACTTTCTCCCAGTCTTGAGTTTGCCCAGTTTTTGTTGTTATTCCCATGTCTGTTCAGCAAGATTGAAAACTTCTGACTGGTGAGTTTGTTCATGCTGTGTGCTGACCTTAGCTTTTCCTTTATTTTGCACGATACTCCATTTCTTGTCCCTCCCCCGCCCCCCACCACTCATAAACTTTCTGAGGTTTTGCTCCTCACAACCCTAGGACAGAGAGGGATCTGATTTATACTCTCGCATTGTTTTTAATCTTGGTCATGGAAGCTGGTCCCGCTTGCTAGCGAAGAGCCTCGTCCTCTTGTCCTCAAACCGCACATGCTGCCATGTGTGTTTCCCCCTGTATAAACATTTTCTCATAAAACGTTTCTTCTTGGCAGCAGAGCAAGTGACTTTCCCAAAGCTATTTAAACCATGGCTCTCTTCAACCTCACCTTCGTAAACATGTCGTAGAAGGAGCCTGCTGAAAGCGACGTCGTCCGAAAGATTGGCTGTGGTGAGGTCAGTAGCAGTCCGCAAGCAGTTTATTTTCCATCAAAGAGTCGAGCTGGAAAGGTTTTGCCCCAGCTGGAATGTTTTTGCTGAATCAGCAGAGGTGGGCCTGCAGATGACTGGCAGGGTACACATTTTTACATCAGGGGTAGGGCGGAGCAGACATGGTGGCAGAACCCCTTCTGAGAGGAAAATAATTAGGAATGTCAAGGGCTTAGGAGTAGGGCTTGGCCTAGACTTTATCCAGAGTTTTGCTTGTAATGTCACTGATGGTGCTGATAGACAAGCTTTTTCCACTCCCTCCCGAGTAGAACTTTTTTTGAGACGTTTTTCTTTGAGTGTCATTTGCACAGGGAACCTTTTGACCTCAATGTGGGAGTGAGTGTGGGGTGGGGAATTGCTGGTGTAGGGAAGTTGGTTAGCAGATGGAAACAAGGGTGAAGCAATTGCGAGGGAAGAAGACCAATAAACTAGAAATAAACAGATCAGACTCTGGATTTCTTGTTTTGATTGCTGTGCAAAAGTGTGTAGGTGTAAATGATTCACACCTAACTTTGTGGGCATTTTGTTGTTAGCAAGAAGCTGGGCTGCCTATGTTGTCCTGTCTGTACTATGCTTTACTGAGCTTGTCTGGCACTTATGAATACAAAAAGTGTAAAGCCGACCTTCTGGTCCTCTTTGTTGGCTCAGTTTTACCAGGCAAGATCAGTTGAGCAGAGAAAAGTATTTGAATCCAAAACAATTAGGAAATTGATCCAGGCCTGTTCCCTGTTTCCTGGGAGGGAAAGTATTGGTTATGTATGGACAGGATAAGTCCAGGAACAGGAAGTAGGAGGCAGCTTTGCCCTGGGGGTCGTGCCCTGTGCTCTAACCATCTTGTTCGCAGATTTGACCTCTCTGTTGTCCTATGCCTCTGTGACTTGTATTCTCCATTTTTCTTTTTTCTGTCTCGCAAATTAAATCACAGGAAGTATAGCTAGCAAGAATCTCTCTGGCAACCCTCTTTGCCACTGCTCAGAATATCTACATTTTTCAGCTCTTCGTGAATAGAAGAGTTTGTGTTTGTGACAGGAAATGAAACAGCTACACAACCACTGGTCCTCAAAATATCTTTGAGGTTTACCTGAAAGAGCAAAGGATATTTACGGAAACTGCATGTGATATATGTATATATGGATGGGGTTAATTTAAGAAATGAATGAAAAAAGCTCAAAGAATATTATAGATATTTTTTCATTAATTTATTCATTTTAATTTAAATAATTTATTCATGGAATTGAAATGAAATTAGCACCAAAGCTATGTCCCAGATAGCAAGCGTCCCCGGGCCAGATCTGGGTCGATTATGGCCCAAAGTCAGCCGGAACTTGCGCAGATCCGGCAAGGATTTGCTTGCTATATAGGGTGGTAGCCCATCTAGCACTAGGGTACTCCCGAGTGAGATTAATATAAACAGGAAGTGTAAACCCACAGTTTTAATTTAATCCATATTGTTTTGTAAGACCGCACATCCCTTCAGTCTTTTATGTATCCTTGTTTCTTCACACAACCAGCGCTGTTCAGCACATGTACGCCCATGTGCCTTTGTGTTGTCAGGAAGAGTGGGATGTCTGGACAGAGCAATCCAGCAAACAGGAGACATGATAGCCAATTAGTGCATCCCGGGGGTGAAATCCTTTGACCAGCTTGAAATGGCCATCTACTAGCTGTTTCAAAACATAGCTTGAGCTGATTAGACCATGTTGAGTATGGAGCTGGTCTGAACTGGTCGACCAGCTTCTAGCTGTTTCAAAACCTAGGTTGAGCTGTTTTTTTCAGCAACGATTCATAATTGTATGTCTAATGACTGTTGATTATAAGCGTCTAGACGCAATACAAGAGCCCAAGTTGTTGTATCTGCCCATATTTATGGACAACAATGTGATGTCGTGTAAGCCTGTGTCCGAAAACAAATTATTGGCTGGCAGCCCTGCGCTACCAATTTCTGCTTTCGTCAGCAGAATCTAATATCAACACATATTTCCTCTTGCAAGAAGACCACTGCTAAACCACCCATGACGCCATCATTCTCCCCTTTAGCAGACGTGTGATAACAAATGGACCTGCCCCCCAGTGGTTGTGTACATTCTGGCTGACCTGTTTAATCAAGGAGGTGAGCTTTCATAAAAGAAGGAAGATTAATTGTTGCTGCAGGGATTCTTTTGTTTGGTCGTGTGGAGTATTGCATAATGTGAGCAACAACCACCACAACCTTACTCTGGTAGTCAATTGTCGTATACAGTAGGCCATAAGTTTCAAGGTTGTATTTCCAAATGCATTTCCTTTTCCACTGGTCAGATCATCCTTTTAGAAGGTAGGACAGGTCTCTTGCTGTGCCAGGGAAATCTGTTCTGGTCTTCAAGTGTATCCGGATAATCTTCCATGCATCTTGACCCTCTGTCCAGGGTGTTTTTCATCAAGTACGAGAACTGATTATACTCATTCTGACAGCATGCAACATCGGCATCCGCAGTCAGTCATAATTTCAAAGCATTATACAGATATTGGATTCTTCATGTTCACTTGGTCACAAGCAGAGCTGTTGCATGTTCAGGTGAAAACATCTGAACCCAAGCCAGGCCTTCGCTTGTGCCTTTTCATGTACAGTTTTCATTTTA
Source organism: Conger conger (assembly GCF_963514075.1). NCBI lineage: Eukaryota > Metazoa > Chordata > Actinopteri > Anguilliformes > Congridae > Conger > Conger conger. The sequence goes on along the minus strand of NC_083763.1, from coordinate 47,071,690 downwards.
GTTGAGGAAAAGTGCGTTTATGAAGTTGTGAGGTTTTCCGAAATCATGAGGTTTTTACAGTCTCTTTTCACCCTCCCCAAGGTTCTGGAAAGAGGATGAGTGAAGATCACAGATCTTGACTATTCACTTCTACAAGCTCCTCGGAGCCCCTTGTAATCTGCCATCATTGTGGTTACCAGATATGGTTCGTTCTGTACTCTATCCCTGATTGTGATCTTGATTAAGATCTGGTGTTTGGCCCCATAGGAGCCTCTCATCTGTATCCCCCCAGTGATGGGGCCTTGATCCAGGCGGAAGGGATGGGAGGTAACCCATGTGGAAAGGGGGGCCCAGTCCAATTTAGAGGAGCGCAGCCTGAGATTGCTGTCGGCCATTAGGTCACTGATGTCAGCCTCTCGCCCAGCCAGCTGGGGCCTGCGCTGGCTGAAGACCTGATTCCTGTCGAAGTTGCCATGTCAACCGGGCTGCTGGCGTTGAACATGTCAACCTGGCTTACCATTGTCGTGATTGCTGCTTCTGTTTTTGTATCTTCTCGTTTGAGTGAACGTAGACATTTTCTGAATTTGTATGGAGGTTTGCCTTGGTGCTGGGCATAGAACAGTTGGACAAGGAGGCTTTATCCTCCACAGAATGGTAGAAATCAAATTTAAAAGTGTGAGGTTTGTTTGCAACCATTGCCTGTAACCATTGTCATCGTACATTCATGTTGAAGGCTATTCGGAAACCTTAAGGACTGAACAGCTTTGCAAATTTCTTCTTTGGGCTGACCAAAGCATATGCAATTAAATCCTTTCATGATGCATGCAATTAATAGAGAGGCATGGATTTAATGGACAAACCTCTTTACAAAATCCTTCTGACATTACCGTATAGAAATTGAGAATAATAAAGCATTATTATGCTGTTTTTTTTAAACAACATCTTATCCCCATTTTCTTTTCCTTCCAAATTTAGAATCCCAAATTGCAGTAATGAGCTCATCCTGAATCTACAACATCCTTTGTCAATTTAGGCGGGAACAGATCTGTTTTCTAAAGTGCTTGCAGCCAGCCATCACTTTCATTTAGCTGTGTAGTTCACCAGCTGAGCTGCACAGCATGACGCTGAAGGACTGCAGATGGTGGGGGCAGACCGCTGGAGCCAGATCAAGTAGAGGATTCACCATTTTGTGGGGAATTCCCTGCCAACTTTTACCTTCATTCTCTGCCGCAAGTTATGGCCAGCTATGTGCCACGCTGCAAGGCTAGGTCTTAATCTTCCAATTTGTTAATTTGCCTTTTATGGTGTCTTCGCTGTCCCTCTAGCACTTCCTACAGCAAGAGCAGAAGGTGTTTTGAGGTGGAATACTGTTCTGCTGCCATTTCTGGAGGCATGCCTAGGGCAATGCCGGCCACTTTTCCAAATATTTAACAAAGATAACAAAGGTTGCTGCAGTCAATGAGTATAACATAGATTTGTGCATCTGTGTGCAGACAGCCTAGGCATATGTATTTCTGGTGTTCTGCAGGGGGAAAAATATAGAGGGCTTAAATTTCAAGTATGCATTTACTCAGCTGAGTGTAAAGTGATATTTATGCCAAAGTCTTTCTTGATCCTCATTTTGGCTTGTCTTGTTGCAGTTTAAGATATGACTGGCTGATACAGTTACTGTAAGCAGACGTTTGGGGTGAAAAAATATAAAAGATTGATTCATTGCTAGGAATGTCTGCTTTGTATCTTGTGAGATCCCAGGTCAAAAACCAGGCAGCAAAAGGTTTTAAGTGAAAAAACTGAGGTTCATTTATTCTCACAAAAAACTGTGAAGGGCAAGGGGCGATGAGAAAGAACAAAAAAACAGCCATTCCAAAGCTTCCGGCTGGTGGGTTCCCGGGTCCTAAGCTTTCCTTTGCTTAGGGGCGCAGCACTTCTCCAGGCCTGTGGCAAACTGAATGAAAGATCACAAAAAGTCAGCACAGTCACAGAATTCACCATAACACACTCTTCCTGGCTCTTGAGAATTCCTGTCCTTAAAGCCCTTGGCCTCATCACTCAACGCAGCCCATCTGTGCTTGAGGGGGTGTGGCCAGGAGCAGTTCACAATCACCAGGTGTGCCTTGTTGGGTCCTGATGAGCTTCAATTATTCAATTATTGTCCTCACGACTGGTACTGCGTTACTCTCCATGGTCCTAAAGCCCTCCAGCATATCAGTTGGAAAATACCTTCCCTCCGTCACCTGACCAAGAGGTATCCTCCAGCGGCAGGCCCTTGATGAGGGCCAGGTTGGCCCAGCCCTCGGGGTACCACAGTCTATACACAGGGTTAAGTTTCTTTCCGTCAAAAGGATATCATCCTCCCAGGAAAGCTGACAAAGACATGCCAACTGTAAGACAATGATGGAATTAATGACACTTGGAGAGAAGCAGCAGAGATTGAAAATGAAGGGACTGTCAGGGAAGCGAGTAGGTCTTTGTTATGTCTGCTTCAAACTGACTTCCTGCTATCAGCATACTGCAGAGGGCTTACTTGGAAACAGAGACAAAAAGAGACTGTGTAATGCAAAACACAAGGCCTGCAACTCACATAGGCCATGCAATTCTGTGAATGTGAATTTAACACATATTATTAAAATAACCATACTTATGATGCCATATTATTACTGATGTTGTTGTTGGTGTCATATGGATGCCTACATGCTGATATTCCAAAGATAATCGGCTAAATGCAGGGTTTGCACTTTGATTTTGCCTGAGGTTAATGGGACTTGAAACATATCCTTGAGAATACAGTGAGACATAAGTCTTGGGACAAGGCGCTGTAGTCCACAATGTCAGATATTGTAATCACAAACAATATGCCTGTCCCAGAACTCATTGTGGTTGTGTCCTTTGCCCGCTAACCACATATTCCAAAGTGATCCAGAGGGTTCAGGGACTGTCTGAATCTACAGTGTCTCTACATCGCTACGGACCTACTGAGGGTAGGCCCTCTGTCCAGGGTCTGTCCCTCATAATGTAGCCAGAAAGTGTCCCAGTTGCTTCGTGACTCCTGACGACTTTCCTTTCATTGTCCTTTTTTTTGATGTTCTTAATGTCAGTGAAGCAGGCTGACACACCCCACTGGATTAATCATGACGTTTATGAGGATGCAGGACTTATGGTGCCATTCCAACCTTTGTTAGCTAGAGACTGAGGTGTTGCTAGGAGTCATGGTGGCCATGTCTTAGAAGCATGCCATTCTGTCTACCCACTTATAAGACTGAAACTCACACACCCACACAGACCTGCGGGAACACTCTTTCAGCTCTGTTTTTGTCCTCCTGTTCTTCCACAGGGAATATGTGATATGCTGTGAAAGATCTGCAAAGGATAAAACGCCTCTCCCTGAAAATCTGCATATGAATGTTTTAACCTTCCTTTTTAAATTTTGTTTCAGTTTCTCTTTACAGGGTCCTATATTTATACTTGGAATAGTGTTAAATGTTTGTTTGGAAGTGAAGATGCTGGGTCAAATGCCAATGATCAAGTTGAAGTGTATCTGATAATGTAATAAACTTCGCTGAAATTAACCGCCAGCCTTCTGAGAATCCTTGAAAGGATGTAACTATAGATACAGCATGATTTAGGCTAGCTGTTGTTCTAGAGCACAAACCGGCATTGAAAGATGGCGCTCTCCCCACCCGGAGGGATGAACATGGGTGTCTGCCACACTCCGTTCTTTCACTGCTGCTAAGAGACGCGTCGCGGCATGCTGCCCTCTCACTGTCCATGGGTCACTATAGCAGTCGTGCCAGCATTCCTAAAATGGCCTCTGATGCACGTCCTGCCAGGGGCATGCCTTGTTCCCAGATGCTCCTTGTATATTTTTCCACCAAGAATTTCAAATGCCGATCAACATCACATCTGCTGTTTTCAGTTATTGCTCTTCTTTGATCTAGACATTGTAGCCCTGTCCGATGAAGCAATGAGTGCAATGTTTGGAATCTTGGTGACACATATTAGTTCCCATAATAATTAAAATAATTAGAATAAGCCGGGATAAGCTTTATGCATTGGTGGAGGTGAGTGAGAAGATATAGTCTGGATTCCAAGTTCTTCTGGTCTGCAAGTTTGGATAGGTCTTTTGCTTCACTGTGTCTAGTCCAACCTTATAAGTCACATGTTGTGTTGACAGAGGATTGTCTGTTTGGCCCGAGAGGCCACCTGTAACCACTAGCACTTACACAACTGTCTGTCACATTTTTGCATTATAACCTAAATTGGTAGAAACTCAGCCCCATGGTGTTCCTAGCTTTGGTATTTTGAGGAAGTGCACGAAAGGAGTCATTTGGAAAATTCTTTTGATTGAACAGTTCGGAAGCACATGCAACAAAGCTAAGAAAGATCGGGGGAAAAGTGCAAATAGTGCATACTTTTTGGATGGAAAAAATTATTTCTCTCTGTCCTCTTGATGCTAAGGAAAGCTCTGGTTCTGGGAGGGAGATTTGGAGGGATCCCAGCAGGTCTGTCAGATCATCTTCAGTTTCGAACGTGGCTTTTCTGCATCCTTGCCTTTTTGGCAGCAGGACCAAACGTTCTTTTAGTAGTCAAGCTTCAAAAATGTCAGGAGAAAGAGAATCCAGGTCATCTGAGCTTTCTTGGCAGTATGGAGGAGTTCTGTTCTTAGCCAATTCTTCGCCACATTTCAGTGCAGTCTTTTACTTTTTGTTACATGGGGATACCTACTTGAGATACTGTGTATTTCAAATGGGTGCATTTCAAACACGTCTTAAATGCAAGCTGTCTGGCAGTGTCCTTATTCAGGATATACATATTTTTAGTTCTTAGAGTAGGTGGAATGGTATTGTTCTGAAATGTTTAGGTAGATCCAGAGTTCAGAGTTTTATCAAATGTAATGCCAAATATTTGACACTTATTCATTATTTTATTCTTAGAAAGGATTACAAGCATAATAATAATGGAAACATACCATATTGGAGTTACAGTTTACTACTACTACTTAGTCCATACGTTCAGGATTATTTCATTGAAATGCATGCTGCATGCATGCTTCTCTGATATAGATGAGCCTATCCTAATGACTACCAACTATTAGCCCAGACTCAAACTAGCAATATCTGGACAGTAGGGCTCAGTCTAAGGGGAGTAGAGAACATGAATTAACCTGCACTATATCTAGCTTTATCATGCATTCAGTAGCTGAGATGTGCCCCTTAGCCAATTACCTGGGAGATTAAGTGTTGTTATTTATATCTGATTTGTAGGGTTCTTTCCTATTTAAAACAGGTAGTATTTAAACAGGTGCCATGAAAACTGCAATTGGTTTTACTGTCCTGGTGACACTATACCATTGAAGTACCATTTGTAGCTTCCTGTACTGATGGGAAAGTGATGTTCAGTATGTTAAAATTTGCTGATGGTGGCTTGCTTATTTTGGCTAATCATTGTGGGTTTCTGGTGCACGGCTTTATTGGTTTATGTTATTCCTCCATAGACATCATTTACGAGTACAGCTCAATTTGAACTATCTTGGTACCTTACTTTTCCCATCATTGATGTCTGATAATGTATCCGGCCTAATAGGACGATGGCTACTCCCCCAGTTGTTTTTAGAAACACTGACTATGAGCACATTGGCCTAATTCTCTGTCAAATTGTGGCCATTTACTCAGCAATTAAATGTGATCTCCTGCCACCAAAATGCAAATATAACTAAGTAGCAGCATGCTCTCTGCTAATGCAAATATGTTCATGTCAGGGGAATGTTAATTATAGTGATCCCACCAAGAAAAGGTTATGAGGCATCGTGCTTTAACAATAGCCTGCTACTTTTGCACTTTCTTATTTATAATAAATGCTCCGAATGAGTCATTTTAGAATTGTTTTGCTTTGATGTTGACTGGATATTATTTCCCAGGCCAGGAACGACAATATCCTGCTTGGCTGGATTACATTTTGTAAGTGTCAGGTGCATCTTACAATCAGTGTTAATTGCTCTTCGTAAGGTGTTGCCCTTCTGTGAATCTGCACTTCACATGCAAGGAGGGGTGGCATTCATTGCAGAGAAGTTCCCATTCAGAACCGGTGGATGCATACTGGCCATATTACATCAGATTCTCTGTTCATTGACAGTAATGGCCTTGAGAACTGATGTAAGTCTGTAGTATACACGAGCGGAGCATACGCAGTTGATTGGACTGACTCACTATATTTACTTGGATTCCTGCACCTGCATTCTTCATCTGCAACAAATACCAATGAATGTCATCTTCGTCGCATAAGGCCAATGCACATTGCCATCCTGGGCACCATGTAGGATAGGGTAATTTTACGCAGATCAAACAGAACTTCTGTCCAGTCCAGTAATTCTTTGTCTATGCTTGGATTGTCCCATAATTTCATCTGGACGAGATCAAAGCACTTGAACCTTGGAGAAGAGAGGCCCCCAGGACATTGCTTGCTGCAGAGGACCGACTCTAATTGGGGAAGCAGTGCGTAAATCTGTCTTTGGAAAAACGTTTGGCTGCTTAATTATGTCATGAAATTTAATTAGCCCCAAGTTCTAAGCTTTTCTAATCAGCCACCGGAAACTGAGCGTCATTTATTTATGTTGGTGTTTATCATCTCCATAAGGGGCTGTGGCAGTGCTAGAGTTTGCATCATCTCATGCTATCCTTAAAAAAACTTTTCTTTTTTTATTTGTTTTTTGTTGCTGGCCAGAAGGATATATCTGGCAGAAAAGAGTCTAGTGGAGATGTATTCTGCCCATAGCACTCACTGACTATGGGCATACGAACTAGAGCATGACACACTCATTTTTGGCTGGCTGTTTCAGATGGCAATTCCCCATTTACTCTGGTACTCTGAAACGTTCATGTCAGATTGTATGCTGTTTTGTAAATATAGGTGAAGCAAATGATTTATTCAAACAAACTAGATGAAGCATTTGTATAAAACATGCTCTTCATGCATAATAATGGGTATAACTCTTTGGGAAAATTTCACAGACACAGATTAACTTTAGGACTAAACTTTTTTTTAGAGTTTCTCCATTTATAACATAATTTAGTCTAGGCCTAGGCTTCATCTGTGTCTGCAAAACTGGCCCTTTGTGTTCTGACTGCAAATGCCTTAAATGTTTTTATTTTTAAATTTTTAAGGCATTTGCAAACACTTGCAATTTCACTACACTCCTTCTATGGAAAGGACACAGTAACACAAGTTGTGTAATGATGCAAGAAGGCATGTGATTAAGGCACCTTATTTTAGGGAGGATAAACATTTTGTAGATCTTGCAACACTGCCAACGTAGGCGTCCGCCTTTCACTTCACCCCACTCTCCTCCTTGCTTGACCGAGACTTTATTGTGAGCTTCCTGTAAGCAATCACTTTAAAGTCAATGACATTTGCTTTCCTGGCTAATCTGAATCACGCCTTGCTCCGTAAATCAGGGAAGTTGTTCTAGGAAGCAGTGGGGGAGTTATGCAGCCGAGTGCCCGACGCAACACTGCACTGACCCAGTGGGACAGGAGGGCAGCACTACCAGTCCTATAATTACAGTACAGTGTTGTACATCTCATGGCCTGTGGAGGGTCCTCAACAAACACGTAGTCATTGAGATGCTCTCCCCCACACAGCGTATGAAAGCCATTTCAGAAGAAATGCTGAAAAAGCATTGGACGTGAGCCCTCTTTTTCCATTCAGTAATGGCTCTGAAGAGCTGGTGCTGTTGAGGGAAAGTGGTGAACCATAAGAAACCCTGTGTCATTGAGGCAGAGCCCTGAGTTACGCTATGGATATGGTAGTTCAGCGAGCTTACAGGAAAAGAGGGGTTGGTCAATGTAGCTGCTGTGCTTTATCAGTGCTGTGTCTGCGCCTGGTGAAGTGGCACCTACGTGTTTGAAATAATGTGATATGAAAGGGTACACACAGCGCAAACTTTCAGAGTAAATAAGCCTTGAAATATACTCCTCTCTTCCGTGTAAACCACAGGTTTTTCATGGGATTTAAGTCTGGAGACTGACATGGCCATTGCAGAACATGGTTGTTGTTTTTACATGCTTGGAGTCATTGTCCTGCTGCACAATCTACCTACGACCAAGACTCGGCTTCCTAGTAGAGACTTCCTAGCAGAGGCAAACTCAAGATGCTTGGTTTTGTTTAAAGTTTATTGTGCACAGCCAATCTCTGCAATTCTTAAAGTGCAATGCTTGTGTTACTCATGGCCTACCTCACCATGTTCCTTACTGCCTGGGATAATATCTATTTCCATCCTCTTCCTGGCAAGTTTGCAACCATTCCATATGTTTTACACCTTCTTTATTATTTCCCTTACAGTGCTAAGTGGTATGTTTAACCATTTAGGTCTTTTTTTTGTACCCATTACCTGACTTGTGATGGCTAATTAATCTGAATTGACAGTGAATTGGCTTTTCCCATGATGATGGTTGACAAAGGGAATGATACAATATAGTTCCTTTAGACAGAGATTGTATTGGCAATTTCACTTTCTTTGTTTTTATTAACCATAATTGTAAGGGGTTATCTTCTGTGGTTTTCAGAAAAAAAATAGATTACTAAATAAAAAACATTCAAAGATTTTACATTTACAGAGTAAATTTATTGAAATAAAAGTATATAGTTTTCCTGTATGTTTGAACATAAAATATAGATCATTATCCATGTTGTTATATATGTGGCCTTTTTTCTCCATTTTTATTAAGGGTGCCAATTATGCTGGAGCCCGCTGTTATCTCATACGTGATATGGCTATGATTCCAAAGCGATATGATAATTTGAAACTTCAGACACTGGCTCTTCCAAAAACCATACAGAATGCAGTCTAGTTTTGTTTGCCTGTGTTGAATTCTTGCTGAACCACAGTATAGCTCTGTTCTTCCTTCTCATTGCACAGCTGGAGAGAATGTCAGTCGATTTGATGTCATGCTAATTTTTGAACTTGTGAAGCTTTGAAATGTGGTGTTGGCATCTCGCGTGTTGAGGAAGAGTGAATCTCACCCACAGACATGCCAAACCATGCGCCTTTTCTAATTAAAACAGTGTTCTTATGCCAGGAAGAACAGTAAGGATTTTCAGCTTTTAGATGGCGAGCAAGCCAGCTGATATTAGTGTTTTTTAGTGGGTAGATCATGACAGTACTGCTAATAACTTTTGTTTTGTACAAGATTTACTGTATTGTTTACTCCATATGGCTAGAAAGGGGTGCTTGTTTTACCATTGTGCTGTAATGTGTGGCCTGGGCTGGCTGGAAAAGCAGTATTGGACTATTCCTTATGATTTTTTTAGCCATAGTTCTAACAGCTATACCTGTGGAACATTTGTAAAGCTTGACTCACCTGTCCCTGGTTGTATATACTATTCTTTGATGTTTTAATCAAGTAGAGAATACATAGGACAACAATACGATTTCGTGTAGAATGTTCCACCCAGTGAATTGTCCTAAAATTAATGAATGGCTATTTTTAAGTGTTAATAAAAAAAACATGCTTTTAACTCCATATATTTGCTTAAGTAGGCTAATTGGAGAGTTTTCATGCTATTTAGTCAAACAAAAATTTGCTTTTAATACTGGTGCCCAGTTCCACTAAGAGGGTAATTATGCTAGCAGAGTCCAGGAAATGTATTTCATAAAATAGTGGTAGCAATTGCATTATTATATTAATATTCATATCACTTGTTTTCATGTAGATTTGATTCAAGTCATGCAGCTACTTCTGTGGTGTTTTGTAGAAACCTGAAGAGGAATCAAAGTTCAGATTGGAATTCCTTTGAAATAAACTAGCTGTTCAAATGAGGAGGGCAGAAGTGATATGTACTGTTGGAAGCTTCCTCCATGCATGTCTTAGAGAAACCCCTCGTGTGAGATGCAGGGATGTGTCTTAGAGAAACCCCTCGTGTGAGATGCAGGGATGTGTCTTAGAGAAACCCCTCGTGTGAGATGCAGGGATGTCATGAAAAAAGTGAGGGAAATGTGAAAGAGGAGGGAGGTCTTGGTGTCAACACTTCAGAGTGGGCCTTCTGCCAGAATCTGCAAAGGCAGACCTATAGGGAAAATCTTATAGCCGTTGAAAAACGATAGCCTAGCCTACCGCACACTTGTTAGCACTTTTGGGTGTATGCCAGTGCTGTGGCTCAGAGTCAGAAAGAAACTGCCTGTGTATAGCCAGGGCCCACAACATAACAGCCCGGGGCTGTGTGTTAGAATGTTAGTCATTACAATCATTTTGAGAGTGGTGAGAAAATGCAGAAAAGAACGGATTGGCTTCTTAGCTGTCTTTAGCCAAGGTTTGAGAGGTGTTCTCTCACAAGTGGGCGGGTTCAGGGTGTGAGGTGTATACGAATGCATTTTATTTATTTCATGAGGTAGGCTATGTGTGGGATGATGTGTAGGAAGCAAAAGGCTGTTGAATTCCTGCAATGCGCCAATGGTCTCGCTCAGTTTGATATCCATGCCGTTAGTGTGGGTGCAAGGCAGCAGCAGTGATAGTAATTAGCTGCCTGATATCACCCGGGGAGGGTACTGTTGATTGCTGAATCCATATTATAAATGGATTGCCTTTGATGCAAAACCACTGTGGAAGCTTGAGAGTATCACCTTGCTTAGTTAGTTGGTCTCGGGGTATGACTCACGCATAGCTTGTCCATCACAACGACCTGTCCTTTATGTGCATTTCTGCATCTCTGTAACTGACAAATATTTTTGTTTATGCCATTGCACCACCACTCAACAGTTTACAAAAGCAAATTTGAGAATGATTTGTCTTGGTGATGTACGTGGACCCCTGCATTGTGGTTGGACAAGGCTTTGTTTCCAATGTTTTGCAGCACAAAAAGGTACAAGATGTTCTCTCAATAAATTTGGGAGACCTTCTCCTACTGCACCCCCACCTATAGCTACGGTATAGCTACAAACTGAAGCTATGCCACACAGTAAAACTATTTCACACTCCACTATAACATTTTTGTCTTAGGACAAATCTGTCCTAAGAAAGGGTTAGCATAAAGAGTCCCAGGTGGCTGTTTTTGTGTGGAAGTAAAAACACTGTGGATTCCGTAGTCTTCTCCTCAATCAGTAAGCTGATCCCTCTCTCCCATTGATTTCCCCTGTGCATTAGTAGTCAGCAACTGTAATTATGCTACCCAGTGAAAATTACAGCAGTCTTCGTAGGGGACCTCTAAATAGAAGAACCATGCACTAAAAAAAACTGAATCTTGGTGAAACTACTTTGCTGAATCGCTAAGCGTCTATTTCATGTCCTTCTGCCTGACTGACTGTAATTTACCCCTTAAGTTTCCTTGGAGGTTTATAGTTTTCCGATAAAACATATATTTTAAGAAAAGGAGCCCGACAGAACTAAAACAAAATAAACAAAAAGAGAAGACAAATGAAAAGAAATCAAACGCAAATGAATCAGGCAGTCTTGCTCGTAGTAAAAAAAGCAGTCTGTCTAATTGTATTTCTTCTGACATATATTTTTTTAACATAAATGTATCATTTTTTAAAATATATGCTCAAAGCACCTTGCGATTAGGAATTCTGTGTGGATATCACACCGGTTGTCGGGGCTGTTTTCCTGTTTCACTAGACTCTGGCACCCAGCCAGCTGGACTTGCTCTAGCCAGATCCTCCTTTCCTTTGAGCACAGTTAAGACAGCCTTTGGCTGGCCTGCAGGGGCTGCAAGGTCCTCTGGCCTCTGTTCCTCATTAGCTCTCACTTTGACATCTGGCTGATGGCTTTATCACTGAGGTCTGGGCCTGGGCCTAAAAAAAAAACCTTGAGTCACATTTGCTTACCTCTCATGCATCCTAGTCTCAGTACATTCAAGTATTGCTTTGACTGCCTGGGGTCCTGAAGTTCACAATAGTTTGTTGAGCTTGAGATCTTTGTGGCCACTCTGCTGGAGTTTTCCTGGTTGGGCCTTCTAAAGCTGAAGGTAGTGTCTTATAGGACTGCGCAATATAGCTATCATGGTACATCAAGTAGTTTTTTTTAGCACCATAAGAACTATCTCTGGCAGGTAGTGGTAGGTTTTGTTCCTTCTTTTCATACGGTCTGCAAACTTCAAGTGAAAACATCACTTGTATCTATTCAATGTTGGTTAACTTACCTGCTTAGGTTTTCGCTCTTTATCCTTGTAGTCATGTTTTTATCTACCACATGGAAACCGCATGGCCCTGTTGCTGTCATATCAATATTGAAAAGATGTTGGAAGGATTTCACTTTGGCTCAGAAAATCAGGTACGATTTAGAATTCTAACACTGCATGCCGGAGATAGTTGTTATAAAATGTTATACCACAATGGATATATCGCCCAGCCCTGGTGTCTAATTTCAAATGAAATGCAAAGTTAAACCATTGAGCAGTTAGGGAGGAAGCTGCTTATGTTTGTTACGGGCATGATGAAATCTGGTTGTCACTGCAAGAGATAACGGTAATGGAAAATTTTGCGTTGTTTATTTGTAGATTATGGTGCCACATTCTCCTTGCTTTTCAACTTTGTTCTAGATGTTTAGTTATTATTCATTTTGTATGCATGTGAGGGATTGCATTAACTCAATGAATGTTTTCCCTCAAAACAAGTTTCAATTGATGTGTCTTAAGTTTCTGAAACTACTCAAACAGTATTTTCAGTAAAACTGAAATGACAAAAATGTAATCTCTAATGGCAAGGGCTTTATTACAAATAGATATTGACCATAACCTTTGGCTTTGATGCCTGAGAAACAGCATAAAATAAGCATGTTTGAGTTTCATATGAATTGCTTTCTCTTGCTTCCAAAGTTGTCGTGCAGCAGGTGAATATGAATCAGTGGCGTAATTTACCTTTACCTTAGCACATTTCTACTTGAGAATGACTTATTCTGATCTTGTATCTGATCCTCTCCGTCTTTCTAACAGTTTGTTTCAGTTTGTTTTGTTAGCTGATGTGTGAAGACCTCTATGTTGATGGGTACATTTTTCTGTGATTTAAACACACAGCTGCATGACCACCATCCCTGGTCATGGTGAGAATTGAGAAAATACAGAGTTTCAACAATCTTAATTGACACACTTCTTTTCCACCATGTCCCATGGTATATTTTCCAAGTGGGCAGTTTCATAATAATGGCCTCATTCTTGGAGCAGGATGGTGTTACTGGATATTAAAACAACACTAGTCTCAATTGTTTACCTCCAACACTAGGCCAGCAGTTATTGTATTATCATTATTGTCTAACATAGGAGGAAGCTAACAAAGACTTATTTTTTAATTAATAGAGCCCATTTATTACAATGAAAAAATCAACAACTCTTGTTTCTCACAAGAGTACTGTTACTGGACATTATCGTATGATGCTTAGGATTCTGTTCTGATCAGAAACAGAGGGGAGTTGCATAGTGTAGTGGTTAAGGTAAATGACTGGGACACGCAAGGTCGGTGGTTCTAATCCTGATGTAGCCACACAGCCGTTGGGCCCTTGAGCAAGGCCCTTAACCCTGCATTGCTCCTGGGGAGGATTGTCTCCTGCTTAGTCTAATCAACTCTACGTCACTCTGGATAAGAGTGTCTGCCAAATACCAATAATGTAATGTAATGTAATGCATAGCTCAGAGAACAGAACAGAATTCGACTAGAGATCTACTGTATTGAACTAGACTTGTGTCCTGGGCCCTTTCTGTCTGACCAATTGTGCTGACTGGCTGATTGGGAACAGGAAATCCATCTAATACCTCTGATCTCACCGACAACTGCTTTTCAGTTTCCTTAGTGAGGAGGGGGTTTGTTCCCCCTTCTTTCTTTCTTTTTGGCATCTTCTATCACAAAAAAACGATTTAACTATCCTGTACTGATGGGAAAGTTGAACTGGATAAGCACAAGCCTGCTTTGCTGTTAGTGTTTTGCAGTGCTAATCCTTTCTTAACCTCATCTTTCTTCCCTTCTCTCTGTTTATCCTCAGGCTCTGGATCAAGACCGGACAGCATTGCAGAAGGTGAAGAAATCCGTCAAAGCTATCTATAATTCAGGTCAAGGTAAGAGAGTGTGCTCCCCTATGCTTGTCAGTCGTCCCTTCCTCTTGAGATAATGCACATTGCTTTACTTTTAAAATACGTTATACACCTAGGTTTATACTGGAGGATGTCAGATAAAATGCGTTTCTCAAAGTTAAATCAGTTTTTCGACCTTGTTTTAACCAAGATAGAAGTTGGTGAGCTAAACTTGCATGCACATAGAGTGATATATTATTAATCCCAGAATAGCTTGTGATTTATTGTTTTGAACCAGTCATAATATTTTGCTGGGGCAAGCATAGTATTCTGAGATAACATACGGTTGTTCCATCCTGTTTGGGTTTGATAAGGAATCCCATCACTAATCTTTGCTCCACCCATAAGACAGTTCTTTATATATAGCAACAAATCTGGATTCTCCAACATGAGCCATTTACCGCTGTGTTTGGGTCCTTGTAAGTGTTCTTTGTTTTTCTTTGAAAACTGGCCAGCGTTGTTATCTTGGAGAGTTGCGCTACTCACTGAATCGCCCCTGCTGTTCCTTCGTGTCTCTCCAGTGCTGGCTCAGCTGAGCGATCCTTTCGCCCACCCCCCACCCTCCCCGGGTGTCTTCCGCAAGGCCTTGCCACAGCCTGCTGACCAATTTTATTTTTTTTACGAGTCATGACTGCGACTGCTGATGCACTGCAGTCGCTCACATATGGCTCTGGCCTCTGTCCGCCGGGATGTCAGCATTGCCTCTAGGACATTCTGCAGTCTGGCCACCGCGTCGCAGTCCAGATTTAGCTCAGTGTTTGGCCCTCCTGTCTCTCTGTTTGCTATCAGGATTTGAATTATTTCAAATAAGTAGGCTATAATACAGCACAGCCAATGGAGTTGAGACCTTTGATCAACACAGAAAAAACCTGTTTTTGCTTTTATTGCTTTGTGCCGATTTGCACACTCCTTAGCAGAAATATTCCCAATTTGTTTCCCAGGCATATGATGAGAAACAATGCAATTCACTGCTCTTATTAAAATGCGCTCAGGAATCCATCTGGCATCAGTGACTTTGTCCACTGAGAAGCATTAGGAATGCAATTTCCCTAGCATTAATTTGCACTTACATTGAATCATCAAACTATGTAAAAATTCCATGCTTGGCTCTGTACCAACTTTTTGTGCTTGCTATTCTCAGGAGCCCACTATTGTTACATCCTGGAGATTTCTAATATTATTTCAGTTTTAGTGTATGGTTTTGATTGGCTCAAATACTGCTTTTGTTGTGTGTGATGAAAGATATTTTGGATACAGGAGTGTCTGAGGACCTGCCAGCTTTTTATGGCGGGTGTCTGGGCATTTGGAGGTCCATGTCCTATCTAAAGCAAGAAAATGCACTCCAAAGAAGCTTATACAGCGATTTTATGTCACTTTAAGACTAAATGGTTTCATAAAACTTGATGTCACAAGACCCTGGAGCGGAAAGCAGTGCAGTTCTTTCAGCATCACTAGCATCCATATTGATCCATCTTTTAAAAGAAGCCTCAAGTTATTTTATCAATTGAACAAAATTCAGGAGCATATTTTGGTTGACCATCACATGCAGACTTGAAATGAACATTGATTTGATACGTGTATGGTATTCAAGCTGAACACTTCAGTGTTTCATTAACAAAGTCATTTTGTCCCCCATAAAAGCTCACATTGATCTCAAGAATGATTCTGATATAAAAGTGAAATGGTAATTGTAAAACCGGTATGTTTTCTTTGAGGACAGCCCAAGGCTAAATCGCATGGTCTTTGATGACTTGGATAGTTTTTGATTGTAAATGGTTACATGGATGTAGAGGCTAGCCCACGATGCACAAAAGTGTTGTGTCTCCAGCTACTGATCCAGAGTGTGAATCTATCATCTCAGTTTTGTCCCTGGCAGCACTTACCGCAAATTAATTGCTTAGATGTTTGAAGGAACAAGTGTGACTTGTAACTGCAACTGCAGTTTGTCTTCAAGGACTGTCTTCAGTCAAAAAACTGGGTAATTCAAATCATGGAAGGAAGAATTGTGCTTTATTGATTTCAGTGGTCTCCAACTACTACTCCTGTTAAGAGGGATGGATCCACACCCTCTTCTGCTATACATTTCAGACCATGCCAGTGCTGTCTGTGGTCTGCAGCCCTGTAGGGTGGTACATAATTGGTTTATAGTGTCACTCAGAGAAGGTGGATTTAAATTGGTGGGTTTGTTATTATCTAATTGGAAGGAACCTCTTCTGATTGGTTGGGCACTGATTGTGTCAGCTGCATATTAAGTGTACTCCACCAATACAATAACTGTACTGCTCATCAGAGTGAATACATTAGAATTGCTGGCTGGTAACATGTGCTTCAGAGGTGAGTGTATGCCTTTTAGCACTCGCACAAATTGACAGAAGAAGCCATAATAATGAGACTGGCTTCAAATTACAATTCTAGTGTTTTTGTAATCTTCAAACTGTTGATGTATTGTGATAATGCATTTGATTCCTGATGTAGTTTTTTTTTTTTTTTTTTTTTTTACATATATAGCCTATTCCTATTCCTTATAGTCCATTATGACTTGGCATGACATTGTCTAACTAGAAAGATGATTAGAAAGAGGTGAGTGCAGGTTTACTTTCAATCATAATACTGTATGTTGTTATTATAACCACTGATGACTAAAACCACAACTTGTTTAATAGTATGTTGACTGACAGGACATGCTCACTGTGGTGCTTGCATTCTTACAAATGAATGAATGAAGAAAACTGAGCTTTGATAGAGCAGACTTCTATACAACTGTCTCTTTAAGACTTATTATGGCATTCTCATATGTTACATTATGATGGTCCAATGGCAAAATAAAGAATGTGGAAAGTAGTGTAATTTATTGCGCTGGATGATTAGCCCTTTTCCATAACAGAAGGTTTAGCTTTCCGCTGTCCTGATGAATGCATTGAATTTTATTAGACTCTACAGCTGTACGTGTTTATCTTGCAGTGAGCTTCTCAAACACTGCAACTTCTCAATGACATCCATTCATTCACTGATAACAATTCAGTGGTAAGCTTTGCAAAGTATATTTGGGGCTGTCTCCTGTGTCAATGTTAAGTTTAGAATTGGGCAGAGATGCTGATTGCGCTCTGATGATAAAGGAGCCAAAGGAACACGCAAGTGCAAAAATATGAAGAATCCACACAATGCAAGAGACAATGGCTGGATCTAGTCCAACATAATCACATTTATTCTATAGTGCCCGAATTGTAAATGCTAAAAAAAAGCTACATTTTAAAATGAAATAAAATTAGACTATTAACTAGAAGTTTGTCCCAGCCATTTTGTTTTGTAGAGTGTGGATTCTTTCTTCTATTTTTTATGTTAAATCTTGGCAGAATTTTACACAAATCTCAAATAGCAAATTATATGTGCACAGGCTCTTAGCAGCCCTCAAATTGCCATAGTCATTTATGTCACATTTCACTCTCACTCAATTCATGATTATGGATGTTTATTTCTCACTTTTACTGCAAGGAACATAAGAAGCTTTCTGAAATAATAGCATCAACTCTGGAATTAAAAGACATGGGGCCAGTTTCACAGACACAGATTAAACCTAGTCTTACAGAATCATCATTTGGGTCATGCACACGTAGTTTCTGCCTTCCTGTAGTCTACACATGAGGGACATCATCACATTCAAATTAGATAGATAATAGAAAATCTGGCATTAGGTGGCTTTACCTCTCGTAACCCGAAGGAGGTGATGAGAAGTATTTCGGCTTGTTCCAGGCTGTGAGGCTCTCTTCCGTTATGACTGGTTGAATTAAGTATGAATTGAATTGTTCAAGCCAAAGACCTGGTTGGCGATGCTGGGTTTAGATTGGGAGGGGAACCTTCTACCGAGGTTGAACTCTGTCCCTTGCATGTAAATATACGGGGGCATTGGCCCCTGGCCACAGGCCACACCATCTCCCTTTCAGGATTAAATGTTTTCCTGAGCAGGTGACTCAGCTAGGACCACTCACAGACTATGTCCCCTGTGGGCAGTGATATAAGCAGGCTCTGTTTCGGTCAATCCTCTCTGGGATCGTTTCATTTGGGATGTCCTTTAAAAAGTACATTCCCTGCCAGGTCTCTCTGGTATCGGTTCGTACGGCTGTGCTGCACGGAGTTGACCTCGGCCCTTCCTGTCTGGCACCCTCACGTTGGGCTGTTCTCTAGCACCTCTCTAGTCTCTGGCACCTCTGTCTGGGATCGCTGGTTATGACTATGCTTGTGTATAGTCGCTGCAATCAAACCAATTTGATTGCACAGTGTGCACTGTTCAGTAAATATTTATTTTCTGGTGTCTTTGTTTTTGGCTGAGAATGTCACCAGGATCACTGTTTTGGCCATTATAGGGAAAATAACACCGCTGACCTTTTGTTTATGATGGATTGTGTTAAGATAAAGGTTTGTTTATAGTTTGGCTTTCAGGATGTGATGTCTAGTCTAGTAGTTGAAGGTCAGTATGCGTACACATCAGTGGAGGCTCCTCCATAGAGGTGGAGGAGGCCTGGCCTCCCCAATAATTTGAGAGAAGAGAGAGATTTAAAAAAAACAATAAATATATTTATTTTATTTATTTATTTTAACAAAAAACATATTTTTTATTTTTTATATTCATATTATTTTAGTTTTGTTCATAAATCTAAATTTTCCCATGGCTAAAACCCAATATTGCAATTGTAAAGCAACAGGCCAGATTTCCCTATCAGTTTGTATTAAGGGAGGCCAGGCCAGGCCAGGCCTCCCCTAGGAAATGAGATTCTCATAGAAGTCAATGTAATGCATTTTTTTTCATGCCAATATGTGATTGGCCAGATCACTGAAAATGGGTGGGCAACGGAGGCCTGGCCTCACCATGCATTGTGTCCAGGGCTGAAAGATTGACATTTTGTTCGTCCAATCACATGCTACTGGTTCATTTGGAATCAACTATCCTTTCCTTTCCTATTCAACACAGAAGCCATTTTGAGAATTCGCTAGTCACTTCAGTCAAACAAACACTCGCCATAGTGGCTACGAGTGTCCTATCAACTTGTGCTTTTCAGGAAATTTAGAGAACACCCCTGGCTATCATCCCTGGAGTTTATAGCTCATTTGGCCAAACACTTTTGCTTAAAACTACCTCGGAAGTCGGCGAGATTCTAGCGCAATTTGAGATCTTGGGCTGGAGATATGCAGATTCCAGATACTAGGGAGTGAGAATGACATTCAATAGGTCATGTTGGACACCATTTGGGATTTATTGAACAGTTTTATTTTTAATGTAGTCCATTTCGTTTTATTACAAGTCAATTTAATAATCTTCCATATCAAATTACCGAATTGTTGCTCTGTGAGGAAATTCACTCTAAATACGAATAGAGTGCTGCCCTCTAGTGGATAACGTTAACGTTAGATAAAGCCAACTGGAACCATATTTTTACATATTTTATATTAAATATATTGAATAAAACTACATATGATAAAGAAAGTGTTATCTTATCTTTTTTATATGCTAAACTTGATTAAATTGGTGATTACATGTTGAAGCTGTAGAAGAATGAAAAATGTAAGCTAAACAAAATTGTTTTTAACTACATAATTAAAATTCCTGCCTTTTACACATGTTCACTTGGCATTTATATTACATCCAAATGTCATTTCTCAGCTTAATTATCAGGCAGGCTCATAGACTTACAGCAATGTCATTTCTTCAGGAAGGCACAAGGCTAAACTCTGCACAATGAATTTCATCAGCCAGAACTTTCTGACTGTAGCTTACACTCCAAATAGTATGCCTTTGGCCAGCACAAAGACAGATAAGAGAACAGGGAACATTCCATCGCGAGTGAAGTGAGCAAGCGGAAAAAAATGGCCTCCTCAATTCTGGAAGTCACCAGCCTCCACTGGTACACATCCTTGGGGAAATACCTGTGCATTTCACAGAAATACTGTTTGTGGCTTTGGCAGATTCTTTATTTACCTTCCCATGTCTGTATCTGAACAAATTTAACTTATCTTGATAGGTGTCTTAATTTGGGTCACAAGTCACAATTTCATTCTTTACCAAGAGATCTAGGCTTCTTTACTACTTTAATTATAGGGACCAAACGGAACTGGGATACAATAACATCCGCGAAGCAGCTACAGGTATCAGCGTGCACTTAATTTGGCGAAATCAAGGAAGATTTGCTGCTTTTTTTATTTACCATTCTTAATATCCTCCCTCGTATTAAGTCTCGAGTCCTCAGCAGAAAATGAGCCACCTGCTGGCTCTAGCGGGTACAGTATATTGGGGTGTTTTGATGTGTGTATGGGTGTGTGTGTCTGTTTTTTCCCATTTTGTAAAGACAAATGACCTGATAATGTCACTCTGCCAAGGGAATCAACCCCATAAAATTGGTGAATGAAACCCAGATGAGCCCTGAATACCAGAAGAGGACAGCACTTGAGCGTTTTGAATCCTCCCTCGGCCTTGCAGTCCAGCAGAGTTAGGAGGTGGAAAGGGCTATGCAGACGGCTTTGGACTTGCGTTTGGTGCTATAATTATAAACACATGCGTATCCTCCCAGTGGTTCCCGTCTCCCTTTTGTGGTAAAAGCGTTATTGTTTGTGCATGTAGACGTATTCTTTACCTCTTTCTTTACCCTCGTCTGCCGCCTGCGTGAAATTGTATCTGAGAATTGTATGTGAAAATTCCAGTGACCTTTATAGAAGAGCTTCTTCTGCTTTGCTTTAACATTATGTTCCTTTGATGTCTCAGAGTCAGGCTTAACCCTTCAACCTCTTGTTTTATGTGAATGAACGGAGAGGGACTCATCATCAGTGTATAAGCTCTCTGTGGCTGCACGTGCCGTGGGAAGTCCACCCGGATTAGATAGGAACTTTGGAATGGACCACCGAGAGTTATATCTGAGTTGCTGGGTTCATCCAGGTTTTCCCTTCCAGTTATAGCCTTGTCCCTTCCCCCAGTGAAGTCTCCTCCAGCACCAAAATCTTTAGCTTCTAGGTGGAGAATCCATTGTAGACCATGTACTCCACTCTGCATATATGACCAAAATTAAGCTTAACTTGGAGGGCCATGGGAGACTATCCCTATTTAATCCCAGGTTTAAGTATAATGAAGCCCTGTCCTTGAGTCTAGCATTCCTCTTGGACTAGCCTTGTAACCTTACTTTAATGTTGAACAGGATAGTAGGATTCCAGGGATGTCATACGGATGAACAACAGGCTGAATCCTGCTTTTTCCAGGAGCAGTAGAATACATTCTCATTAAAGACATGTTGAACTGTAATAAAACTGATTTGCAATTAAATTTATGAAATGGTGTACTGCTTCTCCCTCTTTTATGTTATCACCTTAATTATCTTGTTCTCCCCCTGTACACAGACCATGTCCAGAACGAAGAGAACTATGTCCAAGCACTGGACAAGTTTGGCAGCAATTTCATCAGCCGGGACAACCCTGACCTGGGCACAGCCTTCGTCAAATTCTCCACCCTGACCAAGGAGCTCTCTGCTCTGCTCAAGAACCTGGTAAGAGTCCCTAGTATGACTTTTTAGGAAAGGTGAGTGTGGGAATGGGTTTGTGAACCCATTGAAAGAGTTTTGAAGCACAGCAAATGACTGATACTGCAGAAATTATTAATTGATCCACCCAGTTTTTATACAGAACAACCATAAACTGCAATTGCCTTTCATCCAGGAAAGATGAAGTTTGAGACTGGGGAGTGTGTGGTTAAAGGCACTTTCTGACAGCAAGACAGTGC